>NC_069394.1:60842916-61157500 GCF_027475565.1 Acinonyx jubatus
AATCAGAGATCCAAATTTGGCAGCAAGGGCCACTATAGGCCAGAGTTTTATTTTTTGTTGTCTTCTTAATTCTGAACATGCACAGAATTATAATTTACAAGGGCACAAACTGAGTAGTCAGGAAATGAAGCTTACAAATGCAAACTTATCGTGAAAACTCATGAAATCCTGAGTTGGCAGAAGTCAGTCTGGGATACGTATAGGAAAATGTGACGCTTGCGTTTCTCAAGCAGATAAGACTGAAATTCAGTGAAATGTTTGCAAAGTTCTACTACAAAAATTTGGCCCTGGATAATGCATCTACTACTGCAAGAATCTGGCCCTGGATAATGCATCAAGTTGTATAGATATTAATTTGGAAAACTGATGAGTACAGCTGCATTTTGAGTTTGCCAAATCATCATAGAATTATGGAATAATAACAATAGAAGAAATGGCTACGTTGAAAAAAACAAATCCCCTTTCTCTTTGTCGCAATATTTCACTATTAAATAGAAAGCTTCTCCAGAGAGGATCTGAAGATAAACCTGAAGCTCACCTACCCTTGAGGTTTTATGTTATCGGAACCTTAAATTTCCTTCATTGTTTGAACCTGTCTGGGTTAGGCTTTTTTAAATTGCTTGCAGCTAAAGCATTGTAACCCATAGAAGGATACATTTTTCTCTCCAGTATTTTACCCTGTAGGGGATACTGGCAGTTCCCTGTGATGCATCAATTGTTACTTCTTCTTTCCTTGAAAAGGAGAAGGAGAAAAATGAGGAGAAGGAGAAGAAGGAGAAGGAGAAGGAAGAGGAGAAGGAGAAGAAAGATTGTGTTCATGTATCTGAAGGGAAACTGATCCCACTCCTAGCTCCAGGGATGAACAGTTCTCCAGCTTTGTGTATTTTGTGGATCAGTTTCCCTCATGGTGGTCAAATGATTACCGACAATCTGGGAGAAGCCTCTACTTCTCACCCACATCCAAGAGAGAACAAGTATTTCTAATTCTATATTCCACACAAGAGATCCTAGACTCACTTAGACTTAGGTCACATGCCCACCAGGTAACCAATACTTTTGGCCAGCGGGGGATGAAATGGGTTGATTGGATTAATCCATGCATAGCCCATCTGAGGGTCAGGTGGAGTCAACTGTTACAGGGGACAGTTCATTACTAGAATAAAAATCTACATGCGGTTAGAAAGGGGTGAATAAGGAATAAATGCTGAGTAGGTAGGCTTGCCAGACTTAGCAAATAAAAATGGCAAGAACTCAGCTAAGTATGAATTTCAGATACGCAGGAAATAGTTTTTAACATAAGTATGTCCCCCAAAGTGTATGGTACATACTTATCCTAGAAAGAATGTTATTTATCTGAAATTTAAATGTCAGATCAAATTTAGCTGGGTGTCTGGCTACCATGTTTACAGAGATAAACATCACAATATGGATAACAGCTCTGGGTGGGGAATGTGAGTGGACAGATGTGATAACGGCTACAATTTGGGTACCGACTGTATGTCAAGGGTCTTATTTAAATCAATACTAATCCTATAAAGATCACTGTAAAGTAGATATCATTATCATTATATTATCCCTATTTTACATGTAAGAAAAATGTTAGGCTCAGCAAGGGTAATTAATTCAGGATCACAGAGCACGTTAAGTCACTAACCTGGGGAACAAAGTCTCTAGCCTGGCTGCCTGACTCCAACACTTCCATGCCTCTTTGACCTTTTAGGAAAGGTCGGTGTGAGAAGGACATACCTCTATCCCTACTCAATCATTTCCATGCGCCTTTCCTATGACTCTAAAAGTTTTCTTCAACTTTAAGCATGATCCTATTTGAAATATGGCTCCAGAGCTCAAGAGAAAAATGTCTGGAGAATGGAGAAAATAAGGCAGTATTCAAGGCCAGCTTATGGGAAGGCCCTGTACACTTGAGCTTTCCTTGAAGATTATATTTTCCCATCAATGTACGAATGTGTCCCAAGAAGTTCTTCTGTTGGTGATAGTTCAAAATTCACATACCTTCAGTGCAATTGACTTCAAACGTTCCAAAAGGCTCCACAGCAAAGTTCATTATCCCAGTAAATTGCTCACTTAGGAAGATCTTAATGTTTGACTTAAAGCCATCATGCTGCAGAGCAAGGCTTTTGCACCATTCTCAAGTGCGCATAAAATGGCAGCTAACTATCACAAACAGGATCGCTTAATCAAGTCCTTAGGATTCTCTTCTGCTCATTAAATTCATACGGTTCATTTTTCTTTTCCTCTCCAGATCAAGTTCCCAAACCCATAATCAATTTTTTAAAAAACTCCTTGTTTTTGAGCATTTTCCAAGTTGGTTCACCGCACTGAAGTTACAATCAGGTCTCTAATGACCTGTGTGTGTTCCAGGCACCTCTGTCCCAGCGAGGTCCTTACCTTCCCAGCCAGCTCCTATGTCTCACTAGTGATGACAGGTGGGAGGCAACAGTGACTGGGGTGGGGGTTGTGGGGCATGTTGTCAGAATGGTGAGATGGTTAAGTGTGCTTCAATAAGTAACAGGATAATCGTTCCAGCTGCAAAGGGTGGCCACTAATTTCCAGGTGTTGTTGGCAAAGCAACTGGACTGGAGAACTTGCTCCCCAGTTCTCCCCACGGGGCAGTGCCCTCTTACTAAGTCTTCATGTTCACGTAACTGTGGGCTGGACATTAGGAGAGATTGCTCAAGATGAATTGTCAGCATTGCCTGGAAGAGGGTGGGAACTATGTGGAAATCTTGCTGTGAAAAGATGGCTTCATTTCGGGAGATCTCAGCAGCCTAATACTCAGCAGCAGGCTTGAGTAGCAAAGGCAGCTTGCCATGGCTGCTTGACTTCAATCTTAATAGGAATTTAAAAAATCACAAAAAACAACTTGTATATGTCCTCCACCCACCCCCACACGCCTATTCATGCATTAATGCTAATAGCCACTCTCACAAAAGCCCATAAGACACATTTTACCTTACTGGCTAGTGTTTATTTTACATATCACTTTGAACCTTGTTCTGTTAATTCTGCACAGAATGGATCCTTCCTAACCCTTCCTCCTCATTCCTCTTCATTGATTCAGTTCTTGTCAGATTATGACTCAATCCTGTCTTGTTCACATATGCTTTCATTTTCTGTGCGACAATTTAACAAGGTTGCTTTGTTATATTTAATCTGGTTCTTTATGGAAGCACAGTGGCCTGATTTGGGTTATCTACATATTTAATGACAATATATTTTATCATATTTTATGTCATTTATTATAAATTATCTCATGCCCAATCCAAACCCCCAGAGAATTTTAGTGCACGCATTTCCTCTGGCTGGCTGACTTTGAACAGTAATTGTAACTCAGAAATATTAGACGGCCAGTTGTATGTAAAGTATTCAGAGCACATTTATATCTCAAGTTGCTTTCTCTGTGCCATATTAGCCTCTGGGGTCACTTTTTGGGCCTTTATTGTGAATACTCATAGGCAACAAAGCTATGTTAACATTAGCCTGATCTAAATAGGAAATTCCGTGGGCTGTGAAAAGATATCACATCATGTACTCCAAATATGTCTCGATTCTGATCTCTGTGAGCAATCTTAATTTTAGAAACTTTTCCAAATATTTCTTATCATGTATTGTATCACACGTTTATGTTGTCATCTGAAAAAGCACACACATAAGGAAAGGGAAGGTGACAATCTGAGAAACAAATTCATGCAATGGCTTCGAATATTCTGTTACGCCTCATGTTTTTTCATTGTGAGTTAACAGATGCTTTACCTTAACTCAGTGGAGACTCACAGGGGCTATGGAATACCAGCGGAAGGGGCATTTTTCAGTAGGGGGTTTGCCACGCCACTCAAAACAGGGCCTGCCTAGCTCCTGATTCCACTAAATCTCTCCCCAATGCGTTATCCTACTATATGGTCCCCTTCCTAGATATTTTGCTCCTGTACCTTTCAGCTTCACCTGACAGCAATGAGCTACCTACAGTGTGTGTATTTCTCCCTACAGTTTTTCTGCTGGTTCTTATCTCTTTGTGTTTCCTGCTGCCTTATTAACCAGCTATGTGCGTTTTCCTCAGAGCATTTACTGCATCACAAGCAATGGTCTGGGCTTGGGGACATTAACAAGAGCAATAGAAAACACCTGCCCTTACAGAGTTTACGTACAGTGGTGGGGTCAGGAGGACAGACACTAAATGAGTATATAATATGTCGGGTGGTGATAAAGAAGAGAGTGATGGTAATTCAGTGAGGGAATGGTGCCATTAATCACCAATATCTACCAAACATCTATCTTTGACCTTCTGCTTGTCCTTCTATGTATTCCAAAACTTAGGACTTTCATTTGCTCACATAAGACCCCTTAAGGCCAATTTCTAAATTTATGTCTGTATCTATTCCTTTCTGCTTTGGATTTTACTATTATTCTCAAGGGTCATTTCATTCTTCTGGTTGATTTTATCTAAAATGGTCATTATATACTGGTTTTCTCATTGGGAATTCTGATGAATCCTGAGGACAGTGCTACAAGCAAGTTATTATGTTTATACTTTTGTGTATTTGGGTATTGGACAGGCCAGATAATCTAGGGTAATATATTGCCTGTTTTAGTTTTCATTCAGGTGTTTGCCATTATTTAGACTTAGGGTCGTCATCAAATACTATTCCAGCAATCAGCCCTGTTACTTTAATTCTTCACTATACAAACAGCCAGGGAAGGAATTTCCCCATAGTTCTCAATAGATTTATTAATCCCCAACCAGGCAAATTCAAGAAACAAATACCATGGTAGCGTCGAAGCTGTTATAAATTTCAGCTTCCAGTGTATCAGCCTTTTATAGTCAACCTGAGCATACACATTTGGGCACATCCTGATGCTTACTTTTGCTGTGTTGAATCATTTCCAGATTTGAAAGTGCTTGGCCTCTGGGAACAACTTGGGTGGAGTGGACAAAATTGTTATGAGTCAAAAGTGAAGCCATTTTGTTTCTATTTAAGGATGGCAACCATAAAATAATTTATTTCTTTATTTATTGGCTATGAGTGTAGAAATTCACACTTTTCTCTGCTTCTCCACAGGACTTTCCCACTTTTTGATGGCTTCGAAGGAAAATCTACAGTTACGTAATTCTATTTTTGTCCTGGCCCTACAGGAGTGTGGGAAAAGGGCTCAGCCTGGCCCATGAATGTAGCCTACAAATCAAGGCTAGCACACTGAGCTAAGCCGGGCCCTAAAACATTTTTCTTCCTATGTGATAATTTTAAAATATCAATTGAGAAAAAAACAAATGTCAGCTGTGAAATGAATACCACTGTGGTAGCCAGGGATTTTGCTGTTTGATTCCAATTAGAGGTAATGAGAATCATGAGGATTCTTGCTCTACCTCTCCTTACCATAGGTGTTATTTTTGCAATTAAAGCACTATGTGTGTCTCTGTAGGGTTTTTCTCTAATTGGCAAACATGGTATGACATATGTCAAATTTCATAAATTCTTAGACTTTTCATGAAAAATTGCTTTCAATTTGCTGATGTTTAACATCTATATCCCAAGTTTCCCATTCCAAACATCACTGCAAATTGGTTTCTATTGCTTCACTGTCAATGGTCCACAGCCTTACAAATAGATTTATGAAGGGCACCCATTAAGTAACAGCTTAGGAATAGTTAGAACAATTTCAGAACTTTTTTTACTTTCCTTTTTTTTTTTTTCTAATGCCAAAAGTTATATACGCACCAGTCTTGTCTACATGAAAGCTGTGAATGTAGTTGAACACATCTGGAAGTAAAATTCATTCAAACATTATTTTTACTGATTATTAACATTTCTCCTTTGCACAGTATCTCCGAATATTTATTCAAGGTGACACTTGACTAAACCTTGGTTACCTTGGGGAGAAGAAAATGGTGATGGATATCATAGAGCCTTCATACTCCTCTAACAGAGCATCATGCACCTAGAAGTTTGTGTTTGCAAATGTACAATGGGCCCCATTTTCCCCTACGCCCACAAGGGGGCACTAGTTTAACACCTTCCTGGATACACCACTGAGAGGGTAAGCTTGCCAGAGAGTAGCCAAAGCTACAGAAAAGAACTCTCACCACCCAATTTGAAATTAGCATGAGAAAGAAGAAGCTGTATGAAAATCTTTTGCAATGTCTAGAGACTCATCACCATTAGAGACAAGGAATAAAGTTTACCAGCCATCTGGGGTAATGTCTGCCCTTTACAGCCCTTTGCCCCTCAGTGTTAGAATCGTAGTGCCTCATTGCTCATTGTTGGTCTTGCCCTCTGACTCCAGGGAAAAGAGGCCCATCCTTCCTTAAAGACTAACCTCTATCTATTCTCATCGTCACAGGGGCCATGTTCTCACTCCTCCCTCTTCCTTCTTCACCATCTTTAGTTGCTTCTTCCTCTCCGAATCCTTTGCCCCTGTATCCTACATTTCCAATTTTATCCCCATCTTGAAAATTTTATCCCCATCCTGAAGCTCCATCTAGCAACTACTTTAGAATTTTCTTATCATTGCCAGATTTCTTACAAGAGTGGATATCTAAATGTCGAATTAATGTATTGTTGACCTAAGAGAAGATACCGTAGTTGCTAGTTGGGTAACTCTTTTGCTAAAACAATTCTTTCTAAAGGCAACGATTAAATTTCTTTCACATTAAATGTTTGCCATCATCTGCTTCTAAAAAGTCTCTTTTCCTTTCCCTTCCATGACTCTAAATATTTTTGGTTTTCTTTCTACTTCCCTGAGGTCTTCCCGAGTTTCACCTAGTTGTTTTTCCTTTTAACCACGCCAGTTCAAAACCTTGATTCTTTTTTTTTTAGTTATTGTTGTTTTACTTTTATTCTAGTCAGTTAAAAAAACTGTACCTGCAGTAAAATTAACTTTTTTTTTTTTTTTGGTGTACAGTTCTTTGAGTTTGGATATATAGTTTAGGCTTATAGGTGTATAGCAATCACCACAATCAAAGTGCAGAAATGTTCCATCGCCTCCCCAAATTTTCTCCTGCAGCCCCTTTGTAATTAACCCCTTCTCCACACCAGTCCCTCAGCAACCATCCATCTATTTTCTTTTCCTAATGTTTTACCTTTTCAAGAATATCATATAAATAGAACCATATGGTACGTACTTTTTGAGTGTAACTGTTTTCACTTAGCATACTACATTCATGCTTCATGTGACCCACATTGCTTCATCTATCAGATTTTTTTTTTCTTTTCTGTTGCTGAGTAGTATTCCATTGCTTGGATGAACCATAATTTATTTACCAGTTGAAAGGTATTTGGGGTCTTTACAGTTTATTGTGTGTTGTTATGAATAAAGACACTAAAAACATTCACGTACAAGGTTTTGTATGTCTACATAAGTTTGCATTTCTCTTGTGTTTGTATTTCTGAATCATATTGTAAGTATACGTTTAATTTTATAAGAAACTGATGAGCTCTTTTTCAAAATGGCTGTACCACTTTGCATTCCCACCAGCAAAGTATGAGAGTTTCACTTGTCCCTGAAACTCTCTTTGTCACTAGGTATTGTCAGACTTCTTAATTTTAGCCATTCTAATAGGTTTGTAATTACATCCCATGATGGTTTAAATTTGCATTTCTCTAATGACTAATGATGTTGAACATCTTTTCATGGGACTATGTGTGATCGCATTGTCTTCTTTTGTGAAAAGTCAGTTCAGATTTTTGTTCATGAAAATTGGGCTGTTTATTTTTATATTGTTGAGTTTTAAGAGTTTTTTATTATACATACTAGATGAAGTCCTCTGTTGAATATATGATTTGCAAATATTTTCTTTCAGTCTGTGGTTTTTCTTTTTATTCTCTTAAGGGTAGCTTTTATAGAAATTTTGAATTTGGAGTTTTTAAATTTGGAGTTTAAAGTCTGATTTATCAATTTTTGTTCTTTGTAGATTGTGCCTTTGGGGGCACATCTAAGAAATCTTTCCCTCACCGAGGCAACAAATATTTTCTCCTATATTTTAATCTAGAAATTTTAGTTTTTTGGTTTTGGACTTCACATGTTTATGTCCATAATCCATTTTAAATTAATTTTTTTATGCACAAGGTATGGATTGAATTTCATGTGTTTTACATATGAAGATCCAAATTGTCCCAGCACCATTTATGGAAAAGGCTATTTTTCACCATTTGCCTTTGTACCTTTGGCAAAAACCCATTTGCCAAAGTGGACCATTTATATGTGTATCTGTTTCTAAGCTCTTTCTGTGGCATAATTCTATGTGTCTTTGACAACACTGTCTGTCTTGACTATTACAGCTTTAATCATTCTTGAAATCAGGTTATCCTCCAACTTTGTTTTTATTTTTCAAGATTATTCTGGCTATTTGTGTGTGTGTGTGTGTGTGTGTGTGTGTGTGTGTGTGTGTGTGAGTGTTGCCTTTCAAAACAGTTTTTTTAATCAGGTTTGTCATATTTAAAGAAAACCCTGCTAGGGTATTTATTGGGACTACACTGAATCTAGAGATCAGTTTGGGGGAAAATGACATCCTAACAATATTGGGCCTTTCAATAAATGACCATGGTATATCTTTCCATTTATTTTGGTCTTTGTTTTCTTTCATCAGTGTTTTGTAATTGTTCAGCATGTGGATCCTGCACGTACTTTGTTAGACTTTTCCCCTAAACGTTTTGATTCTTGGTGCTGTTGTAAATGGTACTACTTCCTGGGTTCATTTTTGAGGCTCATTTCTTCAAACTGTGTGCCTAGTTTCACTACGCTCTCTCTGATGCCTACCCCCTTTTCCTCCAGTTAACACTGGATTATCCTGACAGTCTCTGTCATTGGCTTCTGTGTCTCCAGTTAGTATACTCACTATGTCATTCTCCGCCAGTTTCCTAAATCCCAACTTTCCTCCTGTTACTCAGATTACAAAGCTTTGTGCATAACCTCTGCAAAATAGTATTCAAGAGAGTCTTTACAAACATTTTCTCTCACTCCATGACAGAACATTCTGCATGATCTGGATTCGTCTACTCATTACATATCGTTTTTGACTTCTGGGAAGGGGGAAAAGAGTAATGGTGGCTTAATAGTTAAACAATAATAACAACAGGAACAGGGTCTTGAAATATACTATACGCTTTGCCAAGTAGCTGTGAGGAAGACTTGAACATTTCCAATTAGCAATAGAAGCTATAAGACATTGAACATTGATCCCGTTCTAAGTTACGTGCTGATCACTTTCATATATGATCTCAGTTCATCTTCGTGATAGCCTCTGAGAACGTGGTGGATATATTATTTCCCATATTTTACTAATGAGGAAACTAAAACTTGGAAAACTGAAGTAGTCAACTTAAGGTCATTAGCTAGTAAATGACAGAGTGGAAACTTGATTCCTGACCTGACTCCAGAGCCTATGTTTAACTTTGCCATAGTGTCATGCCACAGTCATTAGGTGGCAAATGCTCACCAATGATAAGGCAAATGGTCAATGAATTCAGCCATCATGCAGATGAGTTTGCAGCAATTTTGGCACATTCCTAATGCTACTGATTGATAGTCAAAGAATTATTCTTTCTACCTTTTTCTTTTTCTTCTCTTTCTTTACTACATTAGAACATCTCTAGAGACTGGAAGGTTATGGTAAGTATTGTACAGGTTAACAATAGCAGTATTTTTTCCGGTGCCTCCAGGTAATCATGGGAGCTGTCCCTGCTAATGAGAACCACTCATATTCTGTAAGGTCAAGCATTCCTGTGAACTAGGAAACTGGTTTTCTGGGAACTGTGGCCACAAAGGGAAAGGATGTCAAGCACATCATTCACACTGGGGAGACTGCTCATGATATTTGTAAGTTCTATTGAGAAAGCCATTGCAAACCATGGAATACCCTTCACAGCACCTGGTCCAGTGTGTGAAACATAGAAGGGGTTCAGAAACTATTGTACTAAATTGAATTGACATTAATGCTGACCATAGGAGTATTACAAATGTACATATACGTGGTGTCAGGCCTTTCCTGAGCACCCAAGGCAACTATGAATGACTCTTCAGTTGAACAGGGAAGATTGGTCACATGAAGTAACAACATAAATTTACCTGCTTAACTGAAGGCAGAGAACTCAAATAAATGCAATTGGAATCAGGTTTGATAAGTAGAAATCTCAGATAGTGGAGAATATTTGATGTCTGGAATATTTTATTTTGTTCTGATAAGAAAACATCAATCCCAGGGTGCCTGGGTGGCTCGGTCAGTTGGACGTCCAACTTTGGCTCAGGTCATGATCTCACAGTTCACGGGTTTGAGTCCCATGTCGGGCTCTGTGCTGACGGCTCAGAGCTTGGAACCTGCTTCAGATTCTGTGTCTCCCTCTCTCTCTGCCCCTCTCCCTGCTCATGCTCTCTCTCTCTCTCTCAAAAATAAACATTAAAAAAAAAAAGAAAAAGAAAACCTCCCCTTGCTAAGAATGGAAGTTTTTGTCTCCATCTTATTTACACATTATGGAAAAAAAAATTAGTTTTTTTTCTTTGTACTATATATGAATTTAAATGGCCATATTCAAGATATTTGATCAAACAATTTGCCATTTACCAAAAAAAGTAAGGGGAGGGAGGTTTATCTGCCCATAAAATACAAATTCATTTTTCTTCCTTTCATTTTCAGTGAGGGATTATATTTTGGTAGATACTTAGGCACTCTTGAAAGAAAACATAGTAACACATATAGAAAGTAAGAGCACTGAAAATCAGTTTTAATTCACATTTATCTCCATGTTAGGGTTCCATCAAGTCTACGAATTGGCTCAGCAAAGTGTATCAAGTTATTCCTGTTTGATAGATAATCAGTCTACCTGAGAGATGGCCTTCTCCATGGGGCCATTTGTCTGATCAGATATCAAATAGCTTGTTGATTATTCTGACTTCAAAGGCTACTGGCACTGAGACCTTCAAGGTGGTCTGTAATGCCCTGAGTGTTGAGGCCACCTGTCAATGTAGTTCCAAATTAAAGAGAATCTGTTGGGAAATGAAGGGTGAACTTCCTCTTCTTCAGATTAGCCTGATTAACCTTGAGCAATTTTACTTTTTCAATAGCAGTTAGTATGGAGAAAATATCACCAAAGTGTTTCCAGTCCCCTTTATTTTTGGGATAGATGCATTTTTCTTATATAAAAAAATAAATGTCCATTTACAGGGTTGCAGAATTTTAGGAGAATTTTGAATAAAGGATTACAATCTTTTATTTTTCTCTAGTTTCTGGAAATATTCATATTAATGGAAAGTAATCATTTGAGTTTTAGAGATATACTTTAAAGGGAAAAAATTGCAATATATATATATATTTGGCTTCACAAAACTTTAATAAGTATTGTCTATCTTTTCCACTCTTATTTATCAGATGACACTTTCTTAATATAAAAAGGAGGTCCCTAAGGCAGCTGAGAATATTTCATAAAATTTATATATTTGGGCTTATTCATGTTATAAAATATAAGACTTAGGGGAAATTATTAAATTCTACACTTTTAAGCCCTTTAATCAAATACAAAATATAACCAATTAATCAAAGTGATAAAAAGGGAACAAGTCCATAATGAATTAAAAAATAATTTATATGGCTTGGGCATTTCATATAAACTGCCATCTGATTGTTTCTCCTTGCTTTATCCATTTTTCATATGACTTTATCTACAGAAACTCCATTTTCTTAAGTACATGTGGCATCTAGATAAATCTAATGACAAAACTGAGGTTTAGGCACTTTATTTTCAGGCATTTGGAAGAAAAGAAAATCATTTATTTAGACTGTGAAACTACGCAACATTGTCAGAAGTTACGTTTAACTAGAGATCAATATTTTAAAGCATCTCCTCACCACCCAATTTTAGATACAGCCTCAGTAGTACAGAAGTTGGTTTCTTTAAAGTTGTACTGTGAGCTGAAACTATATAGAAATGGACACTTTTAAACGTCTGATACTGGTTTCCATCATGTACTTTGATGTTTCGATGCTTTCTAGTCTTTCCTCTTTTAATAAGCTTCAGAATAAATAATTATGAAATGTTGCCTGGGTTGTAACATTTTAGGAAACCAAAATGATATTGCTTGTTGCTTTATGGCTTATCATTAAATTTCAGGTGTTTTTTTTTTTTGTTGTTGTTGTTGTTGTTGAGAGAGAGAGAGAGAGAGAGAGAGGGAGAGAGGGAGAGATGTGTGCAGGTATGTGCAAGTGTGAGAAGGGCAGAGAGAGAGGGAGAGAGAGAATCCCAAGCAGGCTCTGTGCCATCAGGGGGGCGCTCCACACCGGGCTTGAACTCACAAACCATGAGATCATTACCTGAGCCGAAAGTTAAGGGTCAGTTGCTTAACAGACTGAGCCACCCAGGCACCCCTATGCTTCCCCTTACATTTTAAAAACAAATGGATGACAGGCATTAAGGAGGGCACTTTTTGGGATGAGCACTGGGTGTCCTATGTAAGACATGAATCACTGGGTTCTACTCTTGAGGCCAAGACTACACTGTATGTTATCTAACTTGAATTTAAATGAAACAAAAAATAACGTAATACATAAGTAAAACGCTTTTTATTTTGAAATAATTTTAGACTTGGAGAGAAGTTGCAAAAATAGTCCAGAGTTTCCATATACCCTTCATTCAGCTTCCTGTAGCTTTTCCTAATGTTAACATCTGGTATACCATGCTATAGTTATCAAAACTAAGAAGTTAGCCTTTGTATAATACTATTAACTAACCTACAGACCTTATTCAGATTTCACCAGATTTTTGAAGAGTGTCTTTTTTCTGTTCCAGTATTCAGCCAAGAGTCTAATGCTATATTTAGTTATCATGGTGTCTTAGGTTTTTTTGTTTGTTTGTTTTCTGGGGTTTTTTGAAGTAACTTTAAAAATGAAATCTCAAAACACTTCTCCATGGTAACTTTCTTTCCTTCATTGTTGTGTTTTAACTGGTTCATTTTTACTGTCACCATTTAGAGAATTTTTGGAGAAAAATCTGTAATCATTTTCTTTGTGTTATATACTCAACCCTCATCTTTGTTTTGAAGAAAGTAAATATGACAAATATTTATAGTGGTTTAAATTAGTACATATAGTTGAGTACTATTTAGTCTTAGGCATGCGGACCTTGTCACTGGGCTAGGGGGGACCAAAGGGGAAAGATAGCCAGACAACATGAGATTCTCAGAATTTTGAAATTTCTCATCAAATAGTAAAGTTAAGACACATCTAAAAATAATTTGGTAGAGAACTGAATCAGCAGCAGAGAATTCGAGAATCTCAACTTTAGCTCAGTAGAGACCATAAAAGAAATTCGTTAAAAAAATCCACAAAAAACCCAACTCTCTTGTTTTAAGTATTTCATTCTTTAAGATGTTACAATTATAGGTTTGTTGAGTTTTCGCTTGTATTTATAGCTACTAATTTTCTACTATTTCATTATCAGCTTCATTAACTGAAATATTTTCATAAAAACAAAAATCTTTGAATTATTCTTCTTCAGAGGTTATTGAATAGACATTGCAACTTTATTTATAAGTTCAGTAATTGGATAAAACTTAAGTGTCCAAAAAGATGTGATTGGTTAAGCATCTTGTGGTACAGAAATATCTACTGGCGATATTGTAGAAGGTATATTTAATGACATTGAGAAACAGTGTGTAGAATATGAGTCCAGATTTTTAGGAAAAAATATAAAACAGGGGATGTGTAGAAAAAATTAAAAATGCATATACCAAAATGTTAATCTCTGGATAATGAGATTTGAGGTAGATTTTCTTTTCACTTTTAGTGTTTTCTGTAATAAAAATACCTCAACAATAATTTCATGTTTCTTTTGGTTTGAGAAAAACGTTATCAAAAGCTCTGAACTGAAAATGTCTGTCGTTCTTGGTATAGGTTTACGTCTAACTTATAACCTTATAACTAAAAGATGGCTTTTTAAAATTTTGGCAACATGGAACACCTGGAGTAATAGGTTTTGGTTTAGGTTTTGAAATATTGAATTAATATGTCTGGGAAGGGAGAGACAATAAAATTTTAATGTTCAAGCATGCATTTTGGGTTTATTACATCAATTAGCATTTTTCTTATTACTTTTTTCTAGCATTTATATTTTCCTGATTTTAAATTTAAACTTAAGATCTGGTATTCAGTGTGGAGTTAAATTGTTCGTAACTAAGGATTTGTATCAATACCGTCCTAAACTACCCTTATCAATAGGATAATCATAGGTACCTTTATTGGTACGTACTATGTGCTAAATTTTACATGTATTATTTCAATTTGTCTTTGAATCCTCTGGTGACAGAAGAATTGATGTTATACCCATTTTAGAGACAAGAAAATAGAGACACAGATGGTTAAATAACTTGTCCAAGATTTCTCACTTGGTACGAAGTGATGTTGGCAGTCTGTGCTCTGAACCATAATGCTGTATTCCTTCTATTTAAAATTTTTTTTTTAAAAAAACACATATTTTCAATTACACAGACAGGATATAGAAGCTTTCAGTCTCTAGGCTGTCATGAGACTAATAAGGGAAGTGCGATTCAAGTGTTCCGACGTATATGGAATTGAGCATAGTTCAGATGTTATTAACGTAGGTCTACTTATAATTATCGATACCGACTGTCAAATACTGAGCTATTCCTCTGCTGAGCACTGAGCCCCACATGCATTTTCTCGGATGAGACTCAGAACAATCAAAGATAGGTCTGATTACTATCATGCCATTTCATTTCATAAGGAAACTGAAACTTTGAGAGACTCAACTTGCCCAAGTTCAGAGAGCATTAGTACCAGGAATTTGAACCTAGTTTTTCTGAACTCAAAAGTCAGGCTTTTAAGCACTACATAGTGCAAACTTGTTTTCCAAAGACTCTGGTATGGACAGATTATAGTTGCCTTGATAAACCTGATTGAGTAATGAGAAGAAATAATGTTTCAATAGATTTATTGTAAGACCAAAGGCCTTTAAACCATAACCCACGCTCAGGGTGGCCAACCATTCAGGTTTGCTGGAGACTTCCCCAGTTTATAACACTGAAGTCCTGCATCCTGGGATACCCTTCATGCCTGTGCAAAGTGTGATGGACTGTTTCCCAGCCATGCACCAATTTTAGAAGTGAGTTTTTAAAATTAAAACACCATGTCCCCAATCCCAGCTGAGGTATGCATCTATGTAAATATATTCTGGAAGAAAATTATTAAGGGAAACAGAGGGGGAGAGGGGAGAAGGAAGAGAGGAATCATATTATATTCAATGTGTGCAACTGAAAAAGAAAAATAACAGTGTACCTATAAAGTTTGTTTCATACTTGTACAGGGGAGTAGGTCTTACATTTTACAGGCAGTGTTGGGAACCTGGTGAGCCCACAATGGGTCCAAGGACTTTAACTGCTATCCTGTCTCAGATAGAAATTCATAGGATTTTCACCATAGGTTCATTTTCAATTCATAGGTACATTTTCACCAAACAAAAAGATCACTGGAGTGTGACCCTGCCTGAACTCTGAAACTACATTCACACAGGGGGGGGTATAGCTTACGGGGGATGAGGAACGCCCCCCATCACAAGCCGGGCCCCTCACTTTGCCCTCTGTTGCTCACAGACGCAGCCCTCCTGTTTTCCCCATCCCCCCCCCTCACCTTTCTCTCCTCTGTTGGATAATTCTCCTCAGTATGCAAACATTCTCTAGTATCCCCCATCTTAGAAAAAAAAATGAACAACAAACACAATCTCTTCCAATCTTTTTTTTTTTTTTTCCAGCAATTACCCTATGGCTCTGCTCGTCTCCAGGTCACACATCTTTTAAAGGGGGTCTTTCAATATGCTCTCAGCCCTTCTTCATCTTCTGTTTTCTGTGCAGTTCACCTCAGTCAACTCCCACCCTCACAGTCAGCTGAAATTGCTCTTTTCAAGGTCACCAGTGACCTCCATTTGCCAAATCTGGTAAACATGTCTTTGTCTTCAACTTTCTGAGCCTCTTGAAAGCATTGGGTAGGTTGACTCCAGCCTTCCTGAAATGCTCTCCACTAGGCTACCTTGACATACTTTCCCTGTATCCTGCTCAAACCACTGGCCTCTCGTCTGTTCCCTTTGCTAGCTCCCTTCCATTAGCCTGAATCTGACATTTTGGCGCTTTTCAGGGTTTATTCCTGAATTTCTGTTGTTCCTATATACTTTCTCTCAGAGCAACCTCGTTCTATCTACCCAGAGCTTCAATTTCAAACTAACCTATCACTCCCAACTTTGTACCTTCAGCTCAGGAACCTTTTCTCTGGACATTTCCCTCCCCCCTGCCCATTTACGTGCCTGCTTGGCCATGTCATTTAGCCATCTCATAGGTATTTGGGACTTCACATTTCCAGGTGGTCTTCTGATTTTTCCAACCTGTTGCTCCATGGTTTTCCCCAGTTCCCTGTGGCCCCTCTTTTGATCGCTTCCTTTCCTTCGGTTCTCCATTCCAATTCAGCAAGGTCTAGAGATTCTACCTCCAAATATATCTCAAACCCAGCGATATCTTCCCAATATCAATGTTCCCCTTCTTACCTTAAATAAAATTCTGATTTTGTTGGAGGTAGCAATGTGCCTGGCTGAAATGCTACATTTTCCAGCCTCTCTGGCAGATTGGGTAGCCACAGTCCTGGTAAATAGAATGTAGGACAGAACTGGGTAGGGCTTCCCATAAAGATCTTTGGAAGCGGGGAACATGGTGTGAGAGACCATTTTGCTCCGCCTCTCTTTTCCTGCCTGGAGTGGAGACGCACTGGCTAGGACTGCATCAGCTATGTCACAATCATACAATCATTTTGAGGATGGAGGCACACTCTAGGGAAGGTAAGGGGGGAGCTGAAGGAGCCGCCATTTTAGTCCCAGAATGCTCGCAATGTAAGAGAAAACTAAATCCCTACATTAAATATTACTGTGGGTCTCTGTTACTTACAACCACGGGTGATTGCTAGATAATAGGAGGTATACTTCACCCCTCAAACAAGCCTATCTTATTTCTTGAGTCATCTTTTAGAAAACCAAATGGAGCACATCCCATTCTTGCTTAAAATCTTGGATAGATTCTCATCAAGCTTGAAATGAAATACAAGTTCTTTAACGTGGCATGATGGGGCCTCTGCCTAATTTCTCCAGGTTTTTTTTTTTTATATCACTGCTCCTATCTTTGTTCCCTGCCAGGCAGAAACTTTCCTCGAACATATCTAGTTCTGCCTCACCCCAGGACCTTTGCATGTGCTGCTTGGGTTTGCTAGAAATATCTATTCCCTATTCCTTCTTTTCCTACCCCCTCCTTCTGTTCCAAAGAATAGCTCTTTGCTGTCCTTTAACTCCCAAGTTAAATGTCCCCTCTTGAATCATTCTGCTTAAATGTGATCATCCCTTCATACTCCATCATTATTTTCAATTATTGCCTTTTTTTTATCATTGCACTCGTTACCATAATTTTGCTTTTACTATAATTTGCTTGTAATGTGATCTTTACCTCTTTCTCATTAAATCTCAAATTCTGTGAGGGGAGGGGTGATGTCAGATTTGTTCACTAGCTTTGTTCTACGTTTACAAGTACCAAACAGGAGTGCTTCGTTTTGGTTGGTTCACAGCCTTGCCTGAACGTTAGAATCATCTGGGGAAGATTTTAAGTACTGCTATCCAGGTCCTACCCTCCTCAGCTTTCATTGGTTGGTGTTGGGACCCAGAATCAGTACATTTTAGAAGCTCTACGGGGGATTCTAATGTACAGCCAGATGCGAGAACCACTGCACTAAGACAATGGTTCCCAACTCTCCGTCATACATTCAAGTTCTCAGGGTGAACTTTTAAAGCAGTAAGTACCACCATCAAGATTCTGATCTACTTGGTGTGGGACAGGAGCTCTGAGTATCAAATCTCCCCAAGTGGTGTTAATGTTGGCCAGAGGTGGAAATCATTTGTATTAGCGCTCAATATATATCTATTGCCTGAGTAAACACAGTTCCCTATACAATTAATTTAAGCATAACCATGTACAACAAATTATGTGTGATCGTGGTTTCATACTGATTTCTATTCCTCCTCACCAGAAATTAGTTGAATCTGTCTGCCAGCAACTGTCTCTATTCAAGTTGATACCAGGTTTTCTTGTCAACCCCCTTTCTTTTTTCTCCTTTTATTTATGTTATTAACTCTTTTTGGTCACTCTAGGACATGCTGGGATTCTTGCTTCCAAATATCAGGAGGCTTGTAACTATTACATGATAATTCTAAGTTTCATAGTTACAACTACCAAGATCACACTTTAAATTCAAAGTCAATTATATCTCTACTTACAATCTTTAATTCCCCAGCCCACCCCTCCCACAGCACCCGGCACAAAGCCTATCCCAGAGAAGGGGCTTGACACGTGCTTATTAAATGGAATGAATTCATTAGTTGTACTTTAAAAGGGTTGCCGTATTCCCAAGCTCCTCAAAATTCCCTGTGCCCTCCTTATTTACTTAAGTTCATAGCCTTTTCTTCCAGAAGCTTCTGTTCTGAGCCATGCTGGCCTGAGGTGGGGAAGGTGAGTAAAAAGATCAACTTCCAGGTCAAAGCTACATTGAAAAGGCAGCTCCCATGATGCAGCAGTCATGGATTCCATAATCCCTCTGTGCAAAGGGGTTTCACCCTCCTCTTCACTTTGTCAGCCAGAATGCCACCTTTCCTTCTTTTCTGAATTTAAAGTTTATACTTTGCTGTATATATTTTAATGTTTTATTTCAGCAGAACTTTTATTGTAGGAAATGCTAACCAAAAAAAAAAAAAAAAGGAAATTTAAAATAACCACACTACCACACTATCTGTACCGATGTGGAATGTTCTGAGGACTTCTGAGGACTAGAAAATAGAATACCTTTGTCACAAAACGGCAGCCCCAGAGGAGACAGTAGCTACTACTGGGAAAAGTAAAATAACACGACCAGAATGCTTATAAGTTTCATTATGAAGTGTGGCACAAATGATCATTGGTGTGGAAATTCATATTATTAACAAAAAGAAGATTAAAAGCATCCTGTCTACCATCATAAAACTTCTCATCTAGCTTGGGAACTACTGATGCAAAGTATAGACCACATAATCACAAGGACATCAGCACCAGAAGGTCAAGGGCTTGGTCCACTTCTGCATCCCAGCACCAAGAACGGTAAGTGCTAAATAAGTATGTGGTCAATATTGAATTAATGGGCTAAAATTAATTTACCCGCGGTGGGGCAAAAAAGGTACAGGATTTTTAAAGTCTATTATAACATGAGGCGGACTGGGGGCAAGGTCGCGTTGTCAGGTGAGGGTTTCAGGAATTAGGTGTCTAGACAGGAGAAGTCAAAAAGATTCCCCCTTTCCACCCTTCCTTTGTGTGTGTGTCATTGTTCCAGAGACACAGCTCCTACAAGGGACAAGGACATAATTCATCCCCCTGCAGAAGGGACAAGGAGGAAACATGACCCGGGTACATTATTAATTGCTTTGTTTGTGACTCCTAACCATGTAATTGTTTTAACGATTAGCAGGTGGGTAAGAGTCGCAGGTTTCCAGGACCTCAAACTTTTATAAGTGGGGAGATTAGTGAGCAGGAATGAATCAGCACAGGATCCAGGTTGAGACCTCAAGAAAGTTACTTTAAAAATCAATGGGAAAGGTGCCTCTCTGGTAAGCGGAAAGTGTGGGAAACCGGCCCTGGGTTCACTTCAGGCAAGTTGAAAGTAAGGATTTCTTACTGGAAGAGCTTATCTTCACGTATTCCAAGGTCAGCGAGAGCTTAGATCATCACAGGTGTTGTGGGTCTAATCCCTTGTCGCCGCATTTCCAGCTGTGGAATGCACACCTGAGAAACAGAATTCAGCTGGTGTGACCAAGACCTGGAGAGGAACACAGGCTTCCCCTGTGTCTGTAGCCCCCGGCCCTCTTCTCTAATTCCAATGAATAATTCACGTCTTTTCCTAATATCTACATCTCCATTGGGGTCTCTCTTTCTTCTCTGGTTGTGTAATTTCCCCCTCCCCTGTGGCGTCAGCAATGAGTTTTCCCAAACTTGGGATTCACCCATTTCAGGGGGATGGGGAAAGCTACCTTTTAAACTCTTACCATAAAGGCTTCTCAGTCACAAATCTGTCAATGGAGTGTAGATACTGCTTGATGAGCATGTAAATGTCACACAGTGCTAACAGGGGTATTGTTTCCCATGCTCAGCAGTCATCTATGATTAGGGTTTTCACTTGTTCTCATTATATTAGCTCCAGGTACCAATGTGTCCTTCAAAATCTTCCTAAATATTGTGAAACCGTCCAGTACAAATAGACATTGGCTCCCTACCATCCCCTGTTTCTTCAACATCTGTAATCTTATGTACCGTCAGACAGAGTTTTTTTCCTCAGCAGTTAGGCTATTCTTGAATTGTAAATATCTTACTCAGCAGACTCTGGTTTGAGCATAGGAAGCAAATGGTACCCTGGTTGGTACAAGGGGTGGTGTCCCTGTCTCAGAACTCACTGAACTTACTCTAGTGAAAAATAGAGGAGACACTAGAAAACTCTTGAAAGCCCATGTAGACCCCTCCCAATTTAGCATCTTTTTTTCCTAATAAAGTTCCCAGTGAGTTCTGAGCGCTGTGAGAGAAAGCTTTGCATAACCTCCGGTGTAGCCTCTAGGCACTGAGATCAGTATACCCCATGTGACACCTGGTCTATATAGCGAACATCTATTGAGCATGGACGTTGTTCCAGGCAGTGTTGTAAGTGTTTCACACGCATGAACTCCTTTAGCCCTCACACCAATATCTACTCTACCAGTTGGGGAAATGGAGATACTGAGAGGTTAACTTGCTCAAGGTCCCACAGCTAATAATCAGCAGGGCTGATATTTGAACCAAGGCTGCCTGGCTCATAAGTCCAGGCTCTGAACTGCCATTCCACCTGCCATTTTACTGACAGAAGATTGAGCAAGATACTATAATAGTGTGACCTTGTCCTCAGTGACTTGTCATGCCCCAGGAAGCATCCCTAGGACAGCGTCTTTGCCTTCCTCCTGCATATATAAAGCTGCTGTGGAAGATTAACTGAATTCCATGTTTGTTTGTATATTTTGTGTCAAGGTAATACCATGCATCGAGGTCCTGTTCTTATATTCTTTTCCAAGTCACCGTAAGCTAACCTCTCTACAATGTCTAGAGGTCCAACTTTTCCCTACTTTGCCTTTTAGAGCAGTAAAAGTCTTGATCTAGTTATACTGCATGGCTGTTATGTCTCCAGGAGTCCTAGCTTTCACTCAACAGTGCTATCCCCTGGAGTGGTACAACAGTCTCCAGGTTTCTTTCTCTCCCCCTCCCATACACACACACACACACACACACACACACACACACACACGTATGTATATATATACATATATATGTATATATGTGTGTGTGTGTATATATATGTATATGGGGTCAGCTCTAGCTGACCTTGGAGTGTATATATTGGAATATATATATATATATATATATATAATGTATACATTGGATGTATATATTGGAATATATATATATTGTGTAGACATAACTTCTATTTATGGATATGTCTCATATGTATCATATATAATATATATTATATATAGAATGTTTGAATGTGGCTATGTGGAACACATGTATTGGACTATAGAAAGCCATAGACTAAGGTGTCACATGTGCCACTTCAGTTAATCCTCATGACAGCCCTGTGAGGTGGGTGTTCTCCTGACGCCTTATGCCCATAGTAGAGAGAAACAGAGAAACAGAGGCCCAGGGGGGTTCCATAACTTGCCCATGGCACACGCTAACATTGGCTTTGGGATTCCAGAGGCCTCAGTGAAGCTGCCTCCATGACTTAAGTCACGAGCTGCCATGACTGAAGCACTGCATTACTGAGCTGAGCCCTCCAGTCCTTCCTCTGTAGGAGCAGTGGATGGTATTTTCACATTCTTTAAGTAAAATGCATCCATTCAGGTCGATCTCACCAGGCCGGTTGTTTACTCCAGGGGGAGCAAAACTGGTTTCCATCTTTTTCTTTGCAACTCACTGATTAACTGCTTGTAGTTTAAAAAGGAGGAATAATAATATCTGCCTCTGCTTCTTGTGAGGATGAACTGACATAAACATGACTAAGCACCCTACCTAGTGCCTGATATACATGGGGCATCTTGCATAAATGAGAACATCCCACATCATTATACGGTGAAGTGCAGCATTGTGATTATCATTAATGACCCGTAAAATAGCTGCAAACTAACCGATTATATCTCATGACAATCTCTGTGTTTAAACTCTGGAGCGCCTTTAGATACCATGATTTTTATTTTATTAACTCATGAAAGAGAAAATATAAAATAATTTCAACGTCTAAGTCCTATCCAGTTTTGAGTCCAACCTGCTCCAGGATTGTCTTTCCCCCATTTGTGTACAAATAGGCCATTCTCTCAGCGAACCATGTGAGTTTTAAAAGGCTGTTTATATCCACAGTTGAAAACATTAAATTTCCAAAAGCCCACTCCATAATTGTGCCTTCTGGCTTACGTACAACATTCTCTTCCTGTCAGAAAGAGACAGCGAATGGAGTCTCTGACTGGATGCCACATTTCAGAAAGACACAGTGGCACACGCCATGTCCCCAGGAAGAGGGTCCCTTAGAGTGCCAATTTGTCTGAGGGCCACAAAACAAACAAATGGTGGTGGAGGGAGGGCAAGGCGGCAGTGAGGAATGAGGATTAGATGTGACCCAAAGAGAATAAAACCCAAACTGAAATAGGCCAAACCCATAAATTGCTATTAAATCACAGCTTTTATTTTCCTGCCTTTGCCCTCCTAACGTTTGGTTTCTCACGAAATGAAAGGAATCATTTGAAGTAAGGGCCTGGAGAAGGCAGGCCTTTGACCTCTCGCTCGACCACAGAGATCAAAGGCAGGCCCCATATGTGTGAGATATTATCTTTTCCAGGCAAGTGGGCATGATGTTTTGTGAGGCAGTAGTGTGGAAACAGACAAATAGCCAGGTTAGTGGCCGCTGAGAGGGGGGTGATTGACGTGGGGGCTGAGCACGAGGAATGGGAGAATCGGAAAGAGCGTCACCCTTCTGGTGCGGTTCGTTTTTTGTTTCAGCTCTCAGAAATCCTTTAGTGTTTGTTGTTGTTGTTGTTGTTGTTGTTGCTGCGAATTATCCTACCTGTGGCTTTGGTCCAAGCCACATTTTCGTGTTTGCAATGAATGTTTATCCCTGCAAACATGTTCTGTTTGTATGCATGTATTATGTATTTATAAAGATTCCTCCTTTGTTTCTTTATTTTTTTAAAGTTTATTTATTGATTTTGAGAGAGAGAGAGGGAGAGAGAGGGAGCGAGAGAAAGAGATGTGTGGGGGAGGGACAGAGAGAGAAAGAGAGAGAGAATCCCAAGCAGGCTCCATGCTATCAGCACAGAGCCCGATGTGGGGCTCGAACTCACCAACTGTGAGAGCATGACCTGAGTCAAAACTAAGAGTCGGATTCTTAACCTACTGAGCCACCCAGGTGCCCTGTTTTTTATATTTTTTAACCTCTCTTATTTTTAATTGGAATTCGTAGTTTATTTTGTTTTGTAAGGCAAGGCTCTTGAATGCAGACTTTTGTGTAGATATATTATATGGCTAAGTCTTTGCTATTACATATCATACTAAAATGCATCTAATCAAATCTCAATATGAAAACAGGTAGGACTATTGAAAGCTACAGAAGCTTTCAATATATGGGGAAATTAGGCTTCTCTTTTCCACTATTGTTCTCCTCTCCCTACCGCCCCCCCCACCACACCCCCGCCCCACCACTCACAAGGAATTAATTACAGGGCAACTCTCCCGGTTCATTCCAGAGCCAGTGCTGCGTTGACATGAGGACATGTTGTCAAGACCCAGGGAGTCACCAAAAGGCTTAGAGCTTTCAGGCATCTTGGTCTACACACTGTCCTTCATCAGGCTTATCATTACTGTTCCTCAAAAAAAGCAAAACAGAGCCAAGGTGAGATGGATTTCAGCCCATGTGGTTGAACTTGACCTTAAATAATTTTTCTTCACATGCTCTATGGTAATTGTTCCATGGGGAAGCCTGAGATGTCCACTGGCCCAGGTAGTGTCGCTGCCTTTCCATGCTCTGATTTCTTTCTCTCCCTCTCCTTGCCTGTCTAGCTCTCACTGTCTCCTCTCATTCTAGCTCTCTCTCAATTTATTGCTCTTTTACCAACTTTTCTGCCCCAGTGCTCTATCGAATAGTTCCAACTCACATCTTCATGGAAAAAGAAACAAAAAAGACATGGTTCTGCTTGATTACTATGCTCATCAAATTTCCTATTCCTACTTGTCAGTTTATCAGTGCCCCTGTTTTTGCAACACACAAAGCACACAAAACATGTGCACTAACTTACCAATACACATGAACACATACTAATACACATGTACTCATATGCATATTAACATACACAGACACACTAACATATACCAACACATACACAGCATCCCACACTAATACATTTACACAGCAACACACACACACACACACACACACACACACACACGCAGAAAACAGTCACTTCTGAACCCTGGAACGTATTTCTTCATTATCCAGCTGACAATCCTCAGGAGTAGATTCAGATTGCTGGAGAGTTTACGAGGTCATCTATTATGTCCATCGATAACTGAGCTGAGAAGAATTCTTGTTACTCTCTTTGTGAATAAAAATTACTATCAAAATCTTGTCCAAGCCAAAAAGCTGCCAGAAGTGTGAAAATAAAGCCTACATTTCAACTAAAATACAAGAATGTAATAATTAGGCTTTCTGCTTTCCCAATAGCAGAAATATGCCTGTACTTTAGGGCTTTGTGAAAGAACAGATTTAAACAGCAAGATATTCATCCTGAGCTAAGTAGGAGATTATTTCTGCTAACACAGTATTCACATTGCTCAGAACCACCACATAGGAGACAACAAAGCACCATAGTTTTAACAAAATAAACGAATTTGAATTAGCAGTTTTTAAGCTCTTTTTAGTATGAACTGTTACGGAGTAAGTTAATACAGACACAATTATGCTAGAAAAAAGGATCTGGAGTTCTCCCTGATCCCTAGTATCTGTCTAGACGACTTTAGACAAAAGAAACTCATTTGCTCTTGGAAGTGTTGAATGAAAAGTCACTTGGGGTTAGTTGAGGGGTGGGGGAAGGGATGGAGGTCAAAGGACTTGCAGCAAAGAGCCTGTGCTTCGTGGGATCCACAAACGGGGATGTGCTGTGTGCAGAAGTCACCTTAAGAATAACTGGGGAGGGGGGCTCAATGGTTAAAATCAAAGGAAGAATTAATTTTCTTTTAAGTTTTTCTCATCATCTCTCTCTTTACTCAGTGTAGTATAAAATACAACGTTAATACACTTATATTTATCTTTCTTCAAAGACATGCAAATATACATGATTCATTTTTAAATCGCTTGAATATTATTTCTTAAAATACTAACCCAGAACCTTACTGAAATAACACACATGGGAGACATGCCGTGAACCCTAGGACAAATGTTTTATAACACCACCTTATGATAAGGGCCACTTTTCTATTTCTGAAAATAAATCCCTGCTGACTCTAAGACTGACCTGTGCTGTACAAAACATTATGGCAGAACATCAGCTGTGAGCCTCCAAGACCATTTTTCAAAGCCTACTTCATTCCATCGAGGGCAAAAGAAAAAAATACTCTGTTATTAGAACAGTTAATTAAAAATTTTAGTCCTAATAAAAGGCAATTTGAGAAGAACTTGATTAGTTGTTAAAACGTAAAGGATGTTTCACTTGGCACAAACTAGTGAGTAAAAATGCAAACCCCATTTTAAACGACTTCTTTGTCTACTCGTATCACAGACTATGATGAAGATTTCACTGGAATGCTTCCTTCATGGCTGCATTGTATGGGGACAAGCTTCTACCATTGAAACTATGGTATTTCATCTATTCACCTGCCTCTTTTACCAGTGAACACTGAGTTCCTGAAGATAGGGGACAGTTAATCTTTATATCCCCAGCACCTAGCATGGTGTCTAGAACACAGTAGAGACTCAATAAATGCTTGCCCAGGTACATTTTATGTCATTTTAGAGTAAATAGAAGTGAGCCCAGCTGATTAGATTCCTAGTAATCTGTTAGTTTATTTTTAGCCACAGTGCACCAATTCCTACAGCTGTGAAACTAGGAAAACTTAGAAGAAAATGATGTACAATGATTTATATTGTGATTTGAGATACTGATATAATCTGTGAGATTCATCAATTGCTCCTTGGCCATAAAATAGTTCTATACTACTCTAGAGTAGTGTTCCCCATTGCAGTGGTGTTTGGGAGGGTCACAATGTCTGTTATATGTATTTGTATCTAATTCTTTCACCTTCTCATTTTTAAAAATATTTTGTGACATGCATAAAATATGTATATACACATGCACATATAATATACACATATATACACATATACACGTATATGTGTTTCTGTATATGCACATGCACATATAATATTCATGATGTACTAGTGGAATTTCATGACCAAAAATGTACAGTCACACTAGTTTAGAGAATCGGACTAGATGACACAATGTTTTGCTATTTCTTGTTATGTGTAAGTTGTATGAAAGAAAACAAACACTCATTTATTGAACTAAAATTTATGAGAATTTTCTATGCGCCGAACACTGTTTTCTATGCACCGAACAAGGTTCTGTGCGCCGAACCTTGGGCCATTATAGTGCTTGACAACGTCTGTTGAAGTGACTTAATATCTGGGTCAGTTGGAATGCATTTGGCTGCATATAACAATATGCAGCTAATAGTAGCTTAAACAAATAGGACTTTGTTTTTCTTCTAAGTCTGGAGGTAGGCAGGCCCTTGCTAGTGTTGATTTAACTGGTTACTGATGCCATCAGGCGCTGAGATTGCACCATCCTTGTTATATTGACTTTTCATTCTTATATTTGTTGCCTCTTGAAACAAAATGGCTTCCGCATCTCCATAAATCATTTTTCATTCTACATAAGAACATGAGAGAAGGTAATAAAAGACTGTGTCTGTTTTTAGGGGGAAAGCAAAAGCATTTATAGAATCTCCCTCGGCAGACTTGGCCTTGCATCCTTTTGGAAAAAACGGTCACAGGGCCACCTCTAACTGCAAGGGAATCCGCAGAATCAAACATTTGGCTTTCTTGTTTCTATGATATATTAGGAAAAGGAAAGAAAAGTGGTTTGGGAATGGAAATATTTAGAGATTCAACCTATAGTACCTGACTCAGGCACTGAAAATATGTTGCCTAATATTTTAGATACTGGTGTGAACTGATTTTATTTCCTACCAACCCAAATGCTCCTTGAGACAAGATATGGCCTCCCTTCTCCTGCAATAAATATTTGTGGATTGAATGAATCAATAAATGAGTTCAATTCCATTGGGACACCATAAATATAGATCCTTTCTAGTTTGCTCAGTCAGTTTCTGAGACACTGAATCAAATGAAAGTTATTTTACAAACCTCAGGAGGGAAGGTTTCCTGTTTTAAAGTCCTTGAGTTCCATCAAACCCAACACTGTGGAAACAATAGGTGTCCAATTAATGCTCCATTCTGAGTGAAAAAATAAAGTGAACTAGCTGGTCATGTGGCAGTCCTACACTCCACCATGAACAAGGCCACCAATGATATCTGAACATTTCAGAACAATAAGAACAACAACAAAGCTAGCTTTCTCAATACTCAGATACTTGATCTTGGGTATATTAAGTCAACAGATACTTAACTTTGGAAAACTTTCCATTTCATAAACTTAGCACCAATTTCAGTATGTTTCTGGTTTAATAGTATGAATTTTCCAATAAAGTCTCAATTTATGATCCCTCACCCCAAATTTAAAAAAATCCCCAGTGGATGTCATATGAACCAATAGTTCTGCATTATCACTCATATTCTGGATAAATATATGACAATTGTCTCCTTTAGTTATAAAGTCCTGAAGGTGTTTCACTAACAAAGTAAGCAGATCATGTGGTTGAGCATAGTGCAAATTTACAATGAAGAAATAAAAGATTTCCATTGAAAAACACTCTTTCATGATCTCACCCACTCTCATCATTCAGTGTAAAGGCTGAGGGCACTGGGGAGGTCACGGAGGCCTTTGTCCTGGACCTCCCCTCATTGACTTCCCTAAATCATCTCATCCCAGTGAGAACAGATCTGTCCTTACGGACTTTGGGGAGGGACATGGTGTCATTAGTGAGTTAGTCCAAGGTTTGAAAAGCTCAATTTCACACAGTTATCCTTACCTCTAACATAGATTCCATCTGATGCATTTTGCTCATTTTTATTGCTCTGGCAATAAAGAGTTGGAAAATAGCCCTCTATTACAGTTTCCGTGTAAAAGGTGCTGAAGGGTGCTGCTTCTTTCCTTGTTCTTGAAGCTCAGTGATCCTTGTCCATTTAAGATTTTCCTTAAGCATTAATTTTCAATCCTTCTTTCTTCTGATTGATAGTCTCTGCTTTAATGGAATGCGCTTCAAGTTTTAACTATTCGCAGTAGTAAGGCATATGTGGACATGTTTCTCTCTGAGTGGGCATTTGATAGTCCTTGTGCTGTCCCCCTAATGTAACTGTGAGGTCTCAGTATTGGGCTGTAAATGGTTGTTAATCTTGGCAGCCTGATTTCACTCATGTCTCACAAAGTTGTATCTAATGCACATCATTCTCATCATTGTATTGGGCATCTCGTTTTAAGCTTACTGTGTTACAAATGTTTTTGCTGTTGTTGTTACCATGCCAATTTAAGAATGTCACTTCACATTTTTATTCTCTTTAATAGTATGTACATAGACTACCCCCAGATTCAGTGTATATTTAATAGCAAACATTATAAATACCTTTTCATTTGTTCATATATTCATTTACTTATTCTTTCATTCAGCTATCTGAGCCAATTTTAGGTTGGTTAATTAAATTACATAAGTGCCTATTATATACTGATTACTATGACAGGCTCTAGGAATAAAATGACCCACCCTCATAAAGATTTCAGACTAGAGAGAGAAGAGATATCAAATCATACCATAAATAAGGGTAAAATTGCAACTTTGACAAGAGCAGTGTCCGAACAGGTAACTATTACCCAGTCCAGGGAATCAAGGAAGACTTTGCTGAGAAAGCCAGACCCAAGTCAAGATCTGAAGGATGGGGAGGAATTGACTAAGCAAGGAGTGGAGGTAAGAACATTCTTCCAACCCTCAGATCATTTCTTCACTTAGGAAACACTTATTGGGAGACGATTATATGCCAGAGACAGTGTTTGATACTGGAAATCTAGCAATAATCCAGTTGGGAGCCCTGCCTTCACTGAGCATTCAGTCTAGTGGGGAAGACAGATATGAAACACATCATTACACTGACAATGATTTAAATTACAATTAAAAAACGGGCTATAAAGGAGAGGCAGTGGGGCAGCTGTGAAATCAATTAAGCTCAGTCTGTGGCTTTCCTGAGAAAGAAGCATGCAAAAGTCATTTGAAAATGGCACTGGTTTAGCAAGACCAATCTTTGCCTGCTAGCCCTTGTGATGTTTCTAAGATTGATGCTGGTTTGTTGTCACCCATTTTCTCAAAAAAAGTGCTTTGTCGGTGTGAAAATAGTTGAGCTACGTGGTCTCGGGTCCTTTTCTGAGTATGCTGAGTAAAGGTGTGTGAAATTCTCTTGGCCACATGTTGGCTCTTCTTTTTGTTGTAGGCAGATATTTGCACAGTTCGACAGAATCTGTTCCTGGTGATTGTAAACCCTTGTCTGTCAGTGCAAATGGATCCTGTTTTGATTGTCTTCCCTACTTATCCAGAATGAAAAGTAGAGTCTTCTCCTTTCCTTTGAAACTATGCACAGTGCTGGGGCCCCTGGGTGGCTCAGTCCGTTAAGCGTCCGACTTCGGCTCAGGTCATGATCTCACAGTCTGTGAGTTTGAGTCCCGCGTCAGGCTCTGTGCTGACAGCTCAGAGCCAGGAGCCTGCTTCGGATTCTGTGTCTCCCTCTCTCTCTGCCACCCCCTGCTCACACTCTGTCTCTCTCTCTCTCTCTCTCTCTCTCAAAAGTAAACATTAAAAACAATTTTTTTTAAAAAAGAAACTATGCACAATGCTGGTTCTTCCTTGTGTCTATTCAATGTCTTCTCAAAGACGTAAGTCATTTATTTTTAGTCTAGGTTTTATCAAATGATTTCTTATACAAAGTGATTTCCTGTTCATTTTAAAAGCATTACTTGGCTTTAGTTATTATCTTTAAGGGAAAGGTTTTATTTCAAAAAATACCCGTTCCTTTTCCTGTGTAACTAAGTAGAAATACTAACATTTATCACACTTTTGTTTCCTACACAAGTACTGCTTTCCATTTCCTTTCCTTTTACTCTTACCCACCTTAGCTTTCTCTTTGGATTTATCCTTGGGGAATCAACAGCCAGTTTCCCCTTTTTGGCACGTATATTTCCATTGAGGTTTCTTCGATTGCCTGTTTTTTGTCATTATGGAAATTGTTTCTTTTATGTTTGACATTTTTTTCATATGTCCTCAGCGCTGTGTCATAGTTATTGCTGTTCTTGAGGCTCAGCACTTAAAAACACATCTGTAATCTTTTTGCCATGCATTATGTTTTAACTTGATAAGCATAAGTAATCTGTATAATTGAGAGAAATTTTCCTAATTTCACTAAATTCCCTCCTTCTTGTTTTTGGAAGCTCTCAACCTCATTCATGTCTAGAATTATGTCTAGGATTTAGATTTTTGCATCCTCCCCCTAGTCTCCAGCAGGGGCAAGGCGCAGTGTGTTGTGTACTCACCCTTTCCCACAATTCATGCGCACATCCATGCATGCTGTAGGCAAACATCCCAAACTTTCTGACACACACGTGCTCAAATTTTGAACACTGAGCAAAACTGTGTGCCTGACTATGAGCTCCAGCCTTGTTGGTGTGTGGGGAGGGCGGAGGACGAATGGAGACAGATAAAGACATTTTCTTCATATTTGTTAATTTCCAATACTTAAAGTATATCATTAACTTGTTGACTACCTTAAAAACAAAAGCAGCTAAAGAACTCTTCCTTGGAACTCTTCCAGCAAGTTCCACAAAATAGGACTTTCTTTCTTTCTTCCTTTCTTTCTTTCTTTCTTTCTTTCTTTCTTTCTTTCTTTCTTTCCTCGTTTCTTTTTACTGTAGGTCTTGCCCCACTTTGTAAGCCCTAAAACAAATAAACAAGTGTTGAATGGAGACAGAGAGAGAGCAAATGAATGAATGAATGAATGAGAGGGAATGAGAGACAGAATGAGATCTTTATACTCTGGTGGAAGAGGCTAGCTGTCCACTCAAGTTTCCTGCTTGCCTTCATTAGATGAAGTTGCTGGGCAAGGGCTGCCCAATGAGGGATGACATTCTACAGCATTCTTTGTGTCTCGGCCAGACTGTGACTGAGTGACAGTGGCATGTGGGGGAGTGGGATGAGCACCCCAAACACCTCTGTTCTCTCCCTCTCTTAGTGGATATCATCTCCTAGGGCCATTTTAGGAGCCACATGTTGAGGATGGTGGAACCACAGGACTAAAGAAGTGTAGGTCCCTGAATCACCACTTGGGGGACATCCACCTGACCAGGAAGACCCACATTCGACTGTGATGAGAAACAAACCTTTATTTTATTAAGCCATTGAAATATAAGTGAGTATCCCTGTAACAGTTAATGTTAGCTTTATAAATGGTCTTTGTCGCACCATAAGCATTGGAGCAACAAGAGGATGTATGTCTTGGCACAATGTTGGACAGGAGCCATCTTCCCACTCCCGTGATGTGTACATGAAATTTATATTCCCACTCTGCTGCTTTTACCTATTTGGGTAGCGGGGTAATATCTTTCCACATGTATAGGAGGTTGAAGTTAGAAATTTAGAGAATTAGTACAATCCTGCCTCCCATTCAAAGTAAGTGAATTTGAACCTTTTAAAGTTCTGAGATACAGATCATGACACTAGGTCTTTATCCAGTGTGTTACGAATGGCTCACGGGATTCCTATGAAAGAAATATGTAAACCTGTCTCTCTAAAATTAGCAGCGAAGAGCTTTCATTTGAAGCCATTTATCTTAGTGTTCTGATTAAGCAATAGGTAAAATTTTTCAAAAGGACATTTTCAGAAGAAAGGCCTTAAAAATGGGTCTTTTTCTTCCCCTCCATCTTTGATATAGATATATCTGCTTCCGAAAATACAAACTTTACACAACATATTTTTATGGTACATTTCTCCCTAAATTTTATACACTGAATACATCATAGCTGGAACAAATATGCTTGCGTGAGGCCACTCTTCACCACCCACTCTGTGGATAGCTGGAAAAATCATAAACAGTCCTTGGACACTGCAACATGATCTTTCAATCTGTGCTAGCTGATGACAATTTTCTGCCTGATTGGGAGCATAATGTCTTAAAAGAAATTTCAGAGCCCACCTTGGACAAACTCTACTGTTGGTGACATCTGCCTTATTACCAATAAAAATGATGTATCGTGTAAGAGCAAATTACTCGGCAAACAATTCCCAGAGAAGACCTTTGCTACAGAGTGTGAAACAGAACTACTCCCTTTCCTGAATGTCAGGAGTTTTACAGAGGAGAAATGACCTACCGACAGTTACTCAACGGGAAACGTCCCTCTTCAAACAGATACATGATGTTTAACTTTACACACTTGGTACCCATGGAAAAAGTAAAACCCATCAGTCCAGTTCTTGCAGAGCTTAGTAGAGTGTATATACATAAAGTGTATTCCTCAGTGATACTTCAAGAATAGGCAGTAAGTATATATACGACATATATATGCATTTTGCATATGTGATATATAAATACGTGCTTTGGAAAGAATGCTGTGCAATCAACAAAGCCTGCTTCAGAAGGATGCTATCTTAGCAATTGTATGCCACGGATAAATATTATGACAGCACACTGGTCTGAAAAACCCTAATGAACAAAAACTGGAAGTGAGGCAGCCCCTAAACTAACTGCAATATCTCACTGCCCAAATACTGTCAGAATAAAATATGAGCAACACAAAGTAGCAATTAAAAACTTATTTAAAATCTCTTGTTCTGATTTCACTAGGATTGGGAATCATCACTAAGCCAATTAGTCCTGGGCAAATATATTAATTGCAATAAGACCCACATTGAAGCAATTAGGAGTTGCCAGTTCAAACATCTGAAATCAAAGAGTACCATGAATCCCAGTCACTTCACCGAATATATGAAAACCATTTACCCAATGAAAGCGTTTTGAGTGTCTTCCTTTATCATACGCTGCAGCTTATTTCTTGCTCATACATGTACATGGGAGTGCTTTACATTTGTTCATCTACAGTTTTGCGATTAATGAATCTAGAGAATAGCATGCTCTTTCCCAAACCTTAGAGGGCACTCCTAGGGGTGTGTTGAAGAAAGTATTCACGTAGCCTAAAAAGACACTGGCCCTTTAACTTTTAACACACTTCCCCAATTAAGCGTCTTAGGCTCCAGACTTTAACAGCTGTCTGCAGCTGTTGAAAAGTGATTTATCATTGTCAGAGTTCGTGACCAAAACATTAAAAGAATTTTTTTTTTTATGTGTGGCAGGGTAACTTTCATCTATAGTCATTCATCCTCTTTAATGCTTTCTTATTCACAGTAGCAATAAAAAATGAAAGAAAAATATTTTACTGAATAATTTTGAATTTTATTTTCCTCACATGGAACACTCTAATGATTTGTAAAAATCTTTTGTGTAAGAGAATATTGCTCTGAAAAATATTTGTTTTGTTTTATGGAGAAAAGTGTGAAGTTTTGCTTAAAAGCCTTTTGATGAAAATCTGATTTTATTCATGCATGGGAAATTCTTTTAAATTCTAAAATGTTCAAGGAAATCCAAAACCATTTCCCTGTTTTTGAAATAATGAAAGCATTCCCCCCCCCTTTTTTTTACTGATGTTAAAAAGGCTTCCACATCAAACATTCAGTGTTTTCATAGTGTTATACTTTGTTTTTAAAAAGGAACCTTTTTTCCCTTAAAAAATTGCAAGTAGAAGAAACGTGGAAGGACCTATAGCCTCAGGTTAATCTCCTATGGATCATGTGTCCACTTACCTTGGAGAGAGTCGATATGAATGGAGGGCTTTTGTCACTTCTTTCTATTCCTCTTTTCTGTAACCACTTGCCTAAATTATTTAGGGTTCAGTGCTAACTCAGTTTGCTCTTCAGCTATCTACTCAACAAGCATTCTTGAAGGCCTACTGTGTGCGGTGCCTATGGTGGCCCACAGGCAGAAATGCATCCCAGGGCAGAGGTCCATATCCCACACAGCGTCCATTGTGCAGGCCCTTCAAACTCTAAGCAGACTACCTGACCACGTCTTTCCCATATCAGAGGGCCAACACACACATGTATTATGACTTCGTTTTATTGTTTACTGTTCCAGCTTTGCAAAATGAAAGTTTTCAAGTTTACTGAAGAAGAGATTTTAACACTGCATCTGAAATCCATTTATTTATATCCGTGTCAACCTTAATATGGAGACTTTCAATGCATCCTTCAAAGGATTCCCCCTACATCCATGCCTGTCATGGGCCATAGACTACAAAATTCAGGAATTTTCAATCCCTTAAAGCAGTAAAGAAAGCATGGCTAGATTTCACAACATGTCTATCTCCTCACCAGGGCACTCTCCCGCTTCCCCCATGCCCCTGGCGATCAGGAGCCAACTGCATGGGCACGCATGAGTTGTAGCTTTCAGTGGCCAATGAAATAGGGACAAAAGGAAAACTTGAACAAGGTCTTTGTGACACCTGCCACTGAACCATGGGCAAGGTGGGGACATAGGAGGAAAACGAAGGGTGTATTCATAACCTTTACTAAACACGTGAGATAACTCAACTGAATATGACAGCTCCTCCTTATCGCTTGCCGTGACTCTTACTTGTAGTCCAGCCTGTAGCTTCTCTGAGGAGTAAGAAAAAGAGAGAGTAGCCAGCAGCCTTGTGTGTTCAGTTCTTCCACCCCCAAAGTATGCCCCTGTCTGCTTGCCTCCCAGAGGAAAAGGCAGTTGGCCTCTGTAATGTTTTGGCCATAGATCTGTCCTCCTAAAGATAATAATTTGCTTGAGCAACTTCCTGTTTTAAAGACACTCCCTGGGGCATTAGTGGCCCTGAATTATAGACGAGACAAAGCTCCATAAGAATGTTAGAGATGGAGACTCCAGGTTAACCATGATCTGGAAACTCCTTAAGAAACAGAAATAACATTAAGAGAAGCTAAAAGAAACCCTAACTCTTATTTTCCTTTCTCTATTTTCCAGCTGAGGGTCTGTACCATAGGCATTGGCTTTATGTCATAAGGGAAGCAAGCAGTCTGGGAAGAAAGAAAAAAAAAAAGCCAGAATCAGGAATCAAGATTAATAACGCATCATAATTTATTTGATGACTTTATAGGTTAACATGAAATCACTTAGTCATTTCCTCTTTCTCATAAAGAAATTTGGACACCTAGGAAACCCTTTTTATTGTTTATTACCATTGTCTTACATTCCAGTGGCCAACTATGAATTGATGCAAGGTTCAATAGGTTAGGCTTGGAAAAAAAGGAACCTTATCATAAATTTACCTGGCGAGGTCTCATTATTTTAAAAAGTTCAGGAAGGCTTCCATTTTAAAGAAAGACTCATCATAGTAGAAAGGTTTACAAGCTTAGCCGGAGCACCTGGAGGAATTATATCTAAGAGGAAAGGCATTGATGTAGCATGCTTTAAAAAGGTAAAAAGATTTAAAAAAAATGTCCCCTTTAAAAAAAAAATACCACAGGAAATGTAGTAAAAATCATCTGTGACTTTCTCTAAGGACCAGCTAAAATATGTCAAACAGTTTCCCCTTTTTAAAGAAAGGAAGCAATTGGAGCACTAATATCCTCAAAAAGAATCCTTCTTAAGAAAAAATATCTTAAAAGTGATTGTATATTCCTAATATCATGAGTAAATCGCTGTGAAATGTGTATGTGAACTATGGTTTATATAAGTTCGGTTGTCAAATATCATCTTGGAGGAAGAAAGTGTTTGTAGTTCAATTCCTAAATTGGAGGTTTGTTTTACACATTTATTTTTCTAAAGGCTTACTTCCTTTGACCAACTCTGTAGAGCCAAAATTACCTATGTAATTGCAGTAAAATTTGTGAGGCAAAAAAAGAAGCTCTAAAATTTTTAAAAGAAGGTGACTAAAAACCATAGTAAGATAATAAGAATTTGAAGAGGTATGTCCCAAATTAGAGACTGAAACTCCAACCATAGTCTGGCCATGGAAGAGTAGTCAGAGATGGTGAGCAGTGGTAAACTAAAGATGAAATGCTAGACCTATGCTAGACAAAGGAAAAGAAACTTATAATAAAAGTCAAGTAGTGAGGCCTTGTTATTTACAAAACTCAAGAAAGGCTTCCAATTAATGATGACACTGATGTTATTGTAGATGGCAAAAACAAACAAACCATGGATGTAGCAAACATTTTCTGGAGCCGGTGGAAAGTAACCTCTTAAATAAAACTGGAAACATTTCGTTCAAGGTGCCCGTAGACCAGGAATAAAAAAGCAATGACTTTCGTCTTGTACTCCAACTCGAATTAATTTGATTGCTAAAGCACCAGGTGAAGAAAGATTCTGAGACCGCATTTTAGCTCATCAGGAAAGAGAGCGAAGGTGAACTGATGATTCCTGCCACGAGAAAAGAAGGGGGAAATGCAATAGTCGTTCAGACTTGAACAAGGGGAATAGAGTAAAGGTGCATTGAGAACCAGACTGGACTCAACCAAATGGTGAGTGGTCTGTTTTCTTAGCCAGAATATAGATGGCCATGTGAGGAATCTCTGGGGATGTACAGGATTCGAAAGAACTTAAATTTCTGCCGAAGGCATAAAATCATGGAAAATTCGCCTGGTTGCTGATGATGTCAAAGGCAGAGATTTAATATAGTATTAAAAATGGTGACTTTCCCTAGACAAGAAGTGGGTTTATGGCAGATTGTCTCCATTTCCCCCTTCTCTACACTGCCGACTTGCTGACATGACCCCGGGAGACTGACCTTTATGGACTGTCGCAGTGGGTTCTCTTGCCCTGTGGCTTCCAGTTGGTTTCAGGACTGGTTCGTCCAATGGGAGGTGATGAAAGAAGGTCAGGAGGTCAGAGAAAAGAAGGAGAAAGACATCAGTTCTCTCCCTGTGAGGTTACAGGCTGGCAGTGACTGAATTTCCCTACTAAAGGCGACATTTGTTTGTGAGTTTTCATCTGTAACTTCAGCTACATCTCTCTCTGGATTTCAATAAACTTTCTCTCCTCTTACTCTTTCAGCTTATGGGTAGTAATGGCTTCCTGCTATTGCTAACTACCAGGTGCCTATCATGTCTGTTAGCTTCCCACATTTTGTAAGTAGTTCATTTGTTAAACTATCTTCAATTGCCTATTGAAGTGTAGCATCTTTTTCTTCCCAAGATTAATATAGGAGCCCAGTGATACTTTTCTCCATTGTCTAAGGCTATGTAGCAGCATTATATTAGCTATCAGGCATTAGGGAGCTTTAAGACTCCCCTCCATAATTTCCATAGGGCCCCTCTTCTATGAGATTAACAATTGCTATTATCTCAACAAAGTATAAAGAATTCCATAAATGAAATTTCAATATGTTCTCCCTTTTAACAATGACACTTCCATCCCCCAACACACAGACACACACACACCAGCTCATCCCATACAAAAATCTGAATCTGAATCTGCTCCACAGGATTAGCTGTGTCTACACACAGGCAATATTATCTACCTTTCCTGCTAAAGTTCTTGGGCCAGTGAAATCAGGCTAAAATTTTCGTGAAAGGTAATCTTGAAGGAGAAAAGAAATTATAACATATGTGCATAAAATAAGCTGTTAACACAAAACTACATTGAGTGGGATTTTTCTGTTGCCCCATAATTGGCATCTAAGACCCAAAAACGAGACTGAGAAGATGCCAAAGTAGCTACATTCTGAAGAGGGTTACAAATGACTAGAACCAGAGGGTTACAAAGGACTAGAAACCAGAATTTTCCAGGTTTATTATATAGCAGCCTAATCTTAACTGTGGCCATTCTAAACTGAGGTTTATATAGGCAGAAGACTAGAAATTGAAGAGAGAGAAGGGAGAAGGAGGAAATTATTGAAATCAGTGATTGTTGACTTGAAAGAGGAATGCTGGCCTTTTCTTACCCATCTTGGAATGGAACAGGGAAGAGAGTAGGTGCTTGTACCTCTCCCAAGCCAAACAGAAGGAACTTGAAGTGAATTACTTGCCAACATTGAAGGTGCCTTAAGAAGAGGAGAAGGTCACTTCATTTGTCAGTTGAATAGACATCACATCTAATAATTAGAAAGATGAATAGGCTGACCAATACTCCCATTTCAGAAGGGGAAAAAGAGAAAGAAAGACAAGAAGGCCAAAATAAAGGCAGACAACAGAGCGCATTCATAGGCATGCTGGAACTATCTTACTGGTATCTCACCTGAGAAGACTGGCTGTGTGGTGAATAGACCCCAACTCCAGAGTCCGTGGGTGCCTCACTGAGATCGAGAACTAGAAGGGAGTGGATATTTACACTCTGTAGATCAAACAGATCAACATCAGTACCAGAGTACATCATTTTTTAAAACAATATTATCTGAATTATCTGTGAACAACAAAGAGAAGATTACATCTAAAGCCAGATAAATAAACCCATGGGCACATCTTTATCCCCCCACTGGTGCAGCCCTTGAACCAGAAGAGGGAGGGAATGACAAATAAAAGAGTAGAGCATTGTCTCTTCCCTTGCAGCTTACCCCCAGCCTGGGTGGGAAGGAGGGCAGGGGAGGTGACAAACATCAAGTAGGATATAAGTTTGATGTGTTAAATTGGACCAATCTATACTTCATGAAAATTGAAAGTGACAAGAAAGCAATGGAATGTGCCCAAGATATCACTAAAGGACAAAAAAGAAATATTTTATAGCGCATGAAGAAGAAATATTTTATAGAGCATATTTAAAAAAACATTTTATAGAGCATGTAATTGGAGAAATATAAAGCTGAACCGTAGCTGATGATGTCTGTGAGTTTCTTGCGCATATGTGAGATTGTTCTCTTTCAAAACTATCTGATGGAGACACCTCCTTTCTTCCATTCTTCTCAAACTGAAAGCTGAAAGAACTGTTGCCTCACAGAAAAATGTCCTGTCATCCCTCTCTGCTCATCCTTCCCCAGCCAAAAGCAGGGCTGTTGCTAGCTACTGTGTGAATTAGAAAGAGGCACCCACTCTGGGCAAATGTGTCCTCATGGGCACGTACCTGTTAGAACAGCACAATTTTTGTGTCTCTATAGCCTTACACTTTTGTATGCCTTTATTTTCAAGATAAATATCATAGACTAATGACGTCAATATATTTTGGTAAAATTCAAAGACTTTGGGAAATTGAGCTTCTATCAGCCTTTCCCTACTTAACGCAAAGTCACATATGAAACCAAGGAGCCTCATTTTTTAGTCTTCCTTGAAGGTCACAGGAACCCTTTTGTCACCGGTTTGTTTTCTCTTCTGCTGAGTTCCTCTCTTCTTAATAACATGTTGAAATAAGTTTAGTGGTTAAGGAAGTCCATTTCTTAGCTCTAAATGTGGCTAATCAAACCAACTCAAACATGGAATTTTAATTGGCATTTGGTATCAGAAAAATATTTCAAAGAAAGTGAAGACTAAGCACATTCTGAGTATTTCACAGTGACATCTCATTGATCAGTAAATTCCAAGCCTTCTCACCTACTCTAGAATCTCTACTGGCTTTTTAACAAACGCATAAACCAAAGGGGAGGATAATGGACTCGTGTTGCAAAACAACCACTTCTTCTTCTTCTTCCCCCTCCCTCTCTCCCTCCTTCTTCTCTCCTCCCCGCCTCCTTCTCCTTCTCTTCTTCTTCTTCTCCTCCTTCTTCTTTTCTCCTTCTTCTTCTTCTTCTTCTTCTTCTTCTTCTTCTTCACTCATCTTATGGTAGTTTGCATACACTGGAGCACGTATTATAAACATTGGGAACTAAACTATAAGTAAAATGAAACATACTTTATTCTATGAAGCTGTAACAATGCTGTCTTTACTTGTAGTTTTACTTTTACTTGTATTCTTTACTTGTAATTTTACTGTCTTTATTTGTATTGTCTACTTTTCTACTAATTTAGGGATCTGATTATTTCACCATTACTTAAAAATAATGAGCTTCACTATGGAGCAACTTAAAAAAACACTTAGGAAAAAAAATGCTTCATATATTTTATCAAAAAATGAAAATCTGGCACTACTTTAGGCAAAATAGGACAGGTAAGGGAAATGTAAAATATTTTTAGCTTGAGTATATTTTAGGGCCAAAATAAATGTGACAAATCAATTGCTTCATTTTAATTGTATGTCCCTTATGATAATATAATCTATTGTTGAAGATAAAAGTTATAAAATTAAGAAACAAATACAGAGAATTAAATAACGAAGCAATGATAAGCCAGTCTTGTACAATGTAGTACCATCTGCATTCTGAAGGATAGGTCAGGAAACTTTATGCTCAGTAGAACTACAAGGAAATGCTCATTAACATGGGCATTCGCAATTTAGCCTGCTAATCCTTCCTATGCTTTGTCTCATAATCTTCGTTTTGAAGGCCAAGGTCACAGGATATGAAAAGTATGTTTATCAGCTATGTGTGGATGGACTATTCCAAAAATCAACTAACTCTGGGAACTATAGGTTCCAGTCCCGTTTGGTTCCTTGCAGTTTACTACCTGATAAAAATGGCCATTTGTTCTACAGAATTTCCCACAGTTAAATTTGATGATTGTATCACTGCAGTGTCATTTAACATGTTCCTCAGTCTCCTGTGAAAAAGTAGTTATAATTAGATTAGATGGAGGGAGGGCAAGAATAGTTCAAGTGTAATTCTAGCAATGGGGACCTAATTTCCAGTTTCTCATTTTGTGATGTTGCAGCCTTTGATGATTATTGTCAAGATCCATTAATTAGCATTTTGAAAAGTGCTGATGTTCTATCATTCCATCTCCATTTGTTTGGTGTAAAATTTCTATAAAAAAAGGAATTTCTTGCCATAAATTATTTGGTTACCCTGAGGTATGGGTCATGCAGGAAAGGCAGGCTAAATGCTCATTGCCCCCCTTTATTTATCAGTTTAGAGAATAATGAGTTTGTTCGTTAGCATCCTCTAAAGATAACCAATGAAGTTCCTTGCTACCACACCCTGACCCTTCTGTATCATTGTAAACTCATGGATTCAAACATAAGATATCTTGCAACCCATTGAAGCTTCTCTTAATATTCAAATTATCCGATCTTTGGCCAGTGGGATTCTATTCAAATAATCTGAGTCCTTTTGGTGCCACCCCAATAGTTGCTATTATTTTCTTTCCGTCTGGTACAAAAAGACCTCCCAGGCTGATCTTATAATATTCCCGATATTATTTCTGTATATTTCTCTGAACCTGATTGCTTTTAGTGGAAAATAGTATTTGAAGACTACAGACTGGGTACTTTTGTTCCTTTTCAAAAGTATTTTGGCTATTCTACTCCTCGATATTTACAACATTGTACAATCTATAAGAGATTAGCCAACAAAGAAATTTAAATTATGGTCAAGAAAAGATGCTAAGAAAAATAAAGTAGGGTATTTTAGTGTTGTCTAAGTATATATCAGTTCATTAGTGAATATTGGCCTGTTAGTATATTTTCTTTCCTACATAGTCTTATAGTTGCTTGAATGGAGATAAAGAATACTGCAAAAATAAGAACTTCCCTTCTCATCCCACTCATGTAAAGACTTTAGGACAGTACCTGGTGTATAATAAATGCTCAGTAAAGGCAGTTGTTTTTATTATTATTGGCTGGATTCACAATCTCTTCTTCCCATTCAAAAAGTGAATAAAAAATAAAATGAATTTAAAGCAGAGGGAAAACAAATGTGTTCCCTAAAGACCAAGCAAAGACTAGTTAATATTTGCCTCCATTCTACTTCATTTTAAGGTATCCTCTGTATTACAGAAGAGATCTGGTAATTACATTTCCTGGAATCTCCTTCCCTATATGGGAAACCAAGTTTTTTGTTGTGTAAGAAAGTAAATACAGATGTTAACACTGATGAGGTTAAGTAAAAACCCTATATCCCTGAATTTGAATCAGAAATATCAATATGACCTAAGGATTTATTACAACACACACATACACACATTCCCTAATGTGTCCACTGAAGAAACTTACGAACAATAACCAATGCAGGAGCAATGAATGGCTCCATTGGACAAATTGTGGCCTCCAAATATCATTTCCTACTGAAAAGAACTAATACTCCTTAGAGAAATAGCTGATTTCAGGTAAAGGGCAAAAAAAGTAGCACGATAAGGCTACTATATCTTGTCACAACTACAAAGCATGGAAGGTATTTAGTGTTGTGTGAAAAGAACCAAGAAGCCAACTTAAAAAGGTTCCCCTTGGGGCACCTGGGTGGCTCAGTCTGTTAAGCATCCAACTTCGGTTCAGGTCATCATCTTACAGTTAGTGGGTTCGAGCACCGCGTCAGGCTCTGTGCTGACAGTTCAGAGCCTGGAGACTGTTTCAGATTCTGTGTCTCCCTCTCTCTCTGCCCCTCCCCCACTTGCACTCTGACTCTCTCTCTCTCTCTCTCTCTCTCTCTCTCTCTCAAAAATAAACTTAAAAAAAGATTCCCCTTGGCCAACTATTAGACAATTGAGCATCAATAAGAATAGTAACAGCAATAATAGTTCACAATGATACCAAAATCAAAAGTATCATTGATCAAGTTTTGAGGAAAATTAGGAAATAAAGGTATATGACAAGTAAATCAAAGATTAGTTGTTCCTTTCTTTTTTAAAATATAATTGATTGTCAAGGGGCACCTGGGTTAAGCATCCGACTTCAGCTCAGGTCATGATCTCACGGCTTGTGAGTTCAAGCCCCATGTTGGGCTCTGTGCTGACAACTCAGAGCCTGGTGCCTGCTTCAGATTCTGGGTCTCCATCTCTCCCTCTGCCCCTCCCCTGCTCACACTCTGTCTCTCTCTGTCTCTCAAAAATAAACATAAAAATAAAAATAAAATAAAATAAAATAAAATAAAATAACATTTATTGTCAAATTGGTTTCCATACAACACCCAGTGCTCATCCCAGCAGGTGCCCTCCTCAATGCCCATCACTCATTTTCCCTCTCCCCTATCACCCATCAACCCTCAGTTTCCTCTCTGTATTTAAGAGTCTCGTATGGTTAAAAAGTTGACTTTTCTTTAACATTGACTGACAATCAATGTTTTTTCTGAAGTTTGTTTTAGAACCCAGGGTTCCATCAGCCTGATCTCATTACACATGTAGCCATTACTCCCCTTCTCTCTTCAAATATATACCATCTTTTATGACATTAAGTTCATGAGGAATCACCAGCAGAGAGAGCTTCCAAAATACTCAGAATTTGACAAACATTTACTGAGGACCTAGTAGGGACAAGACACCTTTCTTGTCCCTAAAGATAATAGCAAAGACCAAGCCAACTCCTTGCCATCAAGTAGTTTATATTCTGAGAGGACACGATTTTACCTAAAGGAAAATAGAAGGGAATAGAAGCGACGTGGTCAAGGGTAATCAACAGGCCAACTGACAAATGATTTTGAGTAGAAAGTGTACAATAGAGAGACGAGGAAGGTGTAAATCTGAAGCAAGAGTGATGTATTGTGGGCATATGTTTCCAGAGCGATTTCTTTAAACTTTAACAGGGTATTAACATCATGCATTTTAAATGTTTTGTCTCCCCTTCTTTCATTCAGCTCAATGTCGTATTGAACAAAATCTGGATTATTCATCTCATCACCCCCTGGCTTAAGCAAACATGAATGTGAATTCCCTGGTACAATAGGAAGCTCCATTTCATAACACACTACTTTAGTGTAATGACTCTTTTCCTCTGAGAATTGGTTTTGAAACTCACCCAAACTTACTCAGTGGAAACTCATTTTGACTGTAATGGCTACATGTGTAATGAGATTAGACTGACAGAAACCTGCTCTCTCCCTCTCTCTCTCTCTTTCTTTTTTGTTGCAGACTAAAATATATCAGATTTAAAGCCTTTTTTTTTTCAATCTGAGAGTAAAACAGGAATAATAACTTTTGAGCCAGTGGTGGTTTACAATTTTACAAAACTTGCAGTTTTATTTTCTCCACACAAAGACTGCTTTTATTTCAAATAGTGTGCTTTCGCTTGGGAGTATCAATTCTAGTGTCTAAATCTCCAGGTAGAGGCATTTCCTTGCCCAGGAGTCTAATAAGCACGCCAGAAAACCACACCGAGCAGAATGCTATATGCCTCATGCTAACCTGGGACAATCATCTTATTAATTTCCTGGCGCTCATGTGTATTTCGTTCAATCATCAATTAAGTGGCTTCTACATATTTTATGTTTTACTATATATGTCAAGATAATGGTACATGGGTGGCATTTGTAGGCAGGAGGGGAAACTCTTGTTACAAACAGGTCCCTGGGTTTCCAACAATGGGCTCAGAAAGAATTCTTAAATAACAAGCTCTGATAGCGCTCTGTCATTCTGGGCTGAAACGTGAAATTTTCTGCTCTTCTAAAGTCCTGCAAGGTACTTTTCAATATTTGTCACACACACACACACACACACACACACACACACACAGACACATTATTTGAACACATGGTTCTCTCAACTCTGGAACACATATCTGCACAATTCATTTTGACCTTAATCATATACCGCCTTGCATTACTACTTAGTAGTTTCATGCCTGTAAGTTATATCACCCCAAAATAAAATACTTAGATTATAGAGGACTGGGATTAGGTTTTACTATTTTTTTAAATCACCATCTTCTCTCTCCCAGTTTTCAATATATTCCTCTGTACATAACTATCGCTATAGGAATATAGTAACCATCATTGGCAGGCAGCAGCATCATTATTTGCAACAATAATTTTCAATTATTAAGCCATGTGCTGAGCTCGATAGTTTGCATTTATAATCTCCTTATGCTCTTACAAATCTTGCCTGTGTTTTAACCACATATTACATTTTTAATAAAATATTTTAAACATTAAAAAAATAAGAAAACAGAAGCCCATGTACCCATCTTTATCAATATAGTTGAAACTTCTCTTACAGACATTTAATAGATTTTGATACTGAGGTTCAGAGAGAATAAAAAAAAAAACTTGCCAAGATTTCACAATTAATAAGGGACCACTTTTAACTGAAATGTTGGACTTCAGAACAAAAACACAGACTATATAGGAACGGCCAAATTTAGCTATGTGGATAATGGTGGTATGGTTTCTAAAAGGGTTAAAGCGATTTCCAGAATTATCTAATGCATGCTTATGTGTAGTGAAAATCTGGCCCAATATTCAAGAGAACTTATTCTACAATCATCCCAGAGGGCCTCATTGATCACCCACTCCTTCCTCTTCCGTCTTATCTCACGGTTTGGTGATTTTTATAGCATGTTTTTCTTATTTTCCATGAAACGTTTATGAGATCCTGCCACTTTAAAATGTTGCCTTAACTCCAGAAGGCAAATGTATGGTTGCTACGAGTGAAAAGCTGGTCTGATTTTACCAATGCTTCAGATAAATAAATGTCAAAAGAGTTGGAGTTCTTGCTTGGAAAAATGTTGGACTTTGGGGGAAAATTATCTTAAGAATTGCAATATCTCCAGGCTATAAAATTCAATTGGAAAATACTATGAAAAGGGTCTTTCTAATAAGAGTTTTCATAGCCTTACTTCTGACTGTGACTGGAAATACCACAGAATAATCAGAATGAAAATTATTTCAATATTTTTAGGCTTCACGGGAAAATGTAGTGCAAAAAAAAACAAAAAACAACAACCAAAAACCCTACAGTAGTTCAATAACTTAGGACCTCACAAGCATTTTAGATAATAAGTGAAGTGTGTCTTGTTGGGGAAAATATTTACACTTTTATGATAATTCTTTTAAACCCGTATCACTGTTACTAAACTTACAAGAGAAAGATACCAGTTACTATTACTCCAAACATGTCTTTCTAAATGTTTTACCAATATTTTCACGAAGTGGAAATCTGCTCCACAGGTAATGGCGTAACAGTCCTTTACTTAATTAGCATGCTTTCCTAACAGATTCCCTGCTCTCTATTTACCATATTCTGGATTGCTTATAACCCATTCTTCAAATAGTCTTTTATTAAACTGGTATCTGTTGAACACACAATATGCCTCATGCATTGTACTAGAACCTAAATGGGATATATGGGAGAATTAGCCTTGGTCCCTAAATCAAGGAGCTTACTGTGGAAAAGAAGGCATGTACTGATAAGCTTGTATTATAATACAAAAAATAAAGAATTAAGTGCCACAAGAGAAGTACAGATAAAGTTTTCCACAAGATCAAAGGAATGAGAGAAATAACTTTTTCCTAAAAGAACCATGGAAAGCTTTTTGGAAAAGTTCGAATCTAAACCAGGCCTTGGAGGAATACAGAAGTGCTGATGCATAGCGGCACTTGTACCCCAATGTTTATAGCAGCACTTTCAACAATAGCCAAATTATGGAAAGAGCCTAAATGTCCATTGACTGACAAATGGATAAAGAAGATGTGGTTTATATACACAATGGAATACTACGTGGCAATGAGAAAGAATAAAATATGGCCTTTCATAGCAATGTGGATGGAACTGGAGAATGTTATGCTAAGGGAAATAAGTCATACAGAGAAAGACAGATACCATATGTTTTCACTCACATGTGGATCCTGAGAAACTTAACAGAAGACCATGGGGGAGGGGAAGGAAAAAACAAAAGTTAGAGAGGGAGGGAGCCAAACCATAAGAGACTCTTAAAAACTGAGAACAATCTGAGGGTTGATGGGGGGTGGGAGGGAGGGGAGGGTGGGTGATGGGCATTGAGGAGGGCACCTGTTGGGATGAGCACTGGGTGTTGTATGGAAACCAATTTGACAATAAATGTCATATTAAAAAAAATAAATAAACCAGGCCTTGGAATATCGATAGCGTTTGGATTTGTGGATCTAGCAGGACATTGCAACCAACAGAAAAATATGAACACATGTGCAGAGGAAGAAAATGTAGAGCGTATGCCATGACTCAATGTAGAACATAGCAGGGCCAGTGACATGGATGGGAAGACAGCTGCAACCAATCCCACCAATCCTAGACAAGGACTCATATCCTTATAAGCCATGAATGCCATGCTGAGGATTCCATGCTTCATTCCTTTATATTCAGGGCTGTACTTGCTTCAGAGAGGCTGCTGGGGTGTGTATAAGATGAGTAAGAGCAGAGTAAGACTGGACATGAGGAAGGAAGTAAGGAGGTTATTATCTTTTTTCCAAATAAACGATATTTAATTAACTCTTCAAATGTATTAGGGAAAGCAGAAAAGGGTGAGCTAAGCTAGATATATCACAGAGGAAGATGACGTAACCCTTTGGAAAATTGTGACTATTGGAGGGAGAGAGTTAGGAAAGTTTGATTAAACATTAAAGATACCCGGGTGCTTTAAAACAGCATCGCTGGAATGATGATAGTGCTTTCTGCCTAAGTATAAAATACTAAGCAAGAGCCAGGTTTAGAGGGCAATATAATGAGAATTATTCCAAATAGTGAATTTCAATGCTTGACACAAAGTGTAGCTCTAATAAGAATGACGGACCCTAGTTGCTCTTGGCACCCGCCCTCCACTAGTTCCAATACAATAGAGTTTAGCAGAATGCATGGGCATCCACCTAAAGACAGCCTCCCTTACAAGTTAGGGGTGGAGACTTGATTAAGTCAGGGTAATGACGCATGAGCGGGAGTCATGTAGACCACTCTCCCATTTTTGTCTTTCTTTTTTTTTCACATGCTGACAGGAAAGTGATCCAGATCTGGCCATACATTTGTAGACAATACTGTGGGAGGACACAGCTATAAGTTGGAAGGACCCTGGGTCCTTGAATGATTTCACTGAGCATAGGCGCTCTGTCATCTTGTTAAATAAAGAATAAACATTTATTAAAACCATTGTATTTGGGTAGCAGCTTAACCCTTCATCTTATTTAACAGTAGGTATTTAAATATATATTAAATGAGTGAATAAATTAACGAGTGAGCTGAAGAGTTTAGAGCTTAGAGCATTAAAATAAAGATTATTTTATTATTTAATGCTCACTTAGAGCATTAAAATAAAGATATCCAGGATACTGATGGAAATGCATGCCCAGAGTGTAGAAGAGTTTCAAGTTAAGCCGAAGATTTGATAGTTACCTATAGAGATCAATAGTTGACACTGGATGAGATTACAAAGAAGAAGGAGAAGAAAGAGAAGACGACGACAACAACATGAAAAAGTCATGGTCAGAGCAGTAAGAGAACCGGGAGTGATGAATGAGAGTCTCATATGCCAAAGTCAGTGAGTTTTGGAAAGAGATGTTTCCAGAAATTGGGAGGAGCAGATCAGTGGTCTGAGAAGACACTTAGCAACTGTGGTCAGTGAACGTGGACAATCATCTTTCCAGAAGTTTGGCAGTGACCTGAAGGAGAAAAATGGAAAACTTGGGCTAGTTCAAGTGAATGGCAGGATCAAGAGAAAGTTGGGTTTGGATAGGAAAACAATAGCCTATTGGCAGGCTAAATGGAAGGGACTTTTGAAGAGAGGAATAGTAACAACTGTTCGTGGGGAGTGGGTGGGGGCCAGTCAATTGATTCAGCAGTGTTTCAGGATGGGAATAAGGAATTAAGAAGAAGGGTTAGAATGGAAGAGAGGGAAAGAGGTGAAGCGGGGGAGGAGTTGGATGAAGATGCAGGGAAATTTTGAACAGGAAAGCCAGGAAGTGAGGGAAGCTGAGGGAGTTTGGTCTCTAACATTCTTCTTTTTATCCACAAGACGCAAGAACAAGGCTTACAACGGTATTCCCTACAGTGCTCTAAAATGCTCTTGGCACACTGACATTAAGCTATGTCTATAGCCACAAAGCGGTTTGATTGTTATATCAAGAGAGCAGAATAATAATGCTGATTTGTGCGTGCTGCTACTCTATCAAAATAAAAAATGTATTTTACCAAACTACGGGTCTTTCACTTTCCTCCGACATTAGAAGAAGGTGTTTACTTTTATATTTTTCCCTTCACTGTGTTGTCTTAGCATTAAGTAGTGATGAGACATCCTGTCATTTTAGATTCAGTTTCTTTTGATTGCTTGTACAGTATAATTTAGTTGACAGTCTACAAGGCTTCCTTTAATTTGTCAAGTTGTTACACATTTATCTTTACATCATCATCCCTTTCAGACAAGTCCTATCTTTCTTATCAGCATTGTTAATAGAGAGCACTAGTCACACCCAGAGGAATGTGTGCATGTATTTTTACCTAAGAACCTTAATAACATAAATAATAAACAACTATCAAGCAGGTGCTAGGGAGAAAATGAAAGAGAAAATGCACTTTTGTGTGCCATATTTTCAAATTTCTGAACATGTTACATGAGTATGTAACTTAGCCATGATGTTTATACATTATAAAGGCCAAACAGAGAGATGGTTATTTAATTTTTAACAGTTTTACAAAATAAAGGAAAATAAAAACAAAAACACAGTCGCTTTCAGTGTTCAGTGGTTTACAATACAGAATCTATCTTACGGGCTCATTAAAAATTACATCAACCTAACATAAACTTACCAACAGGCCAATGGCTTTTGAACTGTAATACTGATGGGGGCACCTGGGTAGCTCAGTCAGTTGGGCATCTGACTTCGGCTCAGGTCATGATCTCACGGCTTGTGGCTTCGAGCCCCATGTCAGGCTCTGTGCTGACAGCTCAGAGCCTGGGGCCTGCTTTGGATTCTGTGTCTTCCTCTCTCTCTCTCCCCTCCTCCGTTCATGCTCTGTCTCTCTCTGTCTCAAAAACAAATAAACATTAAAAAAAAAAAGAAACTGTAATACTGACTATAGCAGAATAGCTCAATGGGAATGCCTAAAATGATAAAATGAGAGTAGATGTATTATTCTTTTATGGAGCAGGGTTTGAAGTCAGAGTACCTATGGCTCACATGTGTGACTTTGGCACATTATTTACATTTTCTGTGTTTCACTTTTTTCATCTGTCTAAAGGAGACTTCCTTGTGTGATGAAATAAGCCATGGAATATTTTTCAATATTTAAGTTGTAAAAATTCCATTTAGTCATTTACTTATTGATTCATTCATGCAACTGATATTTTCTGAGGAACTGCTTAGTGCCAGACTCTGAGCTAGGCTCCTTGGTGGCTGACAGGTTGATGGGAAGAAGCTATGAAAGGTCTTATTTTATCATATTAAAGGGCCTTTCCCAGAAGACACTAAGGAGCAAGTGATGAGATTTGCTTTTGAGGGCAATTGTCCTGCCAACACAGAACTGACCTAGTGCTAAGGATGTCTAAGACCAGGAGATAGACTTCTGTCTATCACATTCCTTTCGGACAACATCTGCTCATCGCAGAAAATTTGGAAATACAGATTAAAGAAAAAGTCCTGTTAATATATTGTTATATTTCTTAGGGCAGCCACGTGTCCTAGATTTTCTGGCATAGGCCTGATTTCAAATACCCTGTGTCATTATTCCTTAACGTACACTTGTACTTGTCAGATTTGTCTAACTACACCAAGTGAACTTCAAGGATAAGGTGAGACCATGTTATCTTTAAGTGACCTGAAGGCAGAGTCTCTGCATTATCCAAGAAGGAAAGACAAGAATTGGATGGGTAAACCAGTAAGGAGAAGCTGCACAGTTGCTCAGTCACTAGAGGACAGAGAGAAAAGAATAGGGGCTAGTAAGGTCCCATGGTGGAGGAATTTATATCCACGACACTGGCAATTTTCAGCCGTAGAATTGAAAGATTGTTTGGCACAATCAGTGGTCAGTTAAAACTAGGATGTTATCAACAGTTACAAAGGAAATGACTTATTTTTCCTATAAATTAAAGCATATTAGATTAGCTGAGTAGAGAAAAAAGGAGAGGAGGGGTAGTCAGTCCACACATGATCTGGGCACCCCAATAGGTTGTCTCACAGTGAACTCATCTATCACGTGTGCTGGCAAAAAGATGGAAAGACACTGTTGAGATAACAAGAAGTATTTCAGAAAGGAGAGAGATATGGGGAAATTTGCATTTTAGCAAAGTCGCTCTGGATAGTGGGGAACAAGATCTGGGAGGGTGCTGTTGGAGTCAAATGAGAATGGTGATAAAGAACTTCATTAGCACTGTGGTGGCTAAGAAGGAAAGTAGAAGGCAGATTACAAAATAGGAAGTGTGCCCCCCAAATTCATGTCTACCAAAAATCTGTGAATATGCTACTATTTAGAGATAAGTCCTTGCAAAATTAATAAAGTTCAAATGAGGCCATACTGGATTTGGCTCTAAATCCAATATGACCGGTATCTTTATAAGAGAGAAATTTAGATTTAAAGACACAAGGGGGTGGGGGGAAATGGGTGACAACGGAGGCAGAGATTGGAGTGATGCAGCCACAGGTCAGAGAACGCCAAGGATTACTGGTGACTCCCAGAAGCTAGGAAGCTGCAAGGAAAAAGCAAGAAGGCTTCCCTCCTGGAGTCTTCAGAGAACAAGGCCTCACCAACTTCTTGATTTTGGGATGTCTGGCTTCTAGAACTATGAGAGGAACATTTTTGTTGTTTAAATCAACAAGTTTGTTATAATTTGTTACAACAGCCCTCGGAAACTAACACAGATGGTAAAATAACTAAGCTTTAATGTTTGTTTGGACATGAATGGAGAGAGAGAACTTTGAATATCGGGGAGTGAATGGACAGCAATGGAACCCACTAAGCAAGAACATAGAGCAGGGCTCAGCCAATTACAGTCTTCCATCAGTACCTGCTTTCCTCTCCACCTGCCGCATACTTGTGAGTTTTTTTTTTAATGTTTACTTATTTTTGAGAGAGAGAGAGAAAGAGAGAGAGAGTGTGGGGGGGAGGGGCAGAGAGAGAGGGAGACACAGAACCTGAAGCAGGCTCCAAGGCTCTGAGCTGTCAGCACAGAACGTGATGTGGGGCTGGAACCCACGACCGTGAAATCACGACCTGAGCCCAAGCCAGCGCTTAACCCACTGAGCCACCCAGGCGCCTCTGCCCCATACTTATGTTAATCAGCTTTTACTGAAACACAGCCAATGCCCATTTGTTTACTTATTGTCTACTGCTATTTTCCTGTTACAGCAGCACAGCTGAGTAGTTGTGGCAGAGATCTCATGGGTTTTTGCTGAAAAAGTTGCCAACCCCTTAGCATAGAGGAAGAAACGAAGGTTTAGGACTCTGATCGGTTCAAGGGCTCTCGGGACAACTGGATGAATATGTTATGGCATCAACTGGAAATAAACTCACAGAACTATTTTAGGAAGCCCTACATTGCTTTGACCTATCAGCGGAAAAAGAAAACTGTAAAACCCGAACAGTGATAGTGGCATTAAGTCAATGCCCAGAATGACTGACACTTGCTTCATTCAAGATAGGGAGCCAGGGGATAAAGGACCATGCACCTCCTTCAAAAGCAAACTAAGCCTTTCAGGTCATTCAGGTACTATCGGATTTCTACCACATTTTTCTTCCATAAAAGGCAACCATTGTAGAGCCTCATTACTGCTTGCAGGAAAAAGGCATTCCGTGATATTGAACTGTAGTTTAAGGATAATTTTCTAAGTTGTGAAGTGGCCGTTCCCTGCTAAGTTTGTGAACACATTAAAATTTCTTTTTTTTTTTTTTTTTAGTTTGTTTATTTTGAAAGAGAAAGAGAGAGTACAAGCAAGGGAGGGGCAGAGAGAGAGGGAGAGAGAGAATCCAAAGCAAGCTGTTCACCATCAGTGTGGAGCCCGATGTGGGGCTAGAACTCACCAACCGTGAGATCATGACCTGCGCCAAAACCAAGAGTCCGATGCTTAGCTGACTCACCCACCCGTGTGCCCGCCTTAAAATTTCTTATCACTGACGCTCTAGCATAAAGCACTGCTTCTTAGCCTGTCCCGCTAAGTATCCCCAAGAGCAGAGAGAAGGTTACATATATCCTAGGTCAGGGGCCCAGCCAGAAGTGATGCATAAGAAGGTTATAACTGCTTTGAAATCTCGTGTTTCATCTTTAAAATATATTTAGAATTTGGGTTCTGTTCTGAAATAATTTTGTTTCAATACAAAACAATATTTTTATGAAAACTGATATCTAAAGGTGATCTCCCATGTGAAACTTAGGGCCACAGGCACATTTTAGCATTTCCGAGTAATCTCAAGAGGGCCCTACTACTACTGCATTGGGGATATGCTTTGCTACACAGTGCTAGCAAAATGTGTACTCGTCATTGTTCAAAAAAAAGGAAACAAGCAGACAGACTAGAATCCCAGAGCCTAACGCAAGTTGACAAAAGTATTTTTGTCAGCATCAGGAAGTTCTACAGTTACTTCTATGGTCTTGTCTTAAAATATATAGTGATCAAAAATTGTATCTGGACTTTTCCAGCCTCTCTGATGTATCTTTGGTTAAGGTCTTCTGATGACACAACCACCCACAACCCTAAAGAATGATAGTAAATGCACTCAGTCCTGCCACTGAGTACCCAAATCATGTTGTGCCACTATCATTAGGCATTTTGATATTAAAATAAACTCTGGCCCATCTTTTATAACAAGTCAAATCACATGATTATTTAAGATTTAGAGATTTGGTATCGTATATTTACTATGGAGACACAGTAAGCAAACTACCAAGGAATTAAACCTATCTCCAAGTGATAAACATGAATTACTTCAGCCATAAAACATTCCATTTGCAGGTGGACTGCAATGATGGAAGGTGACCATTGCATTATCTTGGTATCTGGGATTTCTTAGCTTGAAAGCAAGGATTGGAAGGAAGCATCACTACTTTGTCAAAGGCATGTTCTTATCCATGAAAGTGAATTAAAAGACTTTGACCAACTCCATCTGAGTTTTGCAGGATGAATTTGTGTTCTGATGAATCAGCTAAGGTGGTTCATAGTGCTTCTCCTTCCATCTCAGACTTGAGATGCTAACACGAAATCAGGGCCAGTTATTCACAACATTCAGATTCCCAGGTGCCATTGTTTCCGGCAATTATCAGTTGGATTTTAGGAACTCATTGGGTAGAGCCTTGCTCAGATTTTCACTATCCTACCTCATCTTTCCAAAGCAAATAACTGGCCAGCTGGGAAGTGCTACTGACTTAAGGAGACAATGAGAGGGATTGTTAGAAGATTGATGCTACATCTGTCTCCATGTGAGTACAAAAAATAATCTGTTTTGCTGAGATACACATCAGTAAGATCCTTGGCTAACTCAATCCAGATTTATAGTTGCATAAGTGTTTAATACCAGAACATATGTTAGTGGCTGTTTTTTCACTGTTTTTGCCTCTCTTATTGCAAACAAGAGGTTTTGCTAAGGACTAGGGGGCTAAACCAAGGGTTTCTGCCATTACATTTGAGATCATTTTTTCATTTTCTGAAATTTGCCCTTAGGAAAAATAATTTTCTAGATGAAAGAGCTTAAAAGAAGTGAGGTTCACTCTGAGTAAGGGAAAGACAAAAATAGCACGATTCTTGTGCCAACAAGAAGCTGTGGAAATGAAGAAGGGCCCTCACTGGAGAAACCCACTGCCATCTTTCAGGCTGGGCTCGAGAGGCAGCAGTCTGACCTTAGGAGCATTCTAGGCCCAGGAAAAATGAAGGTTTCAGGGCTGTGAGATTCCAGGAACCTTCATGAAACTTCAGAGTATCCCTATATATGCCATCTTATCCATCCGTGACTCATAAAAGAATATATGGCTTTGCTGTTTGTGGTGACGTACATTAGGGGATGTAAGATTGACAGCTTCCCAGAACCAAGTTGTTCTCCCTACAACCAGTGAGAGAAATGTGCAGAAAAGTACCTACTGTATGTAAGGAACATGGCTTGTCTCGTCTCGACAAACAAGATTTTACAGGGGGATAAATTGAGTCCCCCCATAGTTCATTCATTCACCAGTCACTGAATGCTTATTACATGAGCACAGCATAGGCCCCGCTCTCATGGAGCTTACATTTTAGCTGGTGGACACTGTCAGTAAACAAACATATAAATAACATATTCAGTCATGATAAGTGCTCTGAAGGATGAAGCAGGGGAAGAGAGAATGGAGGGCAGGGGAGAAGTGGTGAAGGGAGCTCTGATATGGTGACATTTAAGCAAGCACGAGGAAAGTAAATATCTTCTCCAAAGCAGTGAAAAGTGGCTGACCTAGGGTATTTGTGTATTTGTCTGATTTGTCCATTTGTACAATTCCAAAGTTGTAAACCTTGCTGATAGTTGAATTTCTACTTCCTAAATATTGTTGACTCTTAAACAGTCCAAATGAGCTCTTGAGATCTGATCATCTTCAAAGGGAGCCAATTCCTGGGCTTCCTGGGTCCCAGAGACCAGTCTGTTTCCAGAGCACAAGTGACCATTCAGGCACCACCACCATATTCCAAGCCCAGCTATGGAATTTAACAGCAGTCTGGGATGTCATTCTCCTTTAGAGTTTCTGTTGCAGTGCAACACAGAGCATTAGAATAGCACTGATGGCCTTTTGTCATAGAATATTTTTATTTAAATGGCTTAAAATAAGGTCTTTCCAAGCCCCTTCTTTGTAAGTTTGTATGACCACCTGCTAAAACTTTTAGATGGATTGGAATATTCTTTCCTCCTATAACAAACAGGAAGAATACTCTTCCATTAATATTATGGTGACAGAATCTTCTACTTAATTCCAGGAGAGCCATTGTTGTCAATGATCAACCAGTAAATGTATGTTTGGATCAATTTTTTTTTATATTTTATTTTTTATTTTTGAAAAAAAATGTTTATTTATTTTTAGAGACAGAGAGACAGCATGAGCACGGAGGGAGAGAGAGAGAGGGAGACACAGAATCTGAAGCAGGCTCCAGGCTCTGAGCTGTCAGCACAGAGCCCAACGTGGGGCTCGAACTTATGCATCTTGAGATCATAACCTGAGCCGAAGTCAGATGCTTAACCAACTGAGCCACCCAGGCACTCCTGGATCAATTATTTTTAGAGGCAAATAATAATTATTCTCAGTCAGACTCATTTTTTTAAATATCCAATTGGACAGTATAAAACATTTCCACTCAATATGTTAACATATTAGTTATTTGAAGATGAATTTGGAGGTAATTTTCCTTCAACGGATGCATCAGGATGAAACCTGAAACAAAATGAAATGCTCACCAGATGTCTCACTTGAGAAACAGAGACCTGCTAATGCATACACTAAGCATCTCTTTAAGGATGGTTATTTCTTTCATGCTTCGAACTTCAGAAACCTGGAGCTTCAATGAAGCACCCAATTAAGCATTAGATGAAGCCAAACCTTCTATTTAAGTAAGTCTTGACTGTCAGCAGTTACGAGATAAAAGAATTAATCTTCATTAATGTTAATGAAGGACTGGAATGGAATTCAGAAATTACAGATTTAAAATATCAGATTGTGTGGCAAGTAATGATTTTGGTTGGTTTTCCCAGTAAATTATGTACATAGTTAATACCCAACTTACCAACTGGTTGTGTGTCAAAATTATATTTGAAAGTCAATACAAAGTCAGAATGCATTTCTAAAAATAATGATATTATAATGGTGTTAATGGAAATTAGCTTTTTTAACATTTATGTAATCCATATTGAGACTAAGTTAGTTTGTTCAATCCATATCAAGACTTGAATAATTTTTATTTGCAAGTTTTTTTTAAGTTTATTATATATGACATTTCAGGAATTGTATCAAATGATGAGCTACTAAAAGTCTATGGGGGTCAAATTTCCAGAAGACAAATTCTACCTACTAGTTACCAACAACATAAGTTTGGGCAAATACCCCTGCTATGCCTCAGTTAACACACTAAAGGATGATGATGAGGATGATGATGGTGATATGCATTTAGAGGTTTTAAGTTTTAGGTACAATGTCTCTCATATGTAAACAGTCCATAAATGACTAAAATTGGTCAAAGAATATGATCTCATTACAAACCCAAACAATTTCATCTTCCTCCTATTGTGAGACCACTGTGAGAAATTAAAATCAGGAGGGGTCTCAAGGATCTTTTTGTAGGCCAGTATAAGGGCCTAATCATCAATTTATTTGTTTTTGGCAAAACCAGTTCCTTGTGAGAAAGGAACATGTAACTGAGAAGGTCTGGGAACATGGCTCCTTCCCCTTCTCTTTCCACCTCAAGGCATCAGGACACCTACCAGGTAAGCCATACCTGAGAGGACCCTCTCTGTCCCTTCAAATCACATGGGATTTAATGAAATGCCAATCCAGATCCTATGGGTTTCATCTAAAAATTCCTTCTGAGGCTCATTTCTTTGTGTCTGTCCCCAGTTTGCCCTGTGTCTTCCATTTCTTGAGCTCATAGGCATCTTAGTGTTTCCTAGATGTTCCTGTGGATGAAGTCCTCTTGTCCCCTCCTGTTTCGAGTCAACAACTGGACCCACTGGCATCAGCCCTTTATTCAGCCAAACTGTACCTCTAGGGTAGAACTTAGCTGAGAAGGTGGAGGAGGAAGAAATTCTGAGGAAAGCGGTGTTGGAGCCAGCATACCTCTGGAGACTGGGGAATTGGTGCAGGTGCCATTTCCAATTTTAGATTTTGGTCAGCTATTTCTGTGCCTTTCCTAGGGATCTTCCTAGTCTTCTGGAGCATATATTTTCTTTTTCTTTCTCAGCTGTCTGTCCTCCGGTCCTACTTCCATCAGAAACCATTAACGAAGGTCACTGAGTGGGAAGAAAACAATGGCTCGAGGAATCCATCTCACGTTCATCCTTCTGTGTGGGATCTGCCCCTGTGCTCAGCCTGGCCTGAGTGGGCCTTTAAGTGGACCACTTAAGTTCCTTAAATTCCTCTTAAGAATTTAGTAGAGGAGAGACTAGACAAATGACAAAGTAGATAACATTATGTATTATGTGTATATATATATATGTATATATATATTAAATAAATATAAAATTACATATGATACATGTAATATATTACATATAATAATAAAGTAAATACATAATATATGGTGATAAAAATCTAAAAATATATAATATAGAGAACTATTATTTATAAGCTCATTATATTTTTCTAGAAAAAAGTAGAAGGCCCACTAAATTGAGTACATATTGCTTCACCTCCAAAAAACGACACTAATCCTTGATATAAAATGTATTGTATGTGTCACAAATATTATTAAGAGAAAAAGAGAGAACTTAGTTTGAACACAGCAACAACACTGGAGAGCTATTGATTTTTGTAAAGTGGGAGGCTAAGGGAAGTGTTTGTCTTACACCCACCTTCATGAATTTTTATGGATAGGAAACTAGTGAGTTTGAGAGATGAAGATAATTGCCTGGTTCAGTCAGCTTCTGATTCTGCAGTTATAGAGTTTCTCAAGCTCTGTCTTAGAATGGAACTGGGGAGCGGGTCTAGACAGTGGAGGACAGAACAGGAGAAGAGGATTAGGAAAGGGGAGGCTGAAGGGTCCTGGCTACTTCCTTGCTATTCTTCTCCGCCATGTGCCTGTGGACCTCCTCTGTGTTCGGAAGATCTGATTTTCCTTATGCACAGATGGGATCATTTGCGATGTCTGGATGTCTGGAGGAACACATCATCAACGGCCAGGTTTTTGTGGATGGGACAAAGATCTCTAAGCAGATATATTGTCTTATTCCTACATTTTAGACTTCAGCCCTCACTACCCTTAGCATCCTTGGCCCTGCTTTCCTGTGATCAGTGGCTAACTGTGCACCACAGACCCCTTCGGAAACCTGCCGCTAAGTTAATCACTGGGTGGCACCCAAGAGCCAGAAAAAAGACGGATTGAATTGCAGACACTCTCTAATACACATATTTTAACAATTTCCTCTGTCCTCAGCGAAATTATGCTAATATTTTAGTTGAGTTTCCTCAAGTCTGGAACTCAAATTAAGTCTGTCTGTTTCATTTTTATGATAGTGCTTGAAATCACTTGCAGACAAGGGGTTGTTGGGCCATGAGATTTATAGTGGCAATGCCACAAAGGTCAAACACATCCTGAGGAAGAGGAAAGCAATCTGTAGAACCAGTGTTTTCACTGCAATAAAGTTTATAGCAGCATTAAGGGAATAGTTACAAATCAGTTGGATGGTGTTGATTTCATTGAGAATAAGTATATTTACACTTGTAAGCTTTCTCTCAATAATATTCTGAATGTTTTATACAATGGGGTTAGTGAAGGTTGGATCTGGGCATATTTCACGAGTGACAAAATTTGTTTTTCTTTTTTCCACCCATCCTTCTACTTGTTACTTTCACAAAATGGGTTTATAATGGCTCTGTAGGGGCTGAGTAAAGGTTCAGCCATTTTCCAAGATTTCCCACAAAGTCAAAGGTGCTGCAAAAACTTGGAAAGTAAAAGGATTGTTTGTGTTTATGTATGTGATTTAAAGATGAGATAAATCCAGAGAAACAAATGTCCCTATCACTAAGAAGTACTTCTTTCTAGGTAATTAATAATTAGTTTTTCTTACTGCAGCTAATTTTGTATCACTAGAATTTCTCATTGAATATTCAATCCCCACTTTGAAGGGCAAAACACAACCACCCCAACCTACATAAGACCTACAAATAATTATGCTCAGCACAATCTTCATCCTGGATAGGTTCTTTCTGTTATTCTATATCACAGTGCAATTTTCTTAGAAGGAATTTCTATTACGTTTTGGAATTGTGAAACTATGATGTGATTTGCTATTGTTTGAATTAATAGGGCAATTATAAGATGATTATCTTACCTGTTGTTCACTTTCTTATTTGTTGTCTACCTTGTCTGCTAGATTGTAAATCCCTCAAGGGTAAGATCCTTCTCTTATTCCTCATTACAGTCTCAGGGGCTAAGGACTATGTCTGGCACTTTGTCTTCAAAAATATTTATTGAATAAATGAATGAATATTAATATATTTTCAGGATTCTTCCACACAGTGAAAACACTTTCTTACCCTCACATCAGCCCTACATTAAGTAAATATTTTCCAGCTCTACTAAGTAGGGTTCTAGAAACTTCTGTTTTTGTCTTATGTTTTTATTCTCTAAGAGCTGGTATGGCTCCAAAAGACACAGGGGAAAGGGAAGAGATAGATCTTATTATCCATGTTTTAAAATGAAAAACCTGGACTATAGCCTATAAATCTACTAAGTATAATTTGTTGACAAGGAATCATAAAACATTCCCTGAGGCAATTCTCTTTGAACCAGAGTACAGTTGCCTATGTGCAAACTATGGAAGTCTGTGGGGGTCTTGTGGGAACATTTTATTTTTTTACAATTACCTCATATATATGTGTGTTTGTGTTTAAATGTCATTTAATCTTGATTATAATAGAATTTAGTTTAACCATTTTAAGGTCGTATAAAGTCTTGCCACTTTAAAAAACAAGTAGACCATAGACTAATATGCTAAATGGTCAACTTGATATGGCAATCAAAATTTAGATTGACGATGTGTATATTTGTATTCTGTTTTAAAAACAAATTTTCCTGTTTTTTCCAATTATAAAATTAAAACATACCGCTGTACTGAAAATATAGAAAAAAATAACAGAGGAAAGTTAAAAGTACCCAAATTCTTGCCAGCCAAACGTAAGCAATCTTAAGGTTTTGATTGTGTTTCTATTCTTTTTCCGGGCAAGTGAGTGTATATATTTTACCTGGAGGAGATCATGCTATATTCTATTTATCTTAATGAAGGGACTTCATTGGTTGTTCATTAATGGAACACCTCATTGGTAATTGAATCATAAATAGTCATGACTTAGAGACAAATGGGAATGAACTGTATCAATTTTTACAAAACCATTGCAGAAAAGGTAAATGAGCACACTAATCATATTTTTTCTTTAGTCATAAAGATTATTGAGTGTAGAAATTAACATTTTCAAAAATTATTATACATGTACTTAAGGGCAAAATCCAAATGGGCTGCTTAAGGTTTTATTATTAATATCGCAAATGTAATTGGGTAAACACGTTTAAAATTTAAAAACATAAAGGAAAATATTTTTTAGACAATAGCAATACGAAATTCTTTTTAGAAAAAAAAATTAAGAGATTTCAGTGGAAGGAGTATTCTGTAGAGCTAAGCAAGTGCAGATTCTAGAACACAGATGCTCACTCACTATATCAAAAGAAAAATTGTGATAGCACAATTTGTACTGGAAACTTATTTTTTTACTGTTTCATTCTAGTACAAATGTTTTAGAGAAGTTCCATGGTGTAAAACAAATATAAGCCGTGTTTCATTGCTGTAAGCTCTGTAAGCTACCCTCTGGGGTTGATCCCACCAAACATAGCTTAGAAGAAGAAGAACAATTTCTAAGGCATTTGTGTGTCTGTGCCTGGGGCTGCACAGTTAAATGAAACGGATCTCCTCACCAAGTGACCCAACTCCCTTCTTTGTCACCAACCAAATTGCTCTGATATGAAGTGGAATACAAGAGAAGTGGATGAACTTGAGAATTTTACCATCACATTTGTTATATGCTGACCTCTATCTCTGCCACCAAATTCCCATCCTGATGCCCTAACCTCCAGCATGCCAGAATGTGACTGTATTTGGAGATAGGGTATTTAAAGGAGTAGTTAAGTTAAAAAAAGATCATTAGAGTGAACCCTAATCCATCACGACTAGTATCCTTACAAGAAGAGTTGATTAGGGCAACTATAGGTACACAGGGAAGACTGTGTGAAGACATAGGAAGAAGATGGGTCTTCATGTCAAAGAGAGAAAGGCCTCAGAAGAAACCAACCCTCCTGACACCTTGATCTTGGGCATCTAGCTCCGAAGATTATGAGGAAATGAATTTCTGTTAAGACATCCAGGCTGTGGTACCTTGTTATGGCCACCCTGGCCAACTAATACATGATCCAACTATATTTCAGAAGATGACATAACAGGGGAAGTAGCAGCATACAGAATGCGGCTGGTATCAGAGGCCTCAGATGTCCCTTTGCCTGTGTGACAAAAATTCTCAATGTGTATGGACTGCTCTTTGACCCTTAGACCTAGCCTGTGACAGAAGGCCCTGTCACAGTACAAATGTCTGTGAGGAACAGTAACAACCTCTCATTCCCATAGTGGATCACAACCATGGTCCTCTGCGGGGGACTGAAGGACAGGGTCACAAGGGTAAGGGAATGGTGATGTGGAGAGTAGGGTAGCTTAGGGGGAAGCGCAGGTCAGGAAAGTGCTGGAATGTGGAAGTTTGAGAGGTAAAGTAAACCTGTGTAGGATTGTCATGAGGGACCTAAGCCAGAGGAGGGTGTCAAAGAGGGATGGGCCACTAGAGGGTTCCATACGTAGGCTTTCAAGCTCTGTGCCCCCTGACTGCAGCCTGTGAGCCAACTTCACCTCAAAATTTAGAGTGCAAAATAAGACAATTTGAAGTTAAATTAAAATCTGGAAGAGTGACTGATCCCTAATTTTTTAAAAACATTCGTGCATGTGTTTTTGTATGTGTGTGCATCTAGTGTGTGTAGAGTGTGGACTGATAAGAAGTTGGCAGCCTCGTTTAAGAAAAGAGAAACAAAGAAGATGTCTGGAATACTTTTGACTGCACCCAATGCTAGAAATTATTTCTACCGCCACTTCTAACACCAACTTCCTGTGTATCTTTGGATAAAATGTTTCAGATTCTGCACCAAAAAAAAAAAAAAAATAATGATGGAAAAGGGGAATGCTAGTATTTGCTTTCAACAGAGCAGGCAGTTGATTGACAGTCAGTATTGGAATAAAACACTATGGCCTCACCCCTAGAATGTAAGCCCTCTGAGAGCAGGCTCGTTTGTGTATTCACACCACATGAGACAGAAGCAAACTGCCATTCTATTTATGAAAATATGGTGTCAGGGCATACATAATTCTGAAATCTGAACTTTAGTCTATATATTGCATAACCTTTTGGGGGCTTTCTTGCTCTGACATACGTAGAAAATGAGGACTAATGAGGATGCAGTCAGGGAAATTTGTGGGAACTCTTTATTCTACGTGCTTCAACAAGCACTGGACATTCTCAGTGCTGTTCACAATATAAAGCATCAAGAATACACAGAGGAATCGACGTCTCTTACATGCTAGTAGAGGAGATGAATATTGGTCACAGCTATGTATGTGTAGTACCTCTTCTATTGAATGATATTAAGTGAACTGTTGCAAAAGGAATAGTTCTGCTGGGCTGTTGGGAGATCAGATGGGGAGGGAAATTGGAAAAGACTTGTGCACAACTGACTTTGAACCCGTGTTGAAGGATGGCTGCACACAAATTTGTCAAGTGGATAAGCAGAAGAAGGCATTGCAGGGAGGGAGGACAACATGAGACAAAACTCCAAGGTATGACAAAATTTTGCACTCTGAGCAAACTCCAAGTATTTGGGGTTGCTAGAGCACAGCTGTGCAGTTTGGTTCATCCACATGGCCAACAGAGTGAATAAATGTTAGAAAGAGATTAGGATATTTCAAGATCAAAATAGCCATCTTTCTGCCTTTATAAGAAGAAAAGTAGAGAATCTAGCAACTCTCCTCCCAACAAGGCAACAATAGATGGAACTGACCCAGCCACCACCCCTTAGACACAGGCACTTTCCCCAGCCATCACTCAAACACTGCGCATGTGTCCATTTTCTGGACTGCTTCATCTGGGTGTGTTACCTAACAAGTCCTCTGGCATGTGAATCTGTCGCCTCTGGTGGAAGGTGAGAGCAGACAGAAGCAGATGCAAAGGTAGGAGCCAAAGTTGAGCTTTATTCTGTGGTCTGTGTAGCCCCATCAAAACTGTCCATGTGTGAAAATGACATGGATGAAAATCATTCCTAATAACTGAAGGGCAACCTCTCTGTAAACTAGCCAATTGGGTATTTCCTTTCTAAGGCTGAGCAAGCAATTGCTCAACATACAATATATGTGAATAACAGACTGGTAATACACATGCTTTTGGGGTGTTTTAGGTATTTGCAGGAATAATAGGCAGGAAGGCTACCACACATAATACACACACACACACACACACACACACACACACACACACACACTACAATTTCTCCAAATCATCCTATTCTTGTTACAATATCAGTATTGGAAGAAAAGTTGTGTCCTGAAAAATATCTTTGAGGGATAAATATTTTGATGTTTTCAAAAATGAAAAATATGTACTAAAATAATTTAATATTAAATGGTATGTCCCAGGTCATTTTTTAAACTACAAAGAACATAACAATTTGTTTTGTACTCAGAACATTAGGGTTCTCTTCTCAACTTACTGGCTGCTTTTGACCAAATCTGACCTCAAAGAGACATCAGTTACGATGATGATATGTAGAGAAAAATACAGATAAAGCTCATGTGTGGAAAAAATATAGAATGCAGAAAAATAAGAATCAAGAGGCCACTACTAATTGTTGGTGTGCTGTTAGTATATAATTTCTTAGTTCTCATCCCAGCTCTGCTCTGGGAAACTCACTTAAACTTGACATTTTCACCTTCAAATTGAAGATAATGTTCTTAAAATACATATCCTCAAAATCTCTACCTCAGATTGAAGTTCTTGCCCTGGACCCTCATAGCTGCTCAATGAAAGAATTGATTGATACACATGTTTCAAGCTAAAGGAAAATAAGATTCCATTTGTTGTTAGGGCTAAGGGAAGTGACTCCAGCTTTTTCTGAGAAACTTGCCTTACAGGGGAAAAAAGACACAAAAATCAAATGAAAGGTAGGGAAACTGAAAAATAAAGCAGATGATGTCTCAAGGTCATTTAGGTAAATATTCCTTATTTGCCCAGCAAACACGTGGTACCCAAGTAAAGTGTAACTACCAGGAAACCTCCACATGCCGTTTGTAAACATGAGGCATTTAAGCAACTATGGAATGTTTATTGTCAGGCTCATACTCTGTAAAATAAGCCGATTAGAACTATTAAATGGCTAGACATCCCAATTAGAAGTCTCAATACTCAAACACTTTAGTTTTAAAAGTTAATGGCATTGGAGAATGCCAAGTACATTTTGAGAAGTATATACTGCCTGTTGTATGTTGACTTCTAGAAAAAGGTGTAAGAAATATAGCTTCAGTTTTGCCCAAGAATGAAATACAGTGTGTTGAAAATGGCTTCAGCCAATTTCAAGAACTCCCATAAATTCTTCCATTGTGTCTCTTTTATTGGACTGTCAACAGTAATAACGCTTCATATTCAAGATATATTCTCCCCTGTAAAATTTATCCATTCAGTGCTTCCCCTTTCCCAATTATATGTGAAGTGTAGATGAAATAAAGAAGGCAGCTTTCAGATAAATCAATAAGGAAGAAGTCTTCATTATGTTAGTAATGCTGCTTTGTGAATAGTAATGTGATTTTAAAATCTACAAAAAAAGTTGTGAAGAGACAGCAACTTGTATTTTTGTAGGAAATATTTTCTTATGGCATAAGAGAGAAAGGAAGCTATTCTATCAGTCACTTCAGCCACTTTCCTAGAAATTATAAATTGTTTTCATGTTTATAAATTATATCTAATAATATATACATATATATGTGTGTGTTTTTTCAAAATAAAAGCTTTGATAAGTCAAAAACTATGTCCATCTTATCCACCATTGCATCTCACATGTAATTTATTCTAACATATAGTTTCGGATAAATTAATGTATGTACATAGATCAATTCAACATGGCTTTATTGATTTTTCTAAAACAAACCATGCTTTAAAAATTTTTTTTAATGTTTGTTTATTTTTTATTCATTTTTAATTTTTTAATGTTTATTTATTTTTGAGAGAGAGAGAATGAGAAAGAGAGAGAGAGAGAGCAGGGGATGATCAGAGAGGGAGACACAAGAATCTGAAGCAGGCTCCAGGCTCCAAGCTGTCAGCACGGAGCCTGATGTGGGGCGTGAACTCACAAACCATGAGATCGTGACCTGAGTCGAAGTTGGTCGCTTAACCAACTGAGCCACCCAGGCACACCTCGTTTATTTTTGAGAGAGAAACACACACAGAGTGCAAGCAGGGGAGGGGCAGAGAGAGAGGGAGACATAGAATCTGAAGCGGGCTCCAGGCTCTGAGTTGTCAGCACAGAGCCCAACACGGGGCTCGAACTCACGAATCGTGAGACCATGACCAGAGCCGAAGTCAGATGTTTGACTGAACCGCTCACGTACCCCACAAACCAAGCTTTTATATTTTGTATTGTTTTTAAAGTACGAAAATCATCATGGATTTTGTTTTTCCTTTTGCCCATCCATTGGTCAGTTCTAATGGACCTGGTCCTTGCTTACACCCAAAAAGAGCACTCTTATATTCCAGTCATTTAATGCATGGAATATAAAGCCTGAGTTGTCAGAATTCACACATTCTAAATTTGTAAATGATTTATATTGGAGAAGTGCATTAATTTCCTAGATATCTATATGTACCTTGTAAACTGATGACCTACCCTTTAGTGTGCCGATCCTCAAACTCTCATCCTAAGCTCAATCTTGAATTCACCCCTGAAATCTCATTTTTTGTACCTTCTGTATAATTTGTCTAATATATATATATATTTATATATTATATAATATTCTATATAATTTGTCTATTCTTCTACTTAGATTTCCCCTTATTCTCCATTTTTGCTGCTATCACTGTGGTCCCACATGACTATCATCAACAAACAATGCTCCATACTTCTTGAGTTCTCTGTATTGAATGTTCGTTGACTACAGTGCCATCCTGGCTTTAACCTCCTTCTCGTTTCTATTGTCTCTTGTTTTCAATCCATTCCAGTCCATTGTTCATACCACAGGCTTTTGTTTTCCCAAAACCTTGCTTTTAAAGAAGTCATCCCAAAATGCCAAGTCATTCTTGCAGTCACTTATTCAGCACATTTTCAATGGAATGGCAACTTTGTTAATTACTGCTATCTTGGAAGATATTCCCATAACTGAATTCAACATGATGTGATTTGTTGGCTCTTCATTTATTTATATCTTCCTCGTACTCCAAAAATAGTTTCAGACAGCTCATATAGAAATGAAATAAAAACAAGTAATTAAAGAAAATGGAATCTATCCAAAAAATGTAAGTTGTAAATCTCTCCACATTTGATAATGTTAGAGCACAGATTTAAGTCTGAGGTTTTCAGTATCCAAATAGAAAGTCAAGAAGAAAGATGTTTTCTTTATAGGATTCACAGTATGTGTAAAATTAAATTTAGAATCTGTTGCTCAGGAGTACAACTATTTTCCTATGGAGATAGAAAAGAAATTTCTTCTGTAGGTCCTTATCAAGAGAACACACGTACTCGAGAACACACGTACTCGAACAATGCCCTCAACAACACCCTTACAATAATGAAGCAGCTGGTTTCATAAGGGTATTTCCAGGAAATACCTCAGTATTTGAGAATTGTATAACACCAAATGGAGATTCAATGAACACCCTTCGAAGAGCATGGTTAACTATGTAAGTTTTCAAATTTATTGTATGCGCAGCAGAGCGCTGTTAATAATAGCAATGACAATTACAACTGTCTGAGCAGGTATCAGGTACACTGTGCATCATTTTACATACATTGCTATTTAATCCTTACAATGACCTCTCAAGATAGACATAATTCCATTTCACAAGTGAAATTTAAAATGTTTCAGGAGCACAACCATGAGAACTCAGTAAATATTGCTCAAGAAATAAAACGCTGCCACTATATTAGAACATTTCATGCCTGCTCAGTCAGTCTTCTATCCCTTAAACTAACCATTATCCTTACTTCTAGCATTATGGATTATTCTGCCTACTTTAAATTTAATATAAATGAAATCATACAAAATGTATTATTCGGCCTCAGGTGTCTTTCAGTATTGTCTGTGGAATTCATGTTGTGTGTAGTTGTCATCTGTTCCTTTGCAGTGTTGTGTGAGTCTCTGTCATATGAATGTGCCATATTTATTTAACCACTGTAGTGTCAGTGGACGTTTTTGTCATTTCCAATGTGTTCCTATCCTGCATATTACTGCTTTAAGTATCCTTGTACCTGGCTCTCAGAGTACATGTGCACACAATGTCATACTATGTTCACCACTTCAGAGTAGGATCATTGGATCATAGGAATGGATGTCTTCCACTCTAGTAGATAAAGCTGCACTGTTTCTCTGAGTGGTTGCCTTCTCTTGCTGTCTGCTTATCATTTCATACTTCATCAGTATCAGAAACAGAGCTCACATCGATCAAAGGCCCTTCCTAATGAAAATATAATGAAATAAGTACCACAAAACTTTTCATTTTAAAATAAAATTGTAGCAAATGATGACTACCTTTTTCTGAACAAATTTTAGCACCCAAAAGAAGTAAGGGTGAGTTTTATTGTTTTAATTATAGGATACGGTGAATGAGCTACTGCATGCCTACTGCTGTAGGCAGGAAGCCCTCTTAAGGGCTCTTTGACACCACCTATCAGACCAAAGCACTGCAAGTTCTTTGAACTTGAATTTTAAGCGCCTTGAAATACTGTAATCTTAATTAGCTATGACACATAAATTACTTCGTTTTCCACCCACAGCCATTAGCATTCAAAATTCTTAGTCAAAGTTTCTGAGTTCTCAGATTAATGTGTATACCATGAGAGCTATTATTGCCGCAGGAAGGAAATATCTTTTGCCTTCAGTAAAAAGGTATAGAACAACAGAAAGTGAAGCTTTCCACTTGGTAGATCTCATGGAATTTATCAGGAAAATTGCTTAACCATTGTCTAACACTGCTCCCCCAGCATCTTAAGAAATGCTTATTCAACTTCAACGAAGATAGATCCAATTAAAATTTTGCAGCTGTGGTCCATATAGCTCATTTGGGAGGTTTGCAGGTTTTCCAGGAGAATATTTTCATTCTATGTGTTTATTTTTTGGATGACTATCTTAAAAAGTTAATGAAACACTTTATGGCTCACCTAAATGTCTCTCACCGAGCGTTTGCACTTCTTAACTTCATGTTTGAGCTTGCTTTCACTTGCTCCATAGCATCAGCCACCATTGTATTATTAATTCTGAACTTCAGGCTAATGAGAAAAGAGGAGAACTTTGTATGTTAATGAGGTCTTCAAACCTGCGGTTTTAAAGTAATTCAGCTAGACTTTAAACAATAGAAGAATTAAAGTATCATAGTTTTTTTTTTTTTCAGCTATAATTTTGAATGTTTTCCTCGTAAAATGAGATGTCCATATTCTAGTGATTCTGCCATGGTTATTTTTCTCTGCATCTTCTGTAATTTGTAATTTTGTCTCTTAAAATTTGTTATGAAATTTTGTGAAGCACATGGAAATAAGTATGATACATATGTGTATGTTGGGACATAAATGAGAGAGAGGGAAAGAGAAATATCTCTGCAGCCACTAGCCAGCTTGAGAAAAACAATGTTGCTCGTAACATTTGAGGCTCTTTGTGTACCCTTCATAATAGCATTCAACTTTGTCATTCCCAAGGACGCGTTATCGTGAAGTTTTTATCTATCGTTCCCTTGTTTTTCTTCATAGTTTTACCACATGCACATACATCTCAAAATAATATCATGTGATTGCTGATATATTTGGGTTTCTGCTGAAGTCTCTTTTTACCTATTTATTCTATTTTTCTCTCTTTACAAAAATCTTCTCTGATGTAGATTGAGTTTTTATTTTTTTATTCCATATTTTCTTTATCATAGTCAGGAAGTTTCAGTCTATAACATTTTTCCAGTGGTTACTCTTAAAATTCTAACATGAATGCTTACTGAAATATAAAATGGATCAAAACCTTTTTCTTCCTACCAAATAGGACAGGGATTTTTAAATGGGTTAACTTGATCACCCGCTCACATCCAGCATACATGTCATTGTATAAGTCTTTTGTTTCTCTCTCATTTTTGCCCCACCTCCACAATTAAACATTGTCCTTAAACATACAGTCAATGTTTGTTTAGATTTACACATAGCTTTGCCATTTTATTTGCCCACCATTTTTTCTTGATTCTCTGACCTTGCCTTTGGGATCAATTTCTTTGGCCTAAAATAGGTATTTTAGAAGTTCTTTTAAGATGGTCTCAAAGTGTAAATACTCTTAGTTTTTGTTTCTCTGATAATGATTTGATTTTATACTTGTTATTCAAAGGTGATTTTACTGACCATAAAATGATATACTGACAGTTATTTTCTTTCAGTTATGTTTCTTGGAAAATATTGTTACATTTTTCTTTTGCCTTTATTGTTGCTTGTGAGAAATCAGCTGTTATTTAACTATCTTTTCTTTTTTGTTGCTTTTTAAAAATCCTTTAAGTTGTGTCTTTAGTATTGTTTCACTATAAAGTGTGAGGCACATAATTATTATTGTTTATTTTATTTGGATTATTTATTTTCTCAGTCTGAAAACTCATATCTTTTATCAATCTTGCAAATTATCAGTGACTTCGTCAACTATTGCCCTTTGTTCATTTTCTCTGTTATCTCTTTCGGGAATTCTAATTAGATACATGTTCTGCTTTCTCATTTGAGTCTTTATGTCTCTTACATTTTCTCTTATATTTTCATCTCTTTGGTGCTCTGTGCCTCATTATTGTGCATTTTTTTTTCAGCTATAACTTCCTGGACACGAATTCTCTTTTCAGCCATGTCTAATCTGCCATTTAAACCAGCCTCCTGAGATTTTGATTTAAAATGCTATCTTTGTCATTTTTAGAAATTCTGTTTCTATTAAATATAATATTAAATAGGGTCTTTCTGTTAGAGTCCTCCAAGAAGCAGACATCAAGACAGAATTAGATGTGCAGGAGGTTTATTAGGGAAAATGCCTGTGAGGAAAAATGAGCAGGGGCAGCAGAGAGAGCCATCAGACTGCAATGCTGATATGGCCCCTGTGGGGCATAGAGGGAAGGAAGGAAGGTGAAGTGGAAGCCACTTAGATTGAAGTGAGACTTGATGAAAGTTTGACAAGGCACAATGGGGAGTCCTTGAGCCAAGGTCATCAATCAGAGGGATCTCACATCTTCCTGAAACAGGAATTAACCTTAATAATCTGCTGCACTCTGCCCATGGGAAACATGGCCTTGGAGAGACAATGATAATAGATTTCAAAGTGCAGCTGCTGGGCCACCAGGCAATTATTTTGCCTGTACTTGGAGATCTGAGGGATGCATTTTCATTGCTGCCAGAGTCACTGTCATACCACACGGATCTACTCCTTCATGCAAGTTTAGAGAGCAGTTCCTTCGTGATTCCTGCAGACCTCTCTTCTTGAGGAACAGTAAGAAGATGAATGTTACTGGGACCAATTCTATCTCTTTTTTTGCCGTGGTTGATGTTGGGTCTGGAACTGGCTGTCTTCTTCTTTACCCATTATCCATTATAAATCTCCCCTTATAGGTGGTGACCAAAATCTCCATACATGAAGGTGGGAGGAAGTGAGTCTGAATACTTATAATCATATTTTTTAGGCAATGGCTGCTGTGTGTGTCCCTTTATAATTAAAATGGGGCAAAGAAGTACCAGGATGTGCCTAAGAGCACCACCTACATTTCACATGTATTCTTCCTGTCCACACTGTATAAAAGAAATGCAAACATTTTTCTTTTGAATAGGGTAATACTATTGTGATGAATCTACTCCTTTATTCATCCCTAGAACAAAAATTCCAGGTAAGTTGTCCTTAGACACAACTTGTATTCAATGAGATCCTTGTACTGGAAAGGGTGTACCCCTTTTGGAGGCCAGGATCTCAAATACTCCAGACTTGTAGAAATTAGAAGCACAAGAATCCCCCAGTGGATCATTGAGAACAATGGTGTTCCTATGCCTTAGTTCCCTGACTTATATAGTCTTCCTAGTGAGACACAGTACCACATAAGGGTCTCTGACTTAATGCATACACAGCATCTTAAAGGCACATCATCCTTTTAGAATGTTGCCTCCAAGCTGCTGGTTAGTTATACATCTAGATAATTCTTTCATTCTGTGAGGTTGGGTGCCTATAGGCTGTGCAGTATGTGATGCAACCAGTAGATACTGTAGTCACGGGCCCACATCTGTACTTTCCTTTGCTGCAAAATGTGTGTTGTAGTCAGGTCCTATGTTGTGTGGATTCCGTGCTTGTAGATTAGGTTTTCCATTGCCCTCAGGCAGTGGTGCTGGCTGAGGCTCTGCAGATAGGAAAGGCATGCCCATACCCAGAATAGCTATGTTTCTCGGTCGGGACAAACTGCTAACTTTTCAGGCCGAAAAATCTCGATCTGGTCAACTTGTTACCAAGTGGCCAACTGATCTCCTAGAATGACAGTGCCATACCAGAGACCAAATGTTGCTCTCTATTGCTGGCAGATTGGACAGTCAGAGGCAGCAGGAACTGGATTGGCCTTGGTAAGTAGGAGTTCTTGCTGCCTAACTCATATAGAACCTTTATCTCTGACACTGTGACCACTAAGTTCACATGTCCCTTATTCCAAATTTGGGATGGCTAATAAGGAAAGTTGGCTAACATCAACTGGCTCAATCACATTTTTAATGCTTCTTCCATATAGGATATTAATGAGCAGTGCAAAAATTTTCACACTTATTATCCACTCCCATACATTCATCTATCCCCTCCATTGCTTGCCTTCAATCTTCTTGTCCTTTTCCTTCTAGGAAAAGGAATTTCCTAGGAAGATTCTAAGGAATCTGAATATGTTTTTACTTCAGCCTTTCTTCCTTTTACAAAAAAGTGTATGACCAGGTTCACTGCTCATAGCTCTGCCATCAAAAATGTTTTTCCTCTCCACTGTCTTTAAGGATCAGCCTGGAATGTGGATGTAATGTAGTTTCCATCTATTTTTAGCTTGCCCCACATGCCTAGTAACCCCTTCTAAAAACCAAGCTTAGGCTTTTTCCCTCTTCTTTCAGCTAGTTATATGGAACCTACCCAATTGACCATAGGTGCACATGGAAGAGAGGACAGGAGCAATTGTCATTGGTTACAAGGAGGTCTGGGTTGCCTGCTCATGCCCTATACTCATACCTTTTAGTCCTGCTTTGGATTAATCCCAAATATATCATTTCCATCTGGACCCATCTGACTTTTTGACTTGTTGGCTTCACTGAACCCAGCTTATAATGGCAAATTCTAAACACATGACCACTTGGTGTCTCATGGTCAAACATCCCATCTCTACAGGGCCCAATAACCTGCTAAAATCTGTCCAATTCTTTGTGGTAGATGTGATAGCCTTGCTTTGAAATCCATGGGCTTAGACTGTGATTTTCCCGTTGGAGTTTGCCCAAAGCATCACACCATATCATTTCCAACTGGTAACACCTCCAACACTGCACGGTCACCACAATTATATGGGCATGTGGCAAGGCTTATTATATCACAGCCTGGATCTGCTATAGTGCATTTTTATGCTCTGGGCCCAACTCAGAGATGAGAGCTTTCCACACCACCCAGAGCCAGAGCACATACCAAGTCTTTGTGTCTGCTATGGACTGAATGTGTCTCCCCCAAATTCACTTGTTAAATTCTAATTTCCAATGTGATAGTGTTTAGCAGCTGGGCTTTGGGGAGGTGACTGGGTCATGAGGGAGGAGCCCTCATGAATGGAATTCGTGCCTTATTTAAAAGACCCCACAGGGCTTTCTATCACCTTTGCCATGTGAAGTTAGAGTAAAAAGGCAAGCATCTATGAACCAGGAAGTGGGTTTGCATAGATAACTGAATCTGCCAGTGACTTGATCTTGAACTTTCCAGCCTCTAGAACTGTAAGAAGTGAATTTCTGTTATTTATAAACCAGTCTACGGTGTTCTGTTATAGCAGGCTGACCAGACTAACCGTCATTACGTTAGAGCATATATTATAAAATGATATAATACATAACATATTATGTTATTGTTATTGCTTCCCCTTTCCATTCCTTTGTATCTATTTGTCATATATAACTCAGCAAAAGAATAATGGTGAAGGTAGTGATATTCTGAAGTGGTTTTCTCAATCACTGTCCTCTGCTTACAGATTTACTTAGTTTTTTTCATTGAATTATTTTCAGTCTATTATCTTTTGCACTTGTACCTAATTTTTATATAAATTTATTAGACCCTAATATGAATTAGCTTTTGCATAGTTGTTGCTCATTAACTTCACATTAAAGTTATGCCGTCTCAGAGATTTATGTTCACATTTTCAATGTAACTGACATTTCCACATGGGTCTCTAGACAGACTGTCCGTTTCAACAATCCTTCATTAACTGATTCTTAGTGTAATTGACACACAATATTTGTTTATCTATATATCTATGTATTTAAAATGTTTATTTATTTATTTTGAGAGAGAGAGGCAGAAAAAGAGGGAGGAAAAGAATCCCAGCGGGCTTAGTACTGTCATCATGGACCCTGACATGGAGCTTGATGTCACAAACTGGGAGATCACGACCTGAGCTGAAATCAGGAGTAGGATGCTTAACCAACTGAGTCACCCAAGTATACCTGGTACACAATATTTAAATATTAACAAATCAGCAGATTTCTCCACTTCCCAGGTGTCGCATATATATTCAATGGACATTTTTATTTTTTAATGTTTACTTACTTTTGAGAGAGAGGGAAACAGAGTGCGAGTGGAGGAGGGGCAGAGAGAGAAGGAGACACAGAATCTGAAGCAGGCTCCAGGCTCCGAGCTGTCAGCACAGAGCCTGAGGTGGGGCTTGAACCCACGGACCGTGGGATCATGACCTGAGCTAAAGTCAGACACTTAACCGACTGAGCCACTCAGGCGCCCCAACATCTTTTACATTCAATTCAACCACGCCTCTATCACAGTAGGAAACAGATGACATGTTTACTGTATGCTTATGAATAACTTTATTTTAGGGATATAACAACTCAGTTATCTATATAATTAACCATCTATATAATATGATCTTATAGTTATAAAAAGAAAAATAGTTGTATAGTATACATTAACTCATTCTTGGCATGCAAGCACTTACCATCAGTGCTCAAAAAATTGTTTCCTCAATCCTCCCTCCCCCATATAATAAATATAATGAGGCAGTATAGTGTATGTGATATTTTGGTGATAAATGTAAATTATATCTATACTGTATATTACTTTCTATCTAAAATGAAAACACAAGCTGTAAGCTACTACTTAAATGGCCAGAAGTTTAAAAATATTACCTACTTTGGATCTCCTTAAGCTTATCATATTTAGTACACACAAACAGAACAGCTTAGAAATGTAAACTCTTGTGTACTTAATTTATCTCATCCAAACAGATACTTTGGACGGGGTCTGTGCTATGCAATTTCCATTTAAAAGAGACACCCAGACTTAACAGCAGATATTATAAGCATCTTGGAGCTTTCAAAAGAGGATAAGACATAGTCAATGGGCATTTTAAATGAATACTGATTTTCAGCTGATCCTCAGAACAGCAGGCAGAATATTTATTATAAACTGGGGATCTTTCACATTTATGTTAAGTCTTATTTCATACTATTTAAAAAAAAATACATCAAAGTATCATTGAAACATATGCCTTATGTCTGAAAGGACATCATTTTTTTTTGGATATAGAAATGCATTGTTCATTTATAATTCTTTTATAACAAGCAGGTGGTCAAGGCAAATAGCTGGATAAGATTAAGGAAGCTGATATTAAAATATGCATGAAAATCAGAATTATAAACATGCTGTGCTTAACAGAAGATCTTGACTGACAAGATTTCACTACACACTATAATTTCTTTCTTCTTCCTAACCCTGGTCACTAAGTATGTCCAGAATGGTAATTGCCTAGCTATTAAAAGCAATTTTGTAGAAATCAGACCTAAAAGTGTGCTATTGGCTCATGTATAACTTGAACAAGTTGAAATATTTGTCTGTAAATCTATCTTTAGCTTCTTGTGATTCTTTCCACTCTTGTTATACAGTCCCTTCATCTGTCCTTAGCACAGCCACCCTCTAATGCCTTTAACTTAGCCAGTTCTGGAGTGAAAACCACCCCTCTTCTTGAAGGACAGTGATCTGAGAAATTGTTCAATCATTTATTGAAGACCTTTTTACTGCCTGTTACATAGCAATACTATGAAAGACATCGGGGAATCAAAATGTAAACAACTCCTGGTCTTAAGAAGTTCTGGTAGAGCAGAGCAAATTCCCAATCCTCTGTATTAGTGCAGAAATTGACATGTGTCCAAGATTCAAGGGAGAGGGGTATGCAGGAGGGAATTATGCTTGTGGGGAAGTGAAGCTTTCTCAAACGAGTAAGTATGTAAGCTCTGATTTAAAAGATCAGTAAGTTGCGCTTACAGGCAAGGGGAGGAAGAATGGGGGACTTCCAGAAAGCGGGTACTGTATGTGGAAAGGCACAAAGGGTAAAATAGCTTGCATATGCAGAATGCTGTCAGCGGCTTGAGTGGCTGGAATATTGGGTTCAAGGAAGGGAAAGATATGTTTTGGAGGTAGAGCATAAGATGTACAGATACATTGCATTTCATCAATTCTAAGATGCATATACTTTTACCTTTTAACATCCCTGGGTTTGGCTTCCTCTTCCACATGATAATGTCTCGCAGTCACTGTCATTTGGGATGTTGTGGTTATTGCCAGCATATGTACAAGCTTGGTCATAGTTGCCCCAGGTTCCAGTTGAATTATGTACAACATGTTTAATTAATGCCATTATAGTGTCTTTAAAAAGATTACACATAATTCAGTGTTGAGATAAGACAGGACAGTTGTTTATATAGAAAGGCACAAAAACAGAGCATCAAGGCTTGCATTTGATATTAGAGAAGCAAGTAAATCTAAAAGCATTCTTGAAATAAATAAAATTAAGAATTCTAAGTGATAAAAAGCATTATGCCACAATTTAATTGGCATTTTTTCTTTTGTAGGAGTACCTAAAGTAATGATGTACCCTATAAGTAATAGTATGCTAAGTATGATGTAGCATCAGTTATTAATAATTGAATACAGAAATACTCTGTACTTCTGTTTTATTCATTTTTGTTTTGTTTTGTTAGAATAAACTATCTTAAATATGAAAAGGTAGTTTACTTCTCTCTCCTTAAAGAACAGACAATTGAGTCTTGTATTATTGATCCTGAGACTGTGTCCTATAGGAAGATGTTGGTAGATGTGGCATTCAGATGAGGTAGGTATCCCTGAAGACACACACACACACACACACACACACACACACACACCTTGACTCCATGACATTATGGTAGATGGGATAAATAGACTTTCCAGAGAAAAGGCAGACAGAAAGATAGAAAGTCCTATGGAGGGTAGGCTTTTACCTCTAGATCATTTGCAGTTTTGCTGACAGGCTGTGTTTCCTATCAGGGTAGATGCACATGTCTATACGGAAGCTAGGTCCAAGAGCTAAGGCCTCATTAAATGCCTGGAGGCCAAGCTTTATGAGGAGTGAATGAGGTTACTAGTCCTTAAGCAGACCATGGAGACCTAGATAAGGAAGGTCTTCAGCCTGCCCAGGAAGACTGATATTCAGAGGCTTCTTGCCCCATATGCCCTAAACTGTTCAATTCCTAGAATCTTATTCCAGTGCAAGGTGGGAGGCATGAACCATAAAGTATAGAAACATATGGACACTGAATTTTCAACAACTTTGGTCAGTAAGGGTTCAGAGATTGATGCGAGTTGGTTTTAAGAAGAAATAAATGTGGCATCTCATCTGCTACAAACATTGAGAAGAAATGTGTTTCTGTGATCAGGCCAAAGAATTCTGAGAGCAGAGGGGAACCACTGACTGTGGTTTAAATTAGAAGAGTAGGTTAATTATATCTTCAATCTTATTCTGACAGCAGTCAAGACAATGGAAGTACGCAAGGATAGGAATGGAGGTGTCACCATTCAAGTAGGATGTGTATTTGGCAAACAGACATGAAAGAGTCAAATATCAAGAAGAGATCTGTATGAGGACAGGATGTTTTAAGTTATAATATTCTGGAGGAGTCCTGAAATTACAAAACAGAGGTAATGGATTACTCAAATGATATGTAAATCTACACTTTACGCAAGGCATTACTCTGTTTAATGAAGTCAGATATTAGTTACTGGCTGAAACACACTCTTTGTCCTGTCTTGTGACACGATCAGGAGTTCCATGTAAAATGGAGGATGTATGGTGAAAGAATGTGCTTTTTACCAAACTTAGTCATCAGGTAAGACACACATTAGGGAAAATGATTGTCCTCTCTGTCAAGAACCATTGAGCCACAGCATGCAGCCATACATCATATAACTGAACATTAGAAATAATCACATCTCCTTACATCTTTGGACTCTTGGCTTTGCAGCCCTTTATCTATGTTTTGGTTTTCTTCTACAGGACTTAGTTTATTTTAACCCTTTGTTTTCAGGTGAGTGATAAGGAGGATCCTTTACCCACAGCATAATCTCCCTCCCTTAGATTCAACCCATGGGAACACCATCCCTAGCCTAACCACATGTCCAGTAAGTGGCTGATCTGTCCCAGCACATCTCAACCCCACCTCCAGGATGAAAAGATAGGAGAAAGACTCTGAATCAGTTACATGTTCACCAAAGAAGAGGTTGGCAGGCAAAACCTGGCTTCTAAGGCAATGGCAACTGATGTCCAGGAGAGCGACAGTCAGCAGAGTTTTCACACATAGCATTTGTATTTCCCAACAAGTAGACAGAATGCCCAATAAGATGATGAGAGGGGAGTCAATGTCAGAAATCCATACAAATAGCATCAGGAAAATCAGTCAGTTCATGAAGTTGATAAATTCAGGGAAGGGGACTGGAAACAGGTAGATAGGGAAGACTCTTGCCCTAAGAAGAGAATTTAGGAACTCAGACAGGGGCTACCCCATGGATTTGGGAAGAGAATCCCAGTTAGCAAATCAGGCAAAAGGACTGGGGAGTGTACCTCAGGAATAAGACCAAACACAGCATCGCACCAGAGTAAAAGGTTAGAGTTACACTGATTATCAATGGTGACTTGATGTTGGACAAGAATAAGGAGCTAAAACCACTGAACTGTCTTTTAGGTCATCGTCATCATCCTCATCACAGAAAACGTTAATTAAGCCTTTACAATGTGCTAGGCATCATGCTAAATGTTGCAAAGACTTTATCTTATTTAAACCACACAACAAATCTATGAGATAATGCTATTAATATACTGAGTTTATGGTTGAGAAAACTGAGGTACAGAGAAATTAAAGACCTTTAAAATAGAGGAATTAGATATTACATGAAAAAGTAAATTTGAGTCCATATCTCATACTTTACACTAGGATAAATCCCAAACGTTTCAGACATTTAAGTGTAAAAATTAAACTATAGAAGTATTAGACGAAAACTGAGGTGAATTCATTTATGACCTTGGAATGACTCAAAATCCAGGAACAAGAAAACTATAGGTACATTTAATTACACAAAATAAAAATTTTTGGCGAGCAAAAGATACAGTAAGCAAAATGAAAAAATAAGAGCAAGACCTTTCAAAAATGAAGAAAAATAAGATGAAAAGTCCTATAGAAAAATTGGTTGGAGATACATAGAACAAATGGAGAGTGAAATTAATTTTTTCCTTAATCATATGAAAAGAGGTATAAATCACTCATAAGAGAAATGGAAATTAAAAGTGTACTGAGATTAGCAAAATCCAAAAGTTTGACAATATATCCAAATGTCAGGGCACTCTCATACATTGTTGGTGTGAATGCAAAATGATATAACTATTTGGAAGGAGACTGATAGTCTCTAGAAAAAGTACATACTTATTTTACTCTTTGATTCAGCAACACACTTTTAGGAATCTATTCCACAGCACAGTGGGAAATACAAAAAGATAAATGCACAGGGCTATTTATTGTAGGATATTCATAATAGCAAAAACTAGAAAAAAAATCAAATATCTGTTAATAAGGGTCTGGTTGGATACAATTACGTATATCCTAATACTATGCAACTATACAGAATGAGGAAGTGGGAATATATCTATATGCTCCTATGGGGTGGATGTATGGTTAAGTGCAAAAAAGCAGGGCGGAGAAAATGTGTACATTATGCACCTACTCATCTAAAAAATTGGGGAATTGTGGCAGGCCAAATAATGGTTCCCCCACCAAACATGCCCAGGTCCTAATCCCTGGAACTCAAAATATGTTACTTTACAAGGCAAAGGGAACTTTTCAAATATGATTAAATTAAGGGCTTTGAGATGGGAGATTGTCCTGGATTGTTCAGGTTGGCCCAATCTCAAGGGTCAAAATGGATGCAGAGGATGAGGATGTGATTAGTGAAGAATGGTCAGAGAAATACAGCATTGTGACTTTGAAGATAGAGGAAAAAAGGCCACTAGACAAGGAATATGGACGGCCTCTGAAAGCCATTCTTGTGGCAAAAAGCAAGGAAATGGATTTTCCCACAGAGCCTCCAGAAATGCACCCAGCTCTGCTGACATATTGAGTTTTGCCAAGTGAGAGCCGTGTCAGACTTCTAACCTACATGATTGTAGATAACAAATTTGTGCTGTCTAAAAGTCAATAAGTTTATGGTAATTCTTTATGGCAGGAAAGAAAACATAAAATGAAAAGAGTAGTTGCATATGGTCTGGGGGGAGGAAATAGGGTAAAGTAGTCAGGAATAGAAACTAGACTTGTTTTATAGATTTGACATGGACCATATACATAATTATAAAAAGCTAAAGTGAAAAATCAATATATAAAAACAAAAATAAAATGAAGCAAATTAGTTGGTAGCATAACCAAATAGAAATTCAAAATACCTTAAAACACTGTAATTTGGCTGAAATCATTAATATGATATATCCTAAGAACAAATTTTTTTTAACTGCAAGGATAAAAATCTTATACTATTTTCACTAATCGTACGGCAGGTGGGAAAATTTTTATTATTATTCTTAGAATATTGTGGACATAGTGGGAATAAAACAAATGAGAAATATTGATATTCTAATTCTGTCATTCTGCATCATTAGAACTCACATTCAGGGTCTGAGGAAAGGAGATTCAGATTTAAGATCAAAGAGGTTAAATAAAAATCCTGTACTCCTCAATATGAATTCGAAATATCAATCTAAATTTGTGATGAATTCTATTTAAAACAAAAAAAAATTACCTTGCATTGTTTCTTGAAAAGACCTAGAAATAATGACTAACCCCAGTGGCAGTTAAATACTCTTAGTGCCCGGATTATAATCTCCAAATATATGTTCCCACTACAGGGATCAGAACCCCTTGGAGATTTCAATAATTTTTAGGTCTGGGAAAGAAATGTACATACTATATCTGGTCAATTTTTCATCCCTCATCACAACAAAGCTATAAAAGAAGACTTAAATCACATCAAAGTATACAGGGTCAATTCAAAGAATCACCCATTGTTCAAAAATAAGTGAGGATTAATAAGAGTAATAACTGCAATTAGACTGAAGCATTTCAAGTACATTTAAGTATGTGAATTCATAAAGATAAGTTATCGGTCATTGTTAAATGCTTGTCAAGGATCAACTCTTCGTTTTGCCTTTCCTATGCAAACTACACCTTTGGATAACCCAATAGCAGATGAGGGAAAGTTTCTCTTGATACAGATATTCCAGCTATTAAATAAAGAAAGAGTGATAGATTTTGAGTATCACCATTTTGCAACCCCTCATGAATTAGTGGATCTAACCACTGAATCAGCAATGGCTGTTAATATCGCAAAAGAGAAAGAAGCAGAAAATATGTGCTTGTTGATGGTAAAACACAACAGTACCCATGAAGTACTCTTGCCAAGAAAAAAAATATTTGAAATGACCAAAGCTTCTGGATCCAGATATCAACTCACCAGAAACTGAATAAAGAAACCTGATACATGACAGCATGGTTCTGCGCTAAGCAAAACTCAAGTGATGGCAAAGTCTACAGATAATCCAGTTTCTTTAACAAATAAATTCAAGGGAAGAAATGTCATGAGGGGAAAAGGTAAATTATAAGAGACCTAAGACATTTTTAACCAATCTCAATGTTTGGACTTTCTTTGGATCCTCATTCAAACAATGTAAAAAAAAAATGAGATAATTAGAAAATTTACTAGATATTAATCATACTAAGCAGTTTTAAACTTTGTTAGTTAAGACACTATGTTTAGTCTTTTTAAAGAGGCTTTATCTTTTCAAGTTGTATATACCCAAATATTTATTGATGAGCTCATGTGATGCCTAGGATTTGCTTTGCAATAATACAGAGGGGAAAACGGATGGGGGTAGAAATGAAATAACATTGGCTATGAGCTTGTAATTGTTAAAGCACAGTTATGAATACACAGGTATTTTAGGGCTTGTTGTTATTTAGTACACATTTAAATTTTTTTTCCTCTACAAGAATATTTTATTTTTAAAATGAATATACACACTGTTCAGCTTTGTTGCCTTTCCATTACTCTGTCTTCCACTCACTGATCTGTTCTTTGGCCTCCTCTAATACACTGTTGATTTTTTTTATAGTTAATTTTTTAAAAATTTTTTGAATGTTTATTTATTTTTGAGAGATACAGAGACAGGACAGAATGCAAGTGGGTTAGGGGCAGAGAGAGAGGGAGATACAGAATCAGAAGCAGGCTCCAAGCTCTGAGCTGTCAGCACAGAGCCCGACATGGGACTTGAACTCACAAGCCATGAGATCATGACCTGAGCCGAAGTCGGATGCTCAACGAAGCCACCCAGGTTTCCCTTTTATAGTGTATTTTTAATTTCATTATTGAGTTCTTCATCTCTGATTGGTTCTTTTTTATATTTTCTATCTCTTTGTTGAAGATTTCACTGAGATCCTCCATTCTTTTCTCAAGTCCAGTAAATATCTTTATGACCATTATCTTGAATTCTTTATCAGGCATATTTCTCATCTCCATTTCATTCAGATCTTTTTCTGTGGTTTTGTCTTATTCTTTCATTTGGGAGATGTTCCTCTGTTTCTTCTTTTGTCCAACTCTCTGTGTTTGTTTCTAAGTGTTAGGAAACTCAGCTATATCTCCCCATGTTGGGAGTAGTGGCCTTATGAAGAAGAGGTCTTGTGGTGTTCTGTGGTGCAATGACCTCTGTTCACCAGAACCAGGCACTTCAGGGGTGTCTCCTATGTGGGTTGTATGCACTTACTATTGTGGCTGAGCCTCATTTGCCTTCAGTCCAGTGCTCTCCAATGGCCCATGTTTCCTGTTTGGACAGGGTTTGGTTCCTATGCTATTTAAGGGGCCAGTCTGGGGCTTCCATGGGCTTGTAGTTGGTTGCTATCATCAAGTCGGGCCAGATGTCTGCCCTCAGCCTGTTTGCTAGAGCTGCAGTCACACTGAACTGTAGGGTGCTCTCTTTGTGCTGCCCCCTAGGAAGCTTTTGTTGCTGGGTCAAGATGGCAGTCAGACCAGATTCTTGGCCCCAGACTATCTGCTAGGACTGCAGACCCACTGATGGGCAGGGTGCTCTCTCTGTACTGCCAGTTGTAAGGCTGGGCTAGTGGGGCTGCAGTCGAACTAGTGTGTATAGTTATCTTACCTTCTTCCCAGGCAAGAGTACTTTGGAGTGGCGCTGGTCCCCGCAGGGGCCATTTGCTGGATGAGCAGAAGAGCAAAAAGAAAAAAGAATAATAAAAGTGAGAATAGATTAAGGGAAATCAGTGGCATCATCCAGCATAATAACATTTGCATTATAAAGGTCCCGGAAGGAGAAGAGTGAGAGAAGGGGGCAGAAATCAAAGGGGAAATTAAAAAACATATGGAGACAAATGAAAATGAAAACACAATGATTTAAATCTTTGGGATGCAGCAAAAGCTGTTTTAAGAGGGAAGTTTGTAGCCATATAAGCCTACCTTAACAAGCTTGAAAAATCTCAAATAAACAGCCTAACCTTACACCTAAAGGAACTAGAAAAAGAAAAAAAAAAGAGGAATATATATATACATATATATATATATGTATACATACACACACACATACATATATGTATGTATATGTTAAAACTTATACAAGTTCTCATAGCTAGTAAGAAATGAAGCTGAAATCCAGTTCCTGATGTGACGTCATCTCAGGATCCCCCCCCCCCCCCGTCCCCACTTTACATTGACTGCACTGTCTCTAAACATGAACGAGCAAATTTTCCCTCACTGTCTGCCAATTCATTCTACCTCACAAACCCATCAGCTATAGAGTCCCAATAGGGGAAGGATGCCTTTCTGATGAACTTTACAATATTAAATTGCTTTGGATACAGGGTAAATTCTGTGGCTCTGTGCCTGACCGCCCACCACTGCTGAAAAGTGGGTGATGTTTCCAGAGAGAAAATACATTGTAGATTCCTTTGGATCCCCAGCAGTTGATCTACTGTGGCCCAGATCTTCAAATAACACTAGCTAGACAAGTGTGAGAATCAGGGCATAATAAGATACACGTCTGCAGCTAGTATTGCGACTCAAAGCATCACTGAACTAATGCCACTGAGTGTGTGAGTAGTGGGGGGCCAAGAAGGAGGCTAGAGAAGGCTTAGAGTTGACACTGATAAATAGCAAACCTTAGGTTTTAGAATCAGAGATGTTGTAGTTAAGGTAGGCAGAGCACGAGTGGGGCAGCCAGAGACAGGGCAACATCACATAGAAGTGAGGAGGAGACCGAGGGGGCTGATTAACAGGGGGAGGTATTTACCTTCTGATTTCCTCTTTCTACTTGTTAAGAATAGTTGGACTCAGCAGGCGGCAAGGCACAAAGACCGCATACACCCAGTGGGACAGTCAGAGGACAAGAGGATTGAAACAATTCTGATTGAAGCAGAGACAAAGGAGTCAGACATGGCTCAGAAGCCTTTTTGAAATCCTGGTTCATTGGTGAAGGTACAGAAGGGACAAACTCCTAAGTACAAACCTAGACTTATGAGTGAGTAAAATGGGTGTTGACAGGCCATATCATTTGGGGAAAGAATGTCTAAGTACTCAGTCTGTCCTTATGTAAGACCAAAAATATATGATTCAAAGATTTAGGAACTAATAGCCAGTAATTTAGATATTTGCTTTCCATGACATTCAGAAGTTTGGCATGGTGTAGACCAAACATGTGGGTAATTTAAAAACTTGGCTTCTCTCCTGGTTGTTTTGGTCTTTTGAAAGATACAAACTCACTAAAGCACATAGTCGGGAACTGAAAGACAAATTAACACATGACTGACAATGAAGCAGAAGACGGACCAGATTGCCTAGAGTTAGGAAAAGAGGTACTTGCTATTCAAAGTATGGTCCAGGGACCAGAAGCACAGGCCTCACCTGGGAATGTGTTTGATAGACACACTCTCAGACTCGTCACCAGCCCTGCCCTACTGAATCAGGATTCATTCTAACTACCCACCCTCCAAGGTGATTATGACCATTATTATTCCCATTGTAAAGATGAAAAAACTGACATACAAAAACCTTTTGGAACTTGAAAAATTACTTGGCTTGGAAATGGTGGAACTGGGAGTCAAGCGTAGGTCCTTTGAACCCTTAAGTCTGAGTCTTAAGTAGCCTTCTTATCCTTGAAAATGGTCATACCCATTGGAAGCCATGCCTCTGATACCACCATGTTTGATTAAGAATGACTGTATTACAGAGACAAAGAAGGCAAGGAGGGAGAGAGATTTATCATCACCACCGAAGAATTTTCAAAATGAGTGAAGTCCAGATTTAAAGCAGTGAAGTAGAGGAGAAAAGGCAAGGCACAATGAGAACTTTTAGAACTCTTTCTTCACTGATTATTCCAACATTAAAAGATTCCATGTTCCTCAGAAATATTTATCTGAGAGAAAAACAAAATTAACATTTTATGTTTCATCTGTTTTGGCAAATACATAATTACCCTTAGCCTGGCAAAGATTTTCCTTGTTGTCCCAAATGAAAACTGACTAAACGCGACACGAGTTCGGAATTAATCCCTACCGTAGTTGGGATTTGCTACAAAGCAGCTGTTTCTTATTCTTGTGTCTTGCGGATCATGTGCTGATTATGACAGACTTATTAAATGTCTTCAGAAGGCTATCTGTGAAGCTGTTTGTGGCTGTTTGTGAATAGTTCCTGAGTTTTATAACAAAATTTCTGCCTGATTCTCTTGATCTAGGAGTGGTTTATATTAGGTAACTGAGAGATAATAATCAGAAAGAAACAGCATGCCTCGACATCTGAAACAGGGCTGTTTTAATCAGTGTATTTTAATTTAAATTACTTTTAGCTTCTTTTTCAAAGAGAGATTCCAGATTTCTAGCATTTATAATTCTTTCCCTTTAAAATGCTACTTTGAAGTGTGCACAAAACACAGGCAGTGGCTATGCCTGCATAATGCAAATCACAGGTTTAAAAAAGATGACATTCTGTCAAAACGACACTCTGCCACTGTCCAAGCAATCCAAGGCATCTTGAACAGCTCTGTCTTCAATCCCAAGATCATCTACAGGGAGACTTTTCTTTGAAATTTATTTTCAATGTTTATTTATTTTTGAGAGAGACAGACTGTGAACAGAGAAGGGGCACAGTGAGAGGGAGACACAGAATCTGAAGCAGGCTTCAGGCTCTGAGCTGTCAGCACAGAGCCCGACATGGGGCTCGAATTCATGAACTACAAGATTATGACCTGAGCCAAAGTTGGAAGCGTAGCCAACCGAGCCACCCAGGTGCCTCTGCAGGGGGACTTTCAAAGCACACTCCACTGTGAGGCAAGCAATTTCTTCCCCTGGTTCCCAAGCCTCTGGTCTCATTTTTTTTTTTTTTCAATTCCCTGTTGCTAACCTTTCACTTTAAATCTTTTCTTGTTTTTCACTTTAAATCTCAGTTCAGACGGTCTCTACTCAGGGAGTTCCCCATCTATTACTGGTGTTCATTCTTCATTTTTCTCCCACAATAGCCTAATAGAATTTTTCCTAAAAAGGGTAAAGAACTAGTGTGGTTCTTAGACGTCACTATGGCATTTCTAGTTGAGCTGACCACAACCCAGGTTGGCTTGGCTGAAACATTTGTCCCTAGCTCAGTGCATCTGCACATGGTTACCTATTTTTTCTGGTAGGGTTGTCCCAACAAAGGTCAACTAGTTTAATGGGAAATAGGAATTGTTTGCTCCAAAGACTACCTTATGGGTCTGAAGATTCCCATAATCCAGGAGTGTATGATTCGTTTGACCACTGCAGTCTGTTGAGCTGGAACAGACATGGAAACCCAGTTGGTTATAGGCAAGTGGGTTTTTCTTATTTGTTTACTCATTGCGAGTTAATTTAAAAATTTTAAAGAGGTATGACTTACATACAGTAAGATGCACAGATCTTATGTTTACACTTTCCGTATATATCCATGTAACCATCATCCAAATAAAGATATAGAATATTTTCATCCTCCCCATAAAGTTCCCCTTTGCCACTTCCCAGTCAATACCCCAGCCGGCGACAACTGTTATTCCCATCTCTGTGTAAGTGGAGACGTACAGAGTATACTCATTTGGGTTTCTTTTGTTCAACATAATGTTTTTGAGATTCACCTATGTTTGTGTGTAGAGTTTGTTATTTTTCATGGTTGATTAGTATTCCATTGTGTAACATATATCGTAATGTTTTAATTCATTCAACAATTGATGGATACCTGGGCTGTTTCCATTTTTACTTACTATTATAAATGAAGCTACTGTAGGCATCATGTGTAGGTCTTTTTGTGGACATCTGTTTTCATTTCTCTCTGGTCTGTGAGTGGAATTCTTGAGTCACACAATAGTTATATGGTTATCTTTATTAGAAACTGCCAAACTATTTTCCAAAGTGGTTTTATCATTTTTACTTCCACTAGCAAGGTTTGAGAATTCTGATTGCTCCTTCTTCTTGCCAATACGTGGTACTGCTCAGCCTTTTTAAGTTTCAGTCATCCATTCTAGTAGGTATGCAGTGTTATCTCATACGGTTTTAATTGGAATTCCCCTCATAAATAATGATTTCCGGTGCTTATTGGCACTCATATTTTTATTTTTACAAAGTGCCTGTTTATATCATTATTTTAAAGTTTTTGAACTCACTATTTTGTATCACCAAACTGGGAGATATTCATTTCCTCCCAGTAGCCAGAAAACTAGAAGGTGATGTATGTTGCATGCCATGGTCCTCTGCTTGAACTTTCCTGAAACTATTCAACGCTACCAGCTGAGGTGTTTCTTTAAGGGTAAGAAACAAAAGTCTCTTTCAGAGTTCCAGGGATGCACGGAGGCTACGCTATGATGGCCATTGTTCATTTTCTCCTTCAGTCAACTATGATAATTATTGGAACCCTTGTACTTAGTCGTAGATGAGCAGCGTCCTTGCCTTCCTGGAGATTATAGTCTAGTGGAAAAGTCAGAAATGAACAAATGATCACAAGGATAATAAATGTGGAGGATACTTGAAGTTCATTTAGCAAAGGAGACTCACACTCCAGGTTGATAGATGGAATGGGGGGAAAGGGCCAGAGACTGCGCCTTTGATGAAGGTACCTTTCAAATGAGCCCTGAAAAGTGAATGAAAGTCATCTCAGACAACAAGAAGAGGAAATGGGTTCCATTTGGATTGCTGAAAGGATTGGTGATATATATATATCGCATGTGGAAATACCTGTAACCACATTTTGCACTATGTGATGGCACCACCTGAGAGTGCTACTCTGGCCCATTTATTGCATTCAATAAATTGTGCAGGGGCTCCAGGGACCTCTGGTGGTATTGTAGCAGTCACAACACCCTGTTTGTTATGTAACCATGTAAGCCCATTTTCAGCCTCCTCAAAAATGATCACCTTTCCTTTCTACTTCGAAGGCCCTTGAGATATAGTATCCTTGATTTCCTCTTATCTACCTCTTCACATTGAAGAAAACACCAGCCTGGTGATGGTAAATAAATCCACCAAGAGGCCAGTCTTTATCCCTATACTGAGTCTCTATTTTTACCGGTAACTACCAGCCTAATTATTAATATGATCGTCGCACTGAGTACTTAGCTGCAGCTCTCAATTATTCTCCAGGATTTAGAAGTCTTAATAAAAAGGAACTTTAACAGCAACATATGGTAACCTTTATATCACTATCATTACCATGGATGTTAATGAAACAGAATAGCAAGCTCTTAATTCAATTTATATTGGTAAACATTCTACCAATAGGCTAGTAAACCTAACCATAGAGTTTTCGTATATTGTCACGCTTCATTCCTCTGCATGGAACACCCTATACCATTGCCATTATTGTCTTTACTCCCACTACTTACTTGATCCCTTTATACCATGGATATCCTGGATAGAAGTCAGTACTTAAGCAGGCTACAGAATCTTAACCAGATTTCAAGAATAACTTCCAGAATATTAGGGACCAGAACAATGAGCAACTAGTAATGTGGAGGGGAAGACTGGGCAGGAGACACATACTGCTCTCCTTCTGGAACATACATAGTACTTGCTGGTCCTGGAGGCTCTAAGAGTAACACTTAGAGACTTGCAAGCTGGCAGAGACAAACAAATAAACTTCCTAGCCTATGGGCCTCCTCTGCTATTTGTACCTGCTTTCAATGACTTATGGGAACTTAACATGCCCTTCTAACTGTACCACAGTTGTCTGACCAGAGAACCCGCCATGTAGAGCAGGAGTATATTTTATAGGAGATACTAGTGTCTTATATGTAATCCATGGTAACAGCCTCAGTCCAAAGAGTAGTAATGGAAACATGTCAGTCTACTACAGAACACTGTGAATAGATCAAGGCTTTCCAGCAGAAAAACACAGGAAACATCTAGTGAACACTTTAATTCCTTATTGCTCCTACCTGAACTTGAGGTCTGATCTCATCATCTTTCCTATCCATCTCTGGTTCCCAGTCCAAGCCTGTGTCACTTGGCTTGGCAGAGTTGAAGAAAATTCAGAGAATAGGGGCACCTGGGTGGCTCAGTTGGTTAAGCATCTGGCTCTTGACTTCAGCTCAGGTCGTGATCTCATGGTTTGTGGGTTTGAGCCCCACGTTGAGCTCTGCTCTGGTAGTGTGGAGCCTGCTTGGGATTCTCTCTTTCCCCCCCTCTCTCTTCCCCTCCCCCACTCATACACTCTGTCTCTCTTTCTCTCTCCCTCAAAATAAATAAATAAACTTAAAAAAATTCAGAGGACAGATAGAATGAGACTAAGGTAGTATTTAATGAGCTAAATGGCTAAGAATGTTCTAGGATTAAAGAAAGGTAGAAGATGGAAGTCCTTAGATTAAAAGAGCATATCGAATGTAAAACAGGGTAAAGAATAAAATTTATAAGCACAGATACCATATTTAAAAGGCAGAACATTAAGGATAAAAATTTAAAGACTACTAGAGAGAAAAGATAAATAACATACAAAAGCAAATCATCCTATTGGTAGCATTCGGCCAACTTAGAATAGAATTATATACAACTAAAATATATTTCAGGTATGAAAGACTGTTATCCACAGACCCTCAGTAAAATTACTTCTAAATGGTACATTTTAGCCAGAAGAAAAATGAAGTCAAATGCAAGATTAGTGAGAAAAAAGGTGTATATCTAAGTATTGATTATAGAAAAACAGTAAGTCATATCCATTAAGATAACAAAAAGAGGATGTAAAACGTTGAAACAAGTAGAGAATTAAAAGGGAATCATGAATATTCCAATATTCCATAGGAAGCAGAAAATAAGTAAAAACAAAATAAAGAAAAAATCCAAAAAAGGCATGGTAAATAGAAAATACAAATAAGATAGTAGAAATAAATCCAAATATACTAGCAATCCCCGTGAATGTAGATGGATTTTGTTTGACAAAACACAAGAGAGTCACAGATGGAAATTTTAAAAAAATACTGCCATATTGTTTTTTTCATGAAGAGACAAACTGAAAGATAAGGACCGAAAGGAAAAGGATGGAATAATTTAGGATTATTACACCCTTGGGGAAATTATTTCTGTATGTATGTATGCATGCATGTATGTATGTATGTATGTATGTACATATGTATTTTTTTTTTCTGCGTGATACACCCAGATCTCCTGGGCATCTCTTTATTTTTTTATTTATTTATTTTTTCTTTCCAAGTTTTTACTTAAATTGCAGTTGGTTAACATATGGTGTAATATTAGTTTCAGGTGTAGAATTTAGTGATTCGCCATTGACGTACAACACCTGGTGCTCATCACAAGTGCCTTCCTTAACACCCATCACCTAACCTGTCCAACTTTAGGTCAATTAATATGGCTATGCCAGGTTTCTCTGGGTCAGGATCTTTCTGTGTCCTCACATTTTAGGTGTGTCTCTGATGAATAAGTGTATAGCAGTCTTTTGACATAAAATACAAATGAAAAATAAAGTACCTACTTCTAAATAATTCATGTTAATGAACCAGAGAAGAAATTTATATGAAAATTAAATAATACTTAGAGCATGAGAAAATTATCTCACTTCATTACTTTGAAAACCAAGTTCATTAAATCCACGAATAAAGAGTGGATGCTTCAATAAATTATGCCGGCACAACTGGATCACCATACGAAGAAAAACGCTAAGTTACATCCCTCTTTTACAGCACACCGACACCTATGCACGTGCATGTATGTGCACACTCGTGCAGTGCACGCATGCACACACACACACACTTTAAATGGATTAAATACCTAAATGTAAAAAGACAAAACTTTAATGAAGACAATATAAGAGAATGTCTTCACAATCACAAAGGAGAAAAGAGTCTCCTAAACCATGCAAAAAATAGCAAAACCATAATGTGCTAGAGTTGGCTACATTAGAAAAATGTGGGGCACCTGGGTGGCTAAGTTGGTTAAGCTGGTTAAGGCTAAGTTGGCCTCAGGTCATGATCTCACAGTTCGTGAGTTTGAGCCCTGTTCCGTGCTGACAGTGCGGAGCCTGGAGTCTGCTTAGGATTTGTGTGTGTCTCTCTCTCTGCCCCTCTCCCACCCCTGCTCACACTGTCTCTCTCAAAAATAAATAAACATTTTAAAATTTTTTTAAAAAAGAAAAATGCATATAATGAAATATAGTATATACCTACCTACGTGCATAAATATGTGTATATATATATATATATGATTAGTCGATGTCACTAGCAATCAGGCAAATACAAATTAAAACAAGAGGCTCAAGTTCAGACCAAAATTTTATTTTATTTATATATTTTTTAATGTTTATTTATTTTTGAGAGAGAAAGAGCATGAGCGGTGGTGGGACAGAGAAAGAGAGGGAGACGCAGAATCAGAAGCTGGCTCCAGGCCCCGAGCTGTCAGCACGGAGCCCGATGCGGGGCTCGAACTCACAAACGGGGAGATCATGACCCGAGCGGAAGTCAGACGCTGAACCAACTGAACGTCCCAGGAGCCCCTAAAACTTTAAAATTTTGTGGCACCAAGTGTCGATAAGTAGGTTGTGAAATGAGCACTCTTCTACACACTGTTGGTGAGAAAGTCATAGGGTGCAGCCACAACCTCACAAAATCAAGCAGAGATGAAAATGTGTACACCCTAAGATTCAGAAACGCCACCTCTTCTTATGCGGCACCAAGAGATTGAACATGTGCACAGGATGTGCAAGGATGTTCTTGGCAGCACAGAGCACTGACAATTAATAAAATAATGATTTACAGTGTTGAAAATACATACATAGTACAATTATGAAAACATGGTGGGTAGTAACTATGAGAGCAATTATTTGGAGAGGAAGGGAGGAGGTGGGTTTAGGGAAGGATAAAGAGAAGACTTCAATTATTTCTGTAAAGTATAGTTTCCTTTCTTTAAAAAAATAAATACACAGTAAATCTGGCAAATTGTCCATAGAAACTTTCAAAACTTAGGTAGTAAGCATATTGTAGACTTTTATAGTTCCTTCATATTCCATCTGATTTGAATTTTGTGATAAAAAAGAATACAATCCCATCTGCAGTAGCAACAAAATGTTACTAAATAATAAATCAAATAAAAGATATATGTAGTGGACACAATAAAGATTCCCCTTGAACCGAAACCTTGATTTTGTTCGGAAATTATACAGTCGAACATATGCATAGTCTGTAATCTAGCCATTAATTCTACTTCTTATATCTCTCTATATTCTTGGGTATGTGTAAAATTGTTCGTGTGCCTGGATGTTCACTGCAACGCTGTAATTACAAAATAAAAGGGGAATTGGCCCAAATATAACTAACGAAGAGATACAATTTTTCTTTTCTTTTTTTTAATGTTGATTTATTTTTGAGGGAGACAGACAGAGACAGGAAGGACTTCAACTTTGTAAATTCTTAAAGTAAAGGAAGAATTTAAAATACTAATGATTATTCACGTTGAGTTGTGGATACAATAGTTTTGTATTGTTTTCTCATTTTTCTGTGTTTAAGATTCCTCCTTATTGAAAAACAAGTCTTAAAAAAGGATACCCAGAAAAAAGTAAAGCTCATAAACAAAAATAAAGACAAACCACCAAACTCTCACCAGAGGAAATCATATGTGTATCTTTACATATGATTGTATCATCTTTGTATACAAAGAGGCATACAAATAATTTACATATATTTAAAAGGTTATTTGTAATGTTTATTTATTTTTGAGAGAGAAAGAGACAGAGCATGAGCAGAGGGGGACAGAAAGAGAGGGAGACACAGAATCCGAAACAGGCTTTCGGCCCTGAGCTGTCTGCACAGAGGCTGACGTGGGGGCTCGAAAAGTCAGACGCTTTACTGAGCCACCCAGGCACCCCCGTTGACACATATTTTATAAATATAAGTTATGGATTTTCTAATATGCTTTTTCACTAATGAGAGTGTCACAACTGTTTCCATGTTATTGAATAATCTACATTATCATTTAAAAATATTTTAAATTGAAGTACAGTTGATAATGTTACGTTAGTTTCAGGTGCGCAACTTAGTGACCGGACAAGTTTGCATGTTATGCTATGTTCACCACGGTGTAGCCACCATCTGTCACCATGCAATGCTGTTACGATAGTATTGATTATATTCCCTACGCTGTACCTTTTATTCCCTGACCTATTCATTCCATACCTGAAAGCCTGTATCTCCCACTCCCCTTCATTCATTTTGCCCATCCCCCACCTCCGTCCCCTCTGGTAACCATCAGTTTGTTCTCTACATTTCTTGGTCTGCTTCTGTTTTTTTGTTGGTTTGTTTGTTCATTTGTTTCATTTTTTAGATTCCTTTATAAGTGAAATCACATGGTGTTTGTCTTTCTCTGTCTGACTTATTTCACTTAGCATTATACCCTCTAAGTATACCCATGTTGTCAAGGACAAAAGCTCATCCCTTTTTTAAATGTTTATTTATTTTTGAGAGAGACGGGGAGAGAGAGAGAGAGAGAGAGAGAGAGCATGCAAGTGGGGAAGGGGCACAGAGAGAGGGAGAGAGAGGATCTGAAGCAGGCTCTGTGCTAACAGTGGGGCTCAAACCCATGAACAGTGAGATCATGGCCTGAGCCTAGGTCAGATGCTTAACCTACTAAGCCACCCAGGTGCCCCTCATCCTTTTTTTTTTTTATGATTAAGTAATATTCCATTGTGTGTGTGTGTGTGTGTGTGTGCGCGCGTGTGTATCTCACTTCTTCCTTATCCATTTTGACTATAGATTAACGCTTGTGAATGAGCAAAATGACATAATTGAATTTGTATTAGAAATTTTGACCTTTTCAGATTTCTCCTGTTAAAAGCAGTGCTCTGATGAACATTTGCACAGATAACATTTGTGGGGTCATTTGTGTTTCCTAGGCCACAGTTTTTAAATGTAAATGCTACCTCAAAGTATACTCATTGTTTTAGGAGCTTTGTTGCCTCTTGCCAATTTGAAATGTAGAATGATTCTATCAAGTTTCATTCACATCAGCAAAATACAGGAGCCCTGTTGCCTGAAACTTTCACCAACCCTAGATATGACTTTATTTTTTCCTTTTCTTTTTCTGTTTTCTTTCTTCCCTGTTTTTCAGACTTTCATTATATAAAATTTTCTCATTTGTAAATACATTTCTCTGTATTTAATCTTTGGGGCAATTGTGACAACAATTACCCTTTTTTCCATGTGATTATTCCTTCTTTTAAGTTTTTATTATTTTTTTAATGTTTATTTTTGAGAGAGAGAGAGAGCAGGGGAGGGGCAGAGAAAGAGGGAGACACAGAATCAGAAGCAGGCTCCAGGCTCTGAGCTGTCAGCACAGAGCCTGACATGGGGCTCGAACCCACGAACCATGAGATCATGACCTGAGCCGAAGTCAGACACTTAACTGAGCCATCCAGGCACCCCTCTTTTATCTTTAAATGTAAGTACATCTATATCATTTGTGTAAAAAATGCTTTTGATATCACTAAAAGAAGTCAGCAAACAAAAATGTGATCTTGGGGTCATGAAGAGTGAAGTTAAGTTCTAAGTATGCTTTTTGCTTGGTCTGTGAGGAGGTATAGTTACTCATCCTGTCCAACCATAGGTGTCTTCATCTGTAAAAAAAAACACAAAAAACAAAAAACAAAAACAAAAACAAAAAACAAAAAAAAAAACAACAAAAAACCCCACAAAGGGATATAATTCTTACTTCCCAGGGCAGATTTGAATTTCGTAGGGCCTGAAGCTTATAAAATTTTGGAGGCCTTTCTTAAGAAAAGGAATATGAAATGTAATATGAAAAGTAACATGAATGTAAAATTGGTGTGAAAGTGAATATTTATTTAGAATGAATGTATACATCAAATTATAAATTAAAAAGAAAACCCTGACATATACCACAAACATCAGAAGACTTGTGACACATGAATGCATTGCTAGGACATCTCTCCAGGTCTGGAAAGAAGCCAGTGGAAGAAGCCTTAAGAACGAAACTACACTGGTAGAAATACACATGCTCGCTTCATATGGCCCCTGGGGGGATTGAATGGAGTGAAGTTAGTGTCTGCTTAGCACTGAGTCTGATACACGTGACCTCTCCCATAGATGTAAATCTCTGTCCTTTTTCTTTCTTTTCTTTTCTTTCTTTCTTTATTCCTTCCTTTCTTTCTTTTTTTTTCTTTCCTTTTCTTTTCTTTCTTTTTTTCTTTTCTTTCTTTTTTTCTTTTCTTTCTTTTTTTCTTTTCTTTCTTTCTTCTCTCTTTCCTTCCTCGTTCTCTTTCTTTCTTGTGTTTCTTTCTTTTCTTCTCAGTATTTCTCGGGCAAAGGAGGCTTTAAACAGCTACAGTTGCCTAACTGTTCATCCCAAAGATTCCTACTTTTTTTTTTTCTTTTTCTATGCCAAATTGAGGGCATGATGGTGAACTTATTACCGGTAATAGCAAGAGGAGTAAATTAGATAACGTGTGTGAAAGTGCCTCACATAGAGTGCCTGGTCTCTATTAAATTAATACATGACTGCTGAGTTGGATTATGGCTCACTGAAAGCAGACACCTCTCAGTAAGGCGAGCTTTATCTAAGCTACTTGTGAAATGCGGTGCGTGCACACGTATAGGGATGGAAACTTGGGTCTGAGAAAGTGTTCGTTATCCTAAAAAGATCTTTCTTAACTGCTTTGGAGAAATCTTGCCACCCACTTTAAAAGAGCACAAAACAAGCCTTTTGTTGGATTGCTACCAGGTGATTCCAGTTTCGTGGCTTTCAGTCTTCCATGCATTCTGTCCTGGGCTGATTCTTTCCCCAAACGACATTTTCCCAGTGAGTAAATAGGGCCCGATCAAACAAGCCCAGCATTGCAAGTATGAGTTTTGAGAGTGCTCTTGGACAACTGTGTTTTGTGTGTCCTCGACTGGATTGATATGGTTTACATTTTATATGGTTCTGGGAATCAATTTAGAATGATCTTTATTTACACACGTATTTGTTTTTCCTTTACCGTCAGACTATTTTTTTTTCACTCTCCCCTCCCCCCTCCCCCATCTTTCTTGGAAAAGTGATAATGTACTTACTTTCCTGATGGGTGGATTGCTTTATTTTTTGAAGAAACTCAAAACGGAATACACAAAACATCTGCGAAAATTAAAACAAAGAATAGAGACTTGCCTGTAACTCCATACCAAACCAGAACAAGTGACTTCAGGTACACCTGAGTTTTTCCTGGAGACTTGGCGATCAAAGCAATTGGATGTAATTTTGACTAAGAAACCAACATCCCCAGCACACTTATACCATCATCCCTCTACTTCAGAAAGTGCAGCTTCCACGTAAGAGGAGACACAAAATCTGATACATCTATTCGGCAAACAATGAGATCCTCTTTTAACTCCATTTCCAACCCAGTGACTGAAGTCAACAGCTACAGCCCGATAAAGATGGACAAAAATAGCTGTTAAAAATCAGATATTTTGAGTCTACGCCGAGAAAACATCAGTATGCTTAAATGTGAAATGTTTGAACAAAATTCAGTTAAATGTCAAAGAATTTGAAGTTACCTATTTTTTTCTCATTGTGTTGACAAAGCAACGAAATAGTGCCTTAACCTTTCTGCATTGCTTTAGTACAGGCAGATTGAAAGAAAGGGAACATTTTAATCTATGAAATGTCGCTGGCAAAGATCTAAGTAAAATCTAGTTTTCTGGGTCAAGAACAGCAGGTGTTACACAAAAGAAAACAAAGTCACCTTTAAAGATTACTTGAGAAAAACTAAACAAGTAATATAATTTATAATTTTAGGTGTGGAAATAAACACAAAAGGATTTCAATTACGCTGAGTATCTAGCATTAACTAGTTCTGTGATTCTGCTCAGTGGGCATTTTGCACCTGGCCAAAGATAGCACATTTAGGAGCTATATACTAAGGGCTCTTGGAAAACTCATTTGATGGGTCAAACTTGGATGTTTACTGTTTTAACACAATTGAGTAGTTGGTTAGTCAAAAGGACTAGTTAATTTTATCATATTAAAATAATCAAAGCAGTTTTGTCATTTAATACAAATGGCTACCATTTAACACATATTTACTATGCACCAATCATTGTAGATACTTAGGCAGAAATATCCATTACCCACATAATCAGCACAGCTACTGTGTGTCTGATACAGTCAACTAGGTAAACCGAAGCAGAGGGAGGGTTCTCTTAGTCTATTAGGCCCCAAAGCCTGTGCTCTTCTCTAGCACATGTACATTTGTGATCATGAAGTATTGTCTACACAAATATTCATCAGAGCATTTCCTTACAGTGCATTGAAGAGTTAAGTCCTTTTTAAAATGTTTATAATTTTATTTATTTTTGAGAGAGAGAGAGAAAGAGATACAGTGCACAAATGGGGGAGAGTCAGAGAGAGAGGAAGACACAGAATCTGAATCAGTTTCCAGGCTCTGAGCTGTCAGCCCAGAGCCCAATGTGGGTCTCAAACCCATGAACCGTGAGATCATGACCTGAGCCGAAGTCGGATGCTTAACCAACTGAGCCACCCAGGCGCCCCAAGAATGAACACTCCTGGTTAATTGCCAATCAATGACTTGGTGTTAGAAAAAATAAAGCCATTTATGCAGATTTCATCAATTTCCAGACACAGAGTTGCTCAATAAATTCCTAGCCCTGGCATTCATCTGGTCCTCATTCCAGGGTCGTCATCTGAAGCTTTCAACCAAGACTTTCCTCAGATGCCTCTGCTGAGGACTCTTAATGGAGGAAACTTAATACGCTTTTTTCCACTCTCACACAGTGCCCAGTACTTTTCCACTCCTAGCTTTCCCACTCAGACTCCAGGGTCCATAAAACTGCCAGTGCCTTGTGTTCAGGGCTCCCTCAATAGAGGGAAGATCCCCATATCTGCACTAACCCATCTGACTCTCAACCAATGCGCTCTTCCGTGGGGAAAACGGACCAGGAGTCGGTGCTTTCTCTGGTTTCAGCCTCTTGCTTATGCCATTGCAGCAAGAGATTCAAAGTTGAGCTTTTTCATTTTTGGCTTGCTTTAATTGGCTATTGCAACACCTGACAGCTTCTCATGCTCTCTCCAGCTCAGCTGTACTCAATAGGATTGGCTCTTCAGAGTTATGCTGAAGGCAAGGGGGCTAGGCTATACCCTCACATCAGCTAGTTATTGGCCATGGTTCATACTCTGGGAAGGTGCATTATCTTGGGAGGGGGCTGTTCCTGTGGCTGGAGGCAATGTCCAGGGAGGGGCATGGCTGTGAAGCATCAGCTCCCCATACTGAATAGCAGCTGGGGATGGTTCTTTGGCTCTGAGGAAGGATCTCTGTGGAGCACCATGGCACCAAATATTGTCCACCTTTTGGACTTCTGGGATCCTATCTATTTATTTATTTATTTATTTATTTATTTTTGTAAGTTTTATCCCAACTGCAAACAGGGTCTTCATAATCCCCATTAGGCTTTTTTTCGTAGGAAAGTTGGGGTTAGAAGGAGGAACTGTAGCCCCCTCAAGAGTTCTCATCAAAGGTGTAACTAACTGATGCTTACCATCCCCCTCCTCACCACCTACTCTAGATTCCCCTCCCCCTTGGAAGCACTTTTGCTGGACTAAACAGTTGAGGGGCAGGAGGGGGAGGGAGTAGTGATCTAGACTCTTACATGCCCATGGTTCACAGGCACTTAACAGACTGTGGTGACTAGCACTCATTCCTTTAACATTGAAACTAGGCACAGTAATCCTGAAGGCAATTCTCAGTGAGGGGCACATCTGTGACCTCTCAGCAGCAGATAGTCCTAAGAGCTAGGAGATATATTAATTGGCTCTGAGGCAGGGATCTAGATGAAATATCATAGTACCGGAAAAAGAAATCAGATTTCCTGGAATTGTCATGAATTCCAAAAAATCTAAGTTACTCCATATTTTCATAACACCTTTTTTTATGTTTCAAAAAATGGGTATAAGAGTTCCACTTCTGACCAAGGTGGGGTAACAGGAACCAATTACCCGATGGCCTAAAATAACCCTCCCTCCAAAATAATCGTATCCACCTCATGGGCTTCTGTGAAGGTGAGTGAGTGGATACAGGTAAAGTACTGAGAACCCCGACTGGCCCAGTGTAAGTTTCTATAAATATTTGCCGTTACCATTTTTATGACCTCATTTAGTATTTCCATTGACCCTACTAAATAGGTATTGTTTCCATATTGCAAATCAGAAAATTGATATTTTAAAGGGTCAAGTCACTTGCCTAAGTTCATATGGATAGGACATGGTAGGTAGGGCCAGAATCCAAACCTGGGTTTGTTTGCACCCAAAGGTTATTTATATGATTAAATAAGTTTTGTCGTTTGTTTGTTGCAAGGTAGACTGTAAATCTTCTGAGTTCTTTTTATGTCTAAGAGCCAGGATGGTATTTTTCACAGAGTTAAAGTCTCAGTAAATGTTTGCTAACAGAAAGGATGAAAAGCTGATGCCTTCTTTTGCTTTTGGAGACCTGGCCTATTGCTGTGTCTAACTGTCCTATTGTTGATCTGATTTTTTGTTTGTTTGTTGTAATTGCTCAAGAGCTGTACGTTCTGTACTGACACCATATCCCACACAAATAAAACCATTATGGAAAGTTAGATGAGGTGCAAACATTTCTGGAACATGGTTCTTTGTCTCCCTGAAGAACTTCAAGCATGTAACTAAATTGATTTGCTTTTACCCCAAAATTATGTCTCTTTACTCCTTTTTTATTTTTAAGGCAATGAGCGTCATTAGAAGATCTATTCATTTTCTGAGTGTACTTTATCTGTAGGAATTTAAATAAGGTAATTGAAAAAATTCAGTCAAAGAGGCCCTAATTCCCATCTTATCACCCAAGCCAGTAAAAAAATAGGTGAAAAGACTGGGTATGCAAAATGCCACTTGGAAATTTTATAAACAACACATGAATATGAAATATTTTAGCAAGATTGTGGGCATAATGTGCAGTTAAATGTGTGATAAGCTGACATATTCCCACAACTTTGGTGGTGGAAAGAAAATTTGGTCTATGTCACTCATTAACGTCACTGTACCGTTTTTACTAATGAATTCATCAGAGGTTAATGGAAGTCTCATGTGAATAATTAAGACCAGGATTTTCTTTCCTGGTAGGCTCACTGATCAATCTTAATATTTAAGCAGCAGATTTCCTGGAAAAACAAGGTCCAAAAAAATGATCTGGTTGAGTGAAATGTTGTAGCAGACACCTGTGAGTTTTGCCCATACCCTTAAAATCTGCTATGATTTCCTCTCAAAAATACTCATTCCCTGTTTCTAGTTACATGGTTGGAAAAGAGCTGTGCTCATGTGTGAGCATGTGACTTAGGTGATGTTCAGATAAAGCACTGCGAAGCAGTTGAAACCAACGGGGCTTTGTTGGCCAGTTAAAAATACACAATCTCTCATTCTTCCAGGGTTGATGAATGGATCGGCTATAAGGTAGTTTTTCTAGCAGCCATTGTACCATCATAAGGAAGGTGATTTCCAGGGAATATGGAGTCCACGTTGGAGGGAGGCGTGAATCAAGAGGGAGAAGGCAGGCAGGGAGTCACATCCAATGACATTTTGTAGCCCTTAGATCCAGCTGTACTTCAAGTTCACCCTAGCAGTTTGCAATTATATATATTTGGTTTTACCTGAAGCCAGTATGAGTTGAATTCTTCATCACATACAATTGCAAGAGTCCTCATATAGGAGCTATTACCTTATAAAAGTATCAGTTTCCATTAAGTTCTGGAGTATTTGACTCTTAGATGGTAGCAAATACATTTTCCAAGTCACGGTTAGCTTCCACACGGTTCAAAAGACCAATTGGAAAGTGATATATTCATTGGTTCTACTAGGCTGACTTATATTTCAATATAATTAACAAACTAGTGTCTTGGAGTCATGGTCACAATTTGTGCTGTTTATTTTTGGTTTTGTTACTAGATTTAAGATATGCCTGGTTAGACTATTAATATGATAATTAAATAAAAATGACACTATATAATAACGAATCCAAAAATTTTAATAGGAAATCAGAAAGAGAAAGGAGAGATCATTGTACTAAAAAAAGGAGTATGGAATTCTGGTACTGTCATTAAAAAATACATGGTAGCTTTCTAGCAACCAAAGCCAAAAGAAAATTAGAGGAGATTTAATAATTTCCATTATCTTTTCAAAGGAAGCTTGTCAGTTATTCAGAAGAAACAAGTTTCCTAGCAAATCTTTAAAAAAATGTTTTTACACACTTGAAACTAATATAATACTGTATGTTAACTATACCTGAATTAAAATAAAGTAAAAAAGAATAAAAGCTGTAACATTTTTATTTGCAAGGTATTTATATTAAAATCAGATGATTGGTATAAAATAAATCTTGCCATCTCCTTTAAGAACGTTTTTTGTGTTTTATTTTGTTTTGTTTTGTTTTCCTCCTCAAAACCAAGAGTCATGGGCTTTTGTGATTTATTTAGGAGCCTGGGTTTTTTTTAGAGAAGTTTCATTTTGTTTGCTTTGTTTGTTTTCTTCCCATTCATCCTGTGGCTTGGTAGCGATTTTAATAAAATGCCGTGATAACATTTTCATGGCTTGCCTAATGTCTTATGATTAGAGAAGAAGAGATAGAAACCAGCTGGCTTAACCTCCCACCAGGCCAACACTGAAGTGAAGTATCTTATCGGACAATTGAAACCACGTGCTCCAGCTCTGACCTCCTGCTCGAAAGGTCAAGGAGGTAATGTGCAAATTCGGGATGCTTCTGAAAGTCTTTTAAAAGGACTTCTGGGTGGTAAAAGCTTGGCTGAAATGACTTCTTCATGTTCTCTGGAAACTCAAACCCCGTATTTTTGCACAGACTCTGGGCAAAAGTGGTTGAATTTGACCTTGTTACTTCAAAGCCTCTACTGCAGTCTTAAAGATAAAGGAAAACATCACGGCCTTGAAACGAATGGACCGCCGGCTCCAGGCAATCATTTGAAGGTACTTAAACAGTCAAAAGCCATTAATATTATCACCAGGTTGATTCTTGGGACTCCTGAGACTACAATACAGTTTCCTTTGTCAGCCTCTATGTTTGGTTCCATCTCCTTTCCTTTTTTCAGTCACAAGGCTCTTGTCTTTTAAGGGTTTCATCAGGCAATTTCTGGGACTCCGTCCCTTTCTCATTCTTCCAGAAATCTGTATTCTCTTTTCAAAAATTCAGAAAAAGCAAAATTAAAACCATGAGATCAGATGGTGGTATTTAGTAAGAGCTTATTGTGCAAAGTACAGTTCTTGAACTAGGAGCTTTCAAGTTGAAAACTGATAAGAAGCTCAGGGGCCTGACACGGTGGGGGTGGGGTTGGGGAGGAGAGTCTTGTGAAGTGAAAATGAGGACGTTGTTTAATCTTTATGATGATTGGTTATTAAAATAGGAACTTAGAGACAGCAGGGAATTGGTTAAAAGGATTATCTCCTTATCAATTTTAGGAAGATGATTTACGTTTCTTTTATGACTTAGCAGAGGCATTTATAAGAAATAACTTGTTTTGTTTATGTTCATGAAATAAGCTAGATTTAGTTTTGCTTATGTGGCTTAAATGGTTTTGTCTCCTCAGTGAATTTTCAAGTCTAGTCTCCTTTTTGTATTTAATTTTAACATCTGTGAGATCCCAACTTAATCAGTTTGCCCTCCTCGGCTTTGCAAGGCTTTGCCTACTTAATCCCTCGTTGGTAATTATATATATATATATATATATACACACACACATATATATACACACACACACACACACACACACACATATATATATATATATATATATATATATATATATATACATAAAAGACCTGAATCATTTGGACTATTTATTTTTATTAATAATTTTATCAGAAAAATGCCCTTAGATTAAGCATCTCAATCTCCATAAAGACCCCTCAGGTCAATAATGCAGGAAGCAAAGACAAAATAAAAAAGCTTAAATGACATACAATTACATGTTCTCAAAACAAATGTAAGTTTTTCCTTAGAAATTTGTGAGAAATAAGCCCACTGACCCAATCAAAGGAGGAACTCAGAGCACAGTGAAGCAAGGCTTTAATCCATGTTCTTGCAAGAGTGGGTACCCTGAGGGTAGTTACAGCAGATAACTTAATTCCTAGCATGCAAGTCCCTCCCCTGGTTCCTCATTGGCTGAGTACTCTAGAGGTTACAGCCTTACCCAGAAGTTGTCTGTGCCCTTGTAAGGCAAAAACTAGTCTAATTGGAACAAAGTAGATTCCCTGAGGTTAGGCAGAGACTTTCAGTCCTTCCCCCCTTTGTTCTTTGGCACATGTTCATTGCAAAGCCCATGAAAATAAGCCCGCAAAATGGAGAGGGGGAAGAAGAACCTGGAAGTGAAGTGCTTAAGAGTTTGGGACTCCACTGTGGTCTTGGGGGGGTGGGGGGGGAACTGTTGTACCTATTTCCAGGAGGTTGTAAACCTGTTAACTAGACAGCACAGCTTTTATTTGGTATTTCTGAAAATGAATCATCTCCCTTACTTCTCACAAAATTCCGGTGTTTTCTTTGCATGCAACCTTGCCCTCCACAGTACGCTTTCAGTTTGAGCAGGAAGCTTCATACTATAGTATTGTATCTCAATGCGAGCATCATCTCTGAAACCATGACTTCAGCCACAGGACTGGTTTGCAGCTCAGCTGCATCACAGCCTTTACTGTTTATCAATGATTTCTAGAAATAAAAGTGGGAAACTGTGGGAGAAGAATAACAAGATAACTTCTACAGATGACAGAAACAGTTAAATGAGAAATGTAGCTAGCAGAATTTCCCTTTATCGTTTTATCCTTGGGTGTGCCTTTGTTTATGAAAATCTTGCTTATTTCTATTGATGAATGCTTGCTTATCCCAAGTTGCAGAACATAATGTTCCCAATTTCCTTGTTCTTATAGAGATGATGGCAATTGCAAGGTATATATTATATAATAGCATTCTGGTAGCTTCCCTTATGTCAACGACTATAGATCTGGAGTCTCTGTGACCAGCATATACCAACTAAACACTAAGACATCTCAGAATATCTGTGTATAAGGAGTTGAGGAGCCACAGTTCTGGGTTGGAAGGGAGCACTAGAGGAGTTGTCCTGGAAGTACATTACTTTATCTTCCCTTTACTTTGTTTGGCTTAGTCAGGGGTTGGAAAGATGTGTGGGGTTCTTAAGTCCCTGGATCGGGCCAAGCAACTCCTTGACTCTATGACTCAGCTAAAATATAGGTGCCCCAGAAAGAAACAAGCTCACAGATATTTATAGAGATAAGCACTAAAATCACAGAGCTTTTAATTTTTAATTCATGACCTGACTGCTTCTATTGGCATCTGTGTATGGTCAAATAAGGGCTTTATTCCCATTCAAACAAACACACTTTGAGTTGTCACTTCTTCAAACCCTGGCCATAAGTTGACTGCATGATAGGATTTAAGAGTGATGGTATGTTGTCTGATAATCCTACCATTTTTTCAAATCTTTATCCAATAAGGAATAAGATTTCATATATCACTGATTCTCCAAGTGTGATCAGCATCCATGTGTTATGAGAGTTTTTATCACCTAATAATAATAAAAATCTAAGTCTTTTCTTCAGCTGTGACAGGTGAAGCACCCATAGTTGCACAGAATGTGTTTTTTAGTGTGCCTAAGGACTACATGCTGAGTCTTTAAGGGCTCCTCAGTTTTGAGAGCCATGAACTAAAATTAGCATCTACCTTGGATGAGTCGCCACACAAACTTGCCTACACTGCAAAGCTGCCATGGCCTGAGTACCTGCATAGACCATGGGATTATGGAGGAGTCCCAGCCCATGTACCTGCATAGACCATGGGGTTATGCAGGAGTCCCAGCCCGTGTATCTGCACAGACCACGGGATTATGCAGGAGTCCCAGCCCGTGTACCTGCATAGACCACGGGATTATGGAGGAGTCCCAGCCCATGTACCTGCATAGACCATGGGGTTATGCAGGAGTCCCAGCCCGTGTATCTGCACAGACCACGGGATTATGCAGGAGTCCCAGCCCGTGTACCAGCATAGACCACGGGATTATGCAGGAGTCCCAGCCCATGTACCTGCATAGACCACAGGATTATGGAGGAGTCCCAGCCTGGGTACCTGCACAGACCATGGGATTATGCAGGGGTCCCAGACAGGAGGTTTTCTTAGCAGTGAGCCATCAGTATCCTTTGGACTTGCTCATGCTTTTCCAGTGCTTCTGTTCTTGCTTTTCAGTTAGGATTTTTAATTTGTCTTCCTTATTATCCATTTCATCTATTGAATTGTCATAACATCGGTATAAAATACGTATCTGATAAATTGGCAGTCTTTGAACAACTGATTGGTGACTCCAAAACCTAGATGTTAGGGATATAGAGAATAGTAGAGTACCTGGTGGGTCAGTCTGACTCTTGATTTCAGCTCAGGTCATGATCTCACCCTTCATGGGTTCAAGCCCCACGTCAGGTTCTGTGGTGATGGCATGGGGCTTGCTCGGGACTCTCTCTCCCTCTCTCTCTGTTCTTCCCCACTCACTCTCTCTCTTTCTCTTTCTCTCTCTCTCAAAAATAAATAAGTAAACATGTAAAAGGCATTCTGTAAACAAAAAGGGAATATTGTCGGTTCATGTTTTATTTCTGTTACTAAATTCTTGAGGGCTGCATCTCTGTCTGATTTATAGCTTTTCTGCCACAGTATCTTCAATGGCTAACAAAAATTGAAGAAACATTTGTTCAATAATATAATTAATAACTTTTCCTGTGTAACTTTTTAGTAATACTAAAACCACGGAGTACCTAAGATTTTCTCTTTTGAATGTTACAAACCGCATATAGCCCTGAAATCTGACAGATTTCTATCATGTGGAATGTGTTGGTTCCATTTCTTTATCAGTCTCTTGATGACAGTGGTGTAAATGCAGCTGTATTTCACACCTTCTATCCTTCAAAGTCATTTGTAGGGAGACCAGAATCTGGTCATCCAGGGTCTGCTAGTTCTGAGAGGAGCAGGATGGCCACCTTCAGCCATCTTCCTTATTATTCTTTCCCGCCTAGAACATACCGTCCGTCCAGTTTGGGCTGCTACATGTCCCTCCTAATGAAAATCCTCTTTGAAATGTCAGAAATCCATTTGCAACTGGAAAAGTACTGCAGTTAGCAAATTTTGACACGAACAAACTTGGGTTACTCCCCTATAATTATTAAATTGGGTCTTAAATGAGTTGATAATTTAATACACACTTAAATTCAGTGTCTATTTGTTTACAAATATCCTGAAGGGAATTGTATACGTCCATACCAGAGTCTGCTGCATTTCCTGGTCCTTCCTTCCTAAAAAGGGGTGGATTTTGTTTTTGTGCCTACTCCTCTCCCGTGCAGAGCTGGTCCTCAGGAAGATGGAATCCCCTCCTTTCCAGGCGGTCTGATGAGACTAAGGGTCCCTGCTTCCTCTGTGGTGCATGACTCAAGTGTGGACAATGAGCTATAAGGGAAAGTGGGTTTGGGGAGAGTTTCTAAGGAAAATGTCTACACTAGTTAAAAGGCCACGGGCAAGGATTTTTCCTTTTGTGTCTCTGGATGTTCTTTTTATGAATGTGATTCCTAGAATGCTACAGCGGGCTCCCTGTCAGCCTCAGGATAGTAGAGCTGTGAAGGAAAAGGATGGGTTCTTTTGGCCGAGGTCCTAAATTTATTGACCCACAGGGCTGCATATCTCAGGACTTCCTCTGTGGAGATAAATATTTTGTGTGTGTGTTGAACTTCAAGGCTTTTTGAGTTGCAGCTGATGAAACCTGCAGTTTCCAAAAGCATCCTGATAGGGTCTCTAAATCCAAGTATAACCTTCAACCTCTGCTCTTCAATGATTTGCTTTGGTTTCCTAGTCCTGGATGCCAGATTCAGGTGTTGTCTAATCCTCCCTTCCTCTGGATTTCCTGGGTTCTTATCATAAATGTCTATTCTTCCTCCCACACGCTTTTAGTGAGGAGTTATTCAGTGCCCACTCCCACACTTGGCATTGCGGATGCTAAGACACTGTCCCTGTCATGGTGCGGGGACATAGGCCTGCCTACCGTAGTGGAGAGTGGCTCCTTGAGTTTGTACACATTTTGCAGGCTCGCAGTGCCCTCTATTCCCCTTATTTCCAGGACTGAAACTGTAATTACATTGAAGTTCACTTTGTTCCTTCATTTTCTATTGCTCTGGTTTCCTTCCTCTTTCAGTTAGTTGCTGATTCTTCCCTCCATCCATTCTTGGGCTTGTTTTTTTTTCTCTTTCCTCTGCCTTGCACAGGCATTTTGTTTGTTCTCCTGGGTCTTCCTCTTCTGAACACAGTGGAAGAAGCTAGTTTATCATCCCCTCAGGCTGTTGGGTTTTGGAGTGAAAAGGGCATGGTTACCAGACAATACCAGAGAGGCCAGATACAAAGAGCCTTTTATTTTTTTAAGTTTACTTATTTATTTTGAAAGAGAGAGTGAGCATGAGAAGGAGAAGGGCAGAGAGAAAGGGACAGAGAGAATCCCAAGCAGGCTCTGCTCTGCCAGCACAGAGCCTGATGTGGAGCTCAAACTCACCGGCTGTGAGAGCATGACCTGAGCCAAAACCAAGAGTTGGATGCTTAACTGACTGAGACACCCAGGCGTCCCTACCCAGAGCCTTTTAAGAACCAACAGTGGGGACACCTAGGTGGCTCAGTCAGTTGCTGACCACGCAGAGCCTGCTTGGCATTCTCTCTCTCTCTCTCTCTCTCTTTCTCTCTCTCTTCGCCCCCCACCCTCAAAATAAATAAACTTAAAAAATTAAAAACAAAAAGAACCAACAATGGATCTGGGCAGAGAGCTTCAGAAGAAGACTCTAAGAAAAGGTGATGGGAGCCATAGTGAGGGGTTAACACACACACTCTGGGTCCTCACAGCTTAGACTCAAATCCTAGCTCTACGCCTTATAGATATGTGATCTTGACTTCACCTCCTTGTACCATAGTTCCCCATAAAATGGAGATGATGATAATTAGTGCTACTCCCAAGGTCGTGATGAGGGTCAGTATGTTAATATACAATAAGGACTTAGAACCGTTCCTGGCCCACAGTTAGTGCTGATGCTTATATGGTGGACATTATTATTGAGCCTGCTCTTTCTTCGTCTTTGCTGTGAGGTCTCTTGCAGCCTTGTCCAGAGAAGCACCAGAATGCTAAGCCCCAGGGGAAGGCCTTGCAATGAGAGCCAGGGGAGATGTAGGGACGGGCCATAGCTCCTGGGTTAGCACCTCAATTGCATGATTTGGCCCAGAACTAACTTGTCCTACAACAAAGTGCGTGAGGCCTTCCTCGGTGCAACACTGGCTCTCCCTGAGCCCACCGCATGCAGGAAATACTGCCTGATATCCTCTAAGACTCGTCGAGAAATGCTGCTCTTTAATTCCAAATCACAGATCTAAGCAATTGTCACACCTTAAGAGATTAGACAACAAAAACCTACAACTCAATCATGTCACAGGGACTAAGCCCTGGTAGGTACTTCACATAAACCACAATTCATAGCATGCCTTTTAACCCCCCTGGTTAAGTTCTATAAGCTCATCCTTACAACTTCTCCATTGAAAAAGTTGAATTGAATTAACTAAGGGTCTGCCTATTGCAATCACCCTTTGATGGCATGTCCTGTCCGTACAATGCGGATACTTAAAAAAGTAAACCTTACCCTTGCATCTCAACCTAATCCTTCCTGCCTCTGTGCTTTCTTCTTTCCCCAATTCTCTCATTGTTTCCTTCATTCTTTCCTGAGCAGTTCCAGAAAGGACATAAATTTAGACACCCTTGATAACACTGCTGGTAGGGCTGCAAGGGAAAGCACTCTCAGACATTGCTACTAAAAGATGAATTGGAATAATATCTACAGAAGGCAGCTAACAAAATTATAAAGGCACAATGTCTTTCCCCCTAGAACTTTGAGTTTCATGAATTTACCCTGCAAACAAACAATGAGGACCTAAATGGAACAGCTACAGAGTCATTTATTGCAGCATTATTTGAACAGCTAAAGATTGGAAACCATCTAAGTGTTCATCAATCCTTCACAGTTCATCAGCCCAACGGAAATCTTTGTAACCCAAACGAGAATGAGAAAGCTCTTCAGATATTCATATGAATTGCTTCCCAAGATACAAATATGCATGTGAACGTGCACGCACGCACACACACACACGCACGCACTCACTTGTGTATATTATCTTTGAAAAGGAAAGAATTATGTTGTTTGGGAACTTGGTAAAAGGGAGGCTTTTCACTATTCAAATTAGGTTTGGCTGCATTTAACAGAAAAATAAAAATAACCAGGGCTTATACATGAAAGAAGTCCAGAGGTAGGCATGCCAGGGCTGAGGCTATAGCTCCATTAGGTTAGGGCCATCCAGAATTTCATCAATGAAAGGAAAGCCTCCCTACTCCACCCTTAGGTGGTGACCATTTTCCAGGTCCTGCCATCAGGCCCCCTGGCAGGACACAGGAGGAAGGAAGGGTGGAAAAGTCCTTCCCTTTGCAGTAGGCCTCCCATATTCCTACCCAACACTCCTGCCACAGATCACTGATTGGACCTTAAGTATGTGGCCATACTTTTCTCCAAGGGCCTTCTGGGAAATGTAGTTTGGGGCTGAAGTAAGGAAGAAAAGCAAGAATTGGGAGGCTACTACTATTAACTGTTTTGTGCTTTTGACTTATGGAATAAAATATCCATTTAAAAACTAAATAGAAATTACATTTAAAGTGTTTAAAAAAACAGCCTACAAATTTATCCATAGGACAGACCAGCCTTCTTTGGGGGCTCTTCTCTGACCCCACTCTCCAGCTGATCCACTGAAGAGTTGCCCTTTCCTTAGGTCCTGTCTCGTGCCAGGTGGACCCAGGGCTCCTACAGTCTCTCATTCTCCCTGAAGCCAGCGCCGCCTAGTGGCCATCTTGGTAGCCTAGGATTCAGGAAGTACCTATCAGATGCTTGCAAGATTTCCATTAAGTCCTATTTTTACATCTCCCAAAAGTCCTTTGCAGAATTCAGTCCACGAGGTAAATTCAGAACCGTTGAGTATTTGAGTATTATTTTTAAATAATGTCATGATTTTACTGACGAAAGCAACAATTTTTGCCACATAACTATGCTTGCCTCATTACCTGACTTAAAGTAGCTTTATGTGTTCCTAAAATAGGAAAACAAGAGTTTTAATTTCAAGCTCTATTTAGCGTGCTTAGGGCTGAGGAGCACTTAAGAGAGAATACAGTTAACTTGATCTTGGCATCCCAAATACTAGAAAAGAGTAATTCATGTTATTTAACGTGTAGGCATGTTATTTAACACATATGTATGCAATATATATTCAATGTAGAGGTTCACTTAATCTCCTTTATTATAATCAATTTGTTAAATGCTTATTTAATACTTTACAAATAATTCTGTAATTGAAGCCAAGCACTTTTGCCATCCTTGAGAGTTGCAGCCATTAAAACAGAGTAAATTAATTAAAAAAATTTCCTAGTCAGCACATTTTTTCTTTATGTACTGCCAACATCAATTGTGAATAACAAACGCTAAAAGCCACTCTATCCAATAATAATAATGGTGATCAGGGGACTGTTTGCTTCATTAAGTGTCGTCATCCACCCACAGATATTTAGGTCTGGTATTCCCTGTTGACATTTCCTAACCATTCACAAATTAGTGCCAGTTAGTGGAGTTTGTACATAATATTGTGGCCTGTCCTATCCTACTGGCCATCCATGAGTAGTTTGTTCATTCTTTAGATTTGGACCGATGAGTTCTGTTGGAGGAATCCCCAAATACCCGCTTCTCAGCTCTCCATGTAAGAGGGGCTTCCCCTGCAGCCCAATATTGAGTGAGGAGCCAATATTGCGGTGAAACTTGACTGTGAGGTCCTTGTAAATCTAAGTGGGTTATTTTGCTTCAAAACCAGAGGCAGACCCTCTCCCCCACACCTCACACTTTTGCATGCTTGAGACGGGGCCCACTTACCTGCATCCTCTCTTCCTGCCCATTCGGCCGGGTGGCCTGGGTCTGTGGGACAGGTCCTGCCTGGACAGATGTATGTGGGTGGCCTTGAGGACCCAGCCCCCACAAGCCAATTCACAGAGGTATATGAATGGTTCCCCCTTTCTACAGCAGAAGCGTTACCCAAAGTCCTGAATAAAGCTTATATTTTGTGGTTGGGATCTATGGGGGCAAATCCACAGGGAACTCCCAAACCTGTCCCCTTCGCCCCAAATATTACCCCTTTTAGTAACGGACAATACTCTTCAGAAACCTGGGGAGTGACCTTTGCCTCTTCCCTTTGCCTCACTGGCTCTGTGTTCAATCCATCAGCAGGTCCTTTCCGCTCTGTCCTCGTATGTCTGAAAGCACACCCCCTTTCCCCCTTTCCACTCCTCCAGCACCTCTCACCAGATAACCACCCAGCCTCCTAACCCATTCCAACTGGTGCTCCTCACCAGCCCACCCTCAGACAGCACTGAGAGTAATCTTGAGACAGGTAGATGTGATGGTGTTCCTCCCTGCTCAGAAGTCTTCAATGGCTGCCAGTTAAATGGGGAACAAAACCCAAACCCCTGTCCCTGCCCCACAAGTTTTGTGCGTTCCAGGGCCGGCCCTGGCAAGCTTTCTAATCTCATCTCATCAGCTCTCCCCCCCTTGATTAGCAAGCTCTGGTTGCTGACGCCCTCTGTCCATTCCCATCACATGGGCGTGCCCTGCTCAGTCCTGCCCCGGGACCCTGTGCCTGAAAGGTTCTCCACTCCCCTCTTCACAGGGCAGGAACCCCCTCTCACTTTTGAGGATGTGACTTAAATGCCTTCATGCAGATGACTTAATGGCTTCAACGGCTTAAGCAAGAAGGCTTAATTAAAGAGAAGCATTCTCCGACCATCTTCTCTTTACTCCCTTCACTAGGCTCCCCTCATTTTATATTATCAACAAACCCTGTTTATTTTCATCCTAGTGCTATTAGGAATCCGTTATTATTGTTCTCCTCATCACCATGATTTTATTGTCAGACCCCCAAGAAAAGCAGTGGTTTTATTTCATGCACCACTCTATCCCTGAAACCTACCACTTTTCCTGGCACACAGTAGCAACCCGATAAATATTTGCCATTGGATTCACCATGTGAATAACTGAATTAAATGAGTAAGACCGCTGCTGACCTACTTGAGCGGCAAAGCATTTTGAGGCACTAGGTTCAACGTTACCCATTATCCCCTTGGCAACTTGGCCAAAAACTTTTATTTACCACTAAAACAGCTAGCAAAGTCCCAGGGCTGGCCCAAAGAAAGCAGTAGCAAAAGCCAGAATAGAGGGAAGTTGCTAGCAAGAATATCACCGACTCCTGGATCAGTATCTTAAGGACAAGGAGATCACATGCCTTTTGAGGTCGCTTTTGCAATCCCACTTAGGGACCACCACTCCACCATCAGGCTTACTCTTGCCTGGGGCCTTTAACTTGTTCCTCTGCTCAGGGTGCTCTTCTCCCAGAGATCTGTGTCCCTTCTCCATTCTCAGGTAATGCTCCGGTATCATTTTCCCAGTGAGGCCATCTCTGTCCCATTTAAATTGAATCCCTCTCCACCAACACAAGAACATACATACTCTCTACCCCACCTCCACATCTGACTTTTTTCCATGATACTTGTTACAGTCTGATTCATTCATTCATTCATTCATTCATTCAGTGTCATGTGTCAGGAATTTTTGTTTGGTTCACTATTGTATCCCCAGCCCCATAACATGATGCCTTGCACCCTGTTGGTGGTTGATAAATATAAATAAATAGATGATGGTGTACTTCAGGAATGAGAAATGTTTTCACTTTCCTAACATCTTCAGTTCCATGTTGACGTTATCCACGATGTGTCAATATAAACAATCCAGCCAGTTAAAGTTTATTTGCAGACCAGCATAAGGCTGTTCAGGTTGCATACTACTCAACTCCAATGAGTCCCATTCACACAGACGTAGCCCGTGGTGCTGGACACTTGCACAATCTGCAGAGCCCCCGGGAGGAGTGAACTCCCATTGTGGTTTGAAGGAAGGAAAAAGAGAAAAAGGGAAAGGAAAGAAGGAAAAAAGAATAAAAGAAGGAGAAAGAGAAGCTGAAGAGGAAAGCAGGAGAGGAGCGTAAGTAGGAGAGAAAGGCAGAGAAGAAAGGAGAAGAGAGACTAGAACGGCCAGTAAAGGAACGAGAACCTGGCCTCATACCTCATTCCCCTCTAGCTCGCCCAGCCTGTTCATGGAGGACCTCCTAGCCCCTCACTGCAGATTTTGTATAAAACTTGAAAGCCAACCAGCCACTCACAGTGTCAGCTCTACTGATATCTAATAAATACAACAGATACATAAACTGTCCACTTTAAAAAAAAAAATTTTAATGTTTATTTTTAAGAGAGAAACAGAGAGAGACAGAGACAGAGTACGAGTGGGGGAGAGGCAGAGAGAGCAGGAAACACAGAATCCGAAGCAGGCTCCAGGCTCTGAGCTGTCAGCACAGAGCCCGACGCAGGGCTCGAACTCAGAAACCACGAGATCATGACCAGAGCAAAGTCTGACACTTAACCGACTGAGCCACCTGGGCACCCCTAAACTGTTTAATTTTAAAAAGAATGCCTCTCTCCTACAGCTGAATATCAATTCATTTGTGGAATGCCACGTCTTGATGTATCAAGGGTGACCAAGCCTGGGGCTGTATGAACAAGAAATGGAGGCCGAGAGTAGAAGCAGGAAGACTGGCCGAGAGACTGCGTGTGTGTGTGTGTGTGTGTGTGTGTGTGTGTGTGTGTGGTCACAGGGGGTCCGCAGTGATTGAAGCATGGGCAGTAATAACGGCTGTGGTAGTGGGCATGAAATGTAAAACCAAGAGATAGGAATGAAGAGATAGCAGGATTTTATAATGATTTCATGTAATGATAGAAGGAACAAAATAGGATCCCAAGGTTAGAAACCTGAACAGTGCTGGCTCTACCGTTATAAAACTAATATTTGAATACGGGATTCTGTATGGATCACTTGGACAGAAGATGGAACATTCGTTTTTAAATATGTTTAGAGGAAATTACTCCTTTGGAATTTTAGGCAGGTCCTATGGAATGGAAAGATTTATTAATAAAAACAACACGCTATAAAGATATCTGCATTGTAAACTTCATTTTTATCTTAATTATGTAAGAAAAAACTGATTTTGACTATCAATTTTCAAGCCCCCTTTCCTAATGAGGTTATACAGGCAAAATAGCAAAATACAGAAATTTGAACATAATTAGGAGAGGAAATTTTTAAACTAACCCTCACCAGTTTCCAGAGATGTTTGAAGAAGGAAAAGAAAGAAATTGCTCATATTTTTTTTGGCTCATAGCCCAAAAAACTATGCTCCAAGCTTCATAAGAAATTTGAAGTAGGGAAAAAGCCAGAAAACGCAAAAATAAGACAGGGATTGGGAAAATTTTTTGGTAGAGGTACAGCTTGGTTGGAAATAAAAAGCGAAGAGAAAAGTCGCATTTTACAAGAACTACAGTAGTAACGAAACCTTTAAGCCTCATTTATAAGAAACAGGTTAAAAGACGTAAAGACTTGACTGGTGTGGAAATAAAAAACGATATGCCCTTTTCATTTTCTGCTAGTAAATCTTAAACCAGCTTCTCCACTTAGTATTACCGTGTGACATTGGACAGCAAGGATATCAACCTCGAAGGTTGTTGTGAAAATTCGGTGCAATAATCCCCATGAAGGCTTTAGCACGACGTCTGCTGCTTAGGAAGTGCTTCAATAAGTCCTTGCTATGCCACCTCTCCAGTGATTCTAAAATGAGATGTCATCTTTGCTAAAGACTGGATACTTATTTTTTCCCAGTGTTTTCCCTTGTTCATTTTGGTCCCGCGAAAATGCCCTTCTAAACTTTCCATCAGAGGGCGGGATAAAATGGCCAGCTTTCACGATGCTTATTTGCTCTTGGGCATGTGTGAAGGATAGTTACGCTCTTCTGGGTAGAATCAATTGCTCCTCACTCCCATTTTCTGAAGCAATGGACCAAATATTGGAAATATTTCAGTCGATAGCACCTACAGTACCATTTTCTCTTTCTGCCTTTGCCCTCTGCACTGTACTGTGGGGACTACACCTGGCAGGAGGCACTAACCACTCCCCCCACCTCCATCCCCGTGTCTCCCACCCCATCCACCCACACCCCTAACTTTATACCTTATATTTTGCTGGGAGCTTCAGTCTTCCGTTGTACATGGAAGTGCTTGGAATTGAGGTAGTCAGGGAAAAGAAGAGTAAGAGTCAACAATACTGTGCGTCAGGCCATGTCCTAGGTATTGCATATACTTCCTGAAAACCTCATCTTATCCTCAGACCACCCCTATACAGTAGATTATAGCATTATCCTCATTTTGTAGATGAATAAACTGAGGCGCAGATAGTTAAGCTCCCTGTGGTGAGTAGTGGAGCCATTACTCGAACCAGGAATCTGATTCTAAAGACCACCCCATGACGCTAGCCTCTCCCTCTATAGACAGTATTCTAGCACCAACTGATGGAATAATGGCAGCCAGTTGTATTGTACATTCCTGGGGTATGGGCTGAAAACTCTGTTAGGACTAGGAGGTTGATAGTGTCTCCCCTATTCTTTTAGAAGCAAAACACAGGCAGGCCACCAATTCCTTTTCTCAGTTGAACCTTCTTATCTTGCTATCAGAGAAAACTTCTCCTCAGTGTCCTGCACATGTATCCTGAGGTTTTCTCTAGAACTTTAGAGGAGGGCCTCTTCTTTGGTTTTTGGTTGCTACCATTTTTAACATCGCTTCTGCTGCTATGTGACGTCCTCTCACACTAGTTATGCTCCTAATTCTGCCATCAAGGTGGTACCCACTGATAACGGCACAGCACAGAGGCTCTCATTACATCTTCCAAGGGTAGAACAGTTGTGCAGTTTGGGTAGCATGACCAAGGGGGCACCATACTCGTTGGTGGCATCATAGATACACATATTTATCACAACAATTTTTCAGCAGACGGTAGTGAAGTCTCTTGTTGTAACAGAATTTGTATACGATCATAATTTTCTGACAGATGGAGATATTGTCTTAAGGAAAAGAGTCCCTGTCCCTCAGTTTTTTAAAGAAAGTGCTATGTGGACTATTGATGGTATTAGCCAATGTGGGTAGTGTTCAGCTTCTCAGGCGGGCTTCCTCTGAGCACCCCCCGCCCCCTGCATTACCTCTAAAATACCCGATGGGTCTGGCCCTTCCCACCTACCCTATCTAGACCAAACACGCTGATTTTCTCTCCATGGCCTCCAACTAGCCTAGTCCTCAAAGAGAGGATGTGATGTTTCAAGAAACTCTACTTGCAACTCACCCTAGAAATACAACTATTCCTTTGACACAAAAATCGGGCTACTTCTTCCCAAGAAGAAAGTGGTGGCAATAATAGGTAAAGGATATACCTCCATTTTTCATTTTTCCTAGGTGAGTATGTAAACAAACAAACAAACAAAAAAAAACAAAAAAGAAAAAGAAAAGAACCCAGTCAATCCCCCTTCCTCCAGGGAATCTCCCCATTGGACTCATATCTGCAATTCCTCTCCCCTTGATCTTTAAAGGAAGATCAAGTCCAAGAAAAATCCCCTTGGATTGGCTAGAGGGTGAAATAGATGAAGATGTAAATGGAGTTGATCACTCAACATTTCTGGGTTTGTAAATACCTAAAAGGGAAAAATATCTGAGAGAGATAATGGAGGGTGGGTTGGGTGGGGCAGGTTAGAGATTTGGAGTGATGCAATGAGGTATAGAATTTAGGGGAAAAGAGAAAGTTGAGAATTGGATTTCTTTCTTTTTCTTTCTTTCTTTCTCTTTCTTTCTTTCTTTCTTTCTTTCTTTCTTTCTTTCTTTCTTTCTTTCATTCTTTCTTTCTTCCTTTCTTTCTTTTTTCATATCATTTGGTTTTACTGATGATTCACATCAGTGTTTGCCCAAGTGGATGTCAGAATGCTAAATCACAAACTCTCTGCTCTGTGAGGCTGCCTTGAGCCACAAGTTTATAGGACCTATGCCTATGTTCTACTATGTGATTCTCCTTTTATGCCAAACCCACATTGAGAAGGAGTAACACAAAACAATAATGGGACAGCAAAACAAGATGAAAAGGCATGATATGTTTTCAGCAATAATGCCAAACAACTGAAAAGAAAAAATAAAACATGGGCATTCAACTGAGAATAGCCTAGGAAATGAATAAATGGTAGGCAGAATTAGGGCTTTCCTTTTAGTTCTACATATACCCAGAAATGGAATTGCTGTATTATAGGATGGTTCTATTTTTAATTTTTTTTTTAAGAAATCTCCATACTGTTTTCCATAGAGGCTGCACCAGTTTACATTCCCACCAACCGTGTGCGAGAGGTTCCTTTTCTCCATCTTTTACTAACACTTATTCTTGTTGTTCTGTTTTTTATTTTTTGACAATAGGCATTCTAACAGGTGTGAGGTGATATAACTAACTCATTGTGGCTTTGATTTGCATTTCCCTGATGATTAGTGATGTTGAATATCTTTTGACATACACGATGGCCATCAGTTTGTCTTATTTGGAAAAACTCCTATTCAAATATGCTCATTTTCTAACAGATTTTTTGTTTGTTGCTATTGAGTTGTATGAGTTCTTCATATATTTTGGATATGGACCCCTTATCAGATATATGATTTGCAAATATTTCTTCCCATTTGGTAGGTTGCTTTTTTTTTCTTTTTAACTTCTAGTGTAGTTAACATACAGTGTTATGTTAGTTTCAGGTGAATAACACAGTGATTCAACAGTTCCATAGATCACCCCGCACTCATCACAAGTGCACTCCTCAATATTCATCACCTATTTCACCCATCCCCCACCAACCTCCCCTCTGGTAACCATCTGTTTGCTCTCTATGGTTAAGAGTCTGTTTTTTGTTTTTTTGTTTTTGGTTTGTCTCTTTTCCCCCTTTGTTCATTTGTCTTGTTTCTTAAATTCCACATGTGAGTGAAATCATATGGTATTTGTCTTTCTCTGACTGGCTTATTTTGCTTAGCATTATACTCTAGATCCATCTATGTTGCTGCAACTGGCAAGATTTCATTCTTTCTTAGGGCCAAATAATATTCTGTTGTATGTATACACCACATCTTTAGCCATTCATCTATGGATGGACACTTGGGCTGTTGCCTTAATTTGACAACTGTGAGTAATGCTTCAATAAACATAGGGGTGCATATATCCCTTTGAATTAGCATTTTCATAGTCTTTCAGTAAATACATAGAAGTGGAGTTACTCGATCATATGGTAGTTCTATTTTTAATTTTTTGAGGAACCTCGACACTGTCTTTCACAGTGGCTGCAAGAGTTTGCATTTTCCCTAACAGTGCATGAAGTTTCCTTTTTCTCCACATCCTCGCCAACACTTGTTTCTTGAGTTTTTCATTTTATCCGTCCTGATAAGTGTGAGGAGATAACTCATTGTGGTTTGGAATTGCATTTCTTTGATTATGAGTGATGCTGAACATCTTTTCATGTGTCTGTTGGCCATCTGTATGTCTTCTTTGGAGAAATGTGTGTTCATGTCTTGTGCCCATTTGTAATTGGATTATTTTGTGTGTGTGTGTGTGTGTGTGTGTTCATTTGTATAAGTTCTTTATATATTTTGGATACTAACCCTTCATTGGATATACCATTTTGCAAATATCTTCTCCCATTTAGTAGGTTGTCTTTTAGGGTTTTTTTATTATTGTTTTATTTTCTGTGCAGAAGCTTTTTATTTTAATGAAGTCCCAATGGTTTATTTTGGCTTTTGTTTTCCTTGCCTCTGAAGAAAGAACTAAAATGATGTTGTTGAGGCTGATGTTAGAGAATCTACTGCTGGTGTTGTCTTCTAGGATTTTTATGGTTTCAAGTCTCACATTTAGGTCCTTAGTCCATTTTTAGTTTATTTTTGTGTGTGGTGTATCAAAGTGGTCCAGTTTCATTCTTTTGCACGTTGCTGTCCAGTTTACCCAGCACCATTTGTTGAAGAGACTTTGTCCCATTAAATATTCTTACCTCCTTTGTCAAAGAGTAATTGACCATATAATTGTGAATTTATTTCTGGGTTTTCTATTCTGTTCCATTGATCTATGTGTCTATCTTCGTGCCAGTACTATACTGTTTTGATTACTAGAGCATTGTAGCATAACTTGAAGTCTGGAACTGCAAGACCTCTGGTTTTCTCTTTTTCAAAATTGCTTTGGCTATTCAGGGTCTTTTGTGGTTCTATACATATTTTAGGAGTGTTTATTCTAGCTCTGTGAAAAATGCTGTTGGTGTTTTGCTAGGGATTGCATTTATTCTGTAGTTTGCTTTGGATAGTATGGACATTCTAAAAATATTTGTGCTTCTAATCCATGAGCATGGAATATATTTCCATTTGTTTGTGTCCTCTTCAATTTCATTCATCAATGTTTTAGACTTTTCAGAGTACAGTTCTTTCACCTCCTTGGTTAAGTTTATTCTTAGGTAACATATATATATATATATATATATATATATATATATATATATATATATACATACATATATATATAATTTTTTAACATTTATTTATTTTGGGGAGACACAGAAAGACAGAGCACAGGCAGGGGAGGGGCAGGAAGAGAGAGACAGGTAAACACAGAATCTGAAGCAGGCTCCAGGCTCTGAGCTGTCAGTATAGAGCCCTACGTGGGGCTCGAACTCATGAACCATGAGATCATGAACTGAACTGAAGCCAGATGCTTAACCGACTAAGCCACCCAAGCACCCTGGTATTTTATTATTTTTGGTGCAGTTGTAAATGAGATTGTTTTCTTGATTTGTCTTTCTGCTTCATTACTACTGTATAGAAATGCAACATATTTCTGTAGATTGTTTTTGTATCCTACGACTTTACTGAATTCATTTATCAGTTCTAGCAGTTTTTTCATGAAATCTTTTGGGTTTTCTATATGTAGTATTATGTTATCTGCAAATAGTGACAATTTTATGTACCTTACCAACTTGGATGTGTTTTATTTCTTTTTGTTGTCTGAGTGCTGTGGCTAGGATTTCCAGGATTATGTTGAATAAAAGTGGTAAGAGTGGACATTTTTGTCTTATTCCTGACATTAGAGGGAAAACTCTCAGTTTTTCTCCATTGACTATATTAACTGTGGGTTGTTCATATAAGGCTTTTATTATGTTGGTGTATCTTCCCTCTAAACCTACTTTGTTGAGGGTTTTTACCATGAATGGATGTTGTACTTTGTCAAAAGTTTTTTTCTGCATCTATTGAAATGATCATATAGGTTTTACCCTTTCTTTTATTAATGTGATGTATCACACTGATAGATTTGTGAATATTGAATCACCTTTGCATCCTAGGAATAAATCCAAATTGATGGTAGTGAATGACTTATTTAATGTATTGTTGGATTCAGTTTGCAATATTTTGTTGAGGATTTTGGCATCTATGTTTATCAAAGATATTGCTTTGTAGTTTTCTTTTTTGGCACTATTTTTATTTGGTTTTGGTATCAGGGTAATTCTGGCCTCATAGAATGAATGTGGAAGTTTTTCTTCCTCTTTTATTTTTTGGAAAAGTTTGAGAAGAGTAAGTATCAACTTTTCTTTAAATGTTTGGTAGAATTCACCCATGAAACTGTCTGTTTCTGGACTTTTGTTAGTTGGGAGTTTTTTGATTACTGACTCAATTTCATTTCTAATAATTGGTCTATTTAAATTTTCTATTTCTTTCTATTTCAGTTTTGATAAGTTATATGTTTCTAGGAATTTATCCTATTTATTTAGGTGTATAATTTATATATAAATTTTTATAGTATTCTCTCACAATTACAATCCATCCTTTGTATTTCTTCAGTCTCAGTTGTTATTTCTCCTATTTCATTTCTGATTTTGTTTATTTGATTATTGTCTCTCTCTCTTTATTTATTTATTTATTTATTTTTTTATGAGTGTAGCTAGAAGTTTATCAATGTTGTTGCTCTTTTCCGAGGACCAGCTCCTGGTTTCATTAATCTTTTGTTTTTTACTATATATTTATTTCTGTTCTAATCTTTATTATTTCCTTCCTTCCTCTTTTTTGGGGTTTTGTTTGTTCTTGTTCTTGCTCCTTTAGGTGTAAGGTTAAGTTGTTTATTTAGGATTTTTCTTGCTTCTTGAGGTAAGCCTGTATTGCTATAAATTTCCCTCTTAGAACAGATTTTGCTACACTCCAATGATTTTGGACATTGTATTTTCATTTTCATTTTTCTCCATTAATATTTGATTTCTTCTTTGATTTCTTGGTTGACCCATTCATTGTTTAATACCATGTTATTTAACCTCCATATATTTGTACTCTTTCCAGATTTTTTCTTGTGGTTGATTTCTAGCTCCATAGTGTTATAATCAGAAAAGATGCATGGAATGACTTCAATCTTTTTGAATCTGTTGAGACTTGCCTTATGGCCTAATATGTGATCAATTCTGGAGATTCTTCCAGGTGCACTTGAAAAGAATGTGTATTCTGCTACTTTAGGATGGAGTATTCTGAATATATCTGTCCATCTGGTCCAATATGTCATTCAAAACCACCATTTCCTGGGGCACCTGGGTGGCTCAGTAACTTCCACTCAGGTCATGATCTCATGGTTCATGAGTTCAAGCCCCACGTCGGGCTCTATGCCGACAGCTCAGAACCTGGAGCCTGCTTTGGATTCTGTGTCTCCCTCTCTGTCTGCCCTTCCCCAATCATTCTCTGTCTCTCTCTCTCTCAAAAATACATAAACATAAAAAAAAAAAACATACCATTTCCTTGTTGATTTTCTGTTCAGATGACCTGTCCACAGATATAAGTGGGATGTTAAAGTCCCTTACTATTATTATATTACTATCAATTAGTTCCTTTATATTTGTTATTAGCTGTTTTATGTATTTGGGTGCTTCATGTTGGGTGCATAAACATTTACAATTATTATTTCTTCTTGTTAAATTGTCCTCTTGAGGATTATATAGCATCTTTTGTCTTTTGTTATAGTCTTTGTTTAAAGTCTATTTTGTCCAAATAAGATTTTCTACCCTGGCTTTCTGTTCAAATTTATTTGCATGATAAATATTTCTCCATCCCCTCACTTAGACTGCATGTGTCTTTAGTCTGAAATGAGTCTCTTGCAGACAGCATATGCATGGGTCTTATTTTTTTATCCATTCTGTCTTTTAATTGGAGTGTTTGGTCCATTTGCATCTAAAGTATATTGATAAGAATATACTTGTTGCCTTTTTGTTACTTGTTTATGTTTGTTTTTGTAGTTCTTCTCTGTTCCTTTATTCCCTTGCTCTCTTCTCTCACAAGTTGGCTTTCTTTAGTGATATACTTGGATTCCTTTCTCTTTATTTTTTTCCATACCTATTGCTTGTTTTTGATTTATGGTCACCGTTTGGTTTGTATATAACATGTTCTGCATATAGCCATCTATGTTAGGTGGATGGTCACTTAACTTTGGAACTTAACCCATTCTTTTCTCCTCTCCTCTCCATGTTTTAGGTATACAGTGTTATACTTTACATCCTTTTATTTTGTGACTATCATGAGTGATTTTTATAAATATACTTATTTTTTTACTGCTTTTGTGCTTCCTACTTTTCTTACTTTTACTTATGGTCTTTTCTTTCCACTGAAAGAGTCCCCTTTAACATTTCTTGTGGGCTGCTTTAATAGTAACAAATTCTCTTAACTTTTGTTTGTCCAAAAAAGTTTTTATCTCTCCTTCCATTTTGAATGATAGTCTTGCTAGATAGAGTATTCTTGGCTGCAGACTTTTTCCTTTCAGCACTTTGAATATATCATGCCACTGCCTTCTGGTCTGCAAAGTGTGTGCTGCAAAATCAATTGATAGCTTTATGGGATTTCCCTCGTATGTCTTCTTTTCTCTTGCTTCGTTTAAATTTCTTTCTATATATTTTGGGGCATCTGAATGGCTCAGTCGTAAAGTGTCCAACTTTGGCTCACTTTATGATTTCACAGTGTATTTGAGCCCTGCAGCCCTGTGTTCTCACAGCTCGGAGCCTGGAGCCTGCCTCGGATTCTGTGTCTCCCTTTCTTTGTGTCCCTCCCACGCTTGTGCTCTCTCTCTCTCAAAAATAAATAAATATTTTAAAAAATTTAAATCAAAATAAAATTCTCTCTTTTTCACTACTTTTTGCCATTTTAATTAGTATGTGTCTTGGTATTGACCTCCTTTGTTTGATTTTGTTGGGGAATCTCTATGCCTCCTGGATCTGGATTTCTGCTTATTTCTTCAGATTTGGAAACTTTTCAGCTATTATTTCTTCAAATAAATTTATCTGCCCCCTTTTCTATCTCTGTCTCTTCTTGGGATCTCTATAATGGAAATATTATTACACTTGATGGTGTCACTGAATTCCCTAAGTCTATTTTCATTTTGTATAATTTGTTTTCTCTCATCTGCTCAGCTTGATTACTTTCCATTATTCTTTCCTCCAGGTCACTGATTTGTTCTTCTGATTCCTCTATTCTGCTATTTATTCCATCTAGTGTATTTTAAATTTCATTTGTGTTCTTCATCTCTGATTGGTTCCTTTTTATCTCTTTGTTAAGGATCTCACTGAAGTCCTCCACTCTTTTCTCAAGTCCCGTGAGTATCTTTATGATCATTACTTTAATTTCTCTATCAGACCTATCACTTATCTCTGTTTCATTTAGATCTCTTGCTGTGTTTTTTCCTTATTCTTTCATTTGGAACATATTCCTCTGCATCCTCATTTTGTGTAACTTTCTGTGTCTGTTCCTATATATTAGGAAAGTCAATTATTTCTCTTGCTCTTGAAATGAGTGGCCTTATGAAAAAGAGGTCCTGTAGTGCCCTGTGGTGCTGTGTCCCCTATTTACTGGAACCTGGCACTTCAAGAATGGCTCCTATGTGTATTGTGTGTATCCTTCTATTGTGGCTGAGCTGCTTTTTCCATCAGTCTAGTTGTCTTCAGTGGCTCTCTTTGCCTGTTGTGGACAGGATTTGGTCCCTGTTGTGTTAGTGGACCAGTCTGGGGCTTCTTGGGCTTGAGTTTAGTCAGACCAGGCATTTGCCAGAGATAGAGTAGCACCAACTGCAGGGTGCTTTTCTTGTTTTGTCCCCTGAGAAGTTTTCATTGGTGGGCGGGGCCTTCAATCAGACCAATTGTCTGTCCCAAGTCCACTGTTGGGACAGCAGTGTGACTGGCATGTGTGTTTATCTTTCCCTCTCCCCAGAGCAGAAGTCACTTTGGAGTGGCTCTGGTCCCTGTTGGGGCTGCTTGCACACTGCCAGGCCTGTGGCCCCAGTTTGAATGGGCTCCAGTCAAGAGTGTATTAGACAGGGCAAATTTGAATTGTGCTGAGGGATGGGGGTGTAGCTCCCACAAGTTTTGTGCTCTGAGAGGGGATGTGCTGGCGCTGTGGAGATGATCAGCCCTGGCCCATTTGCTAAGCATGCTTGCTCAGGGCACGCAGTTTTAACAAAGCGTGTGCTGGTCCTCCCCAAGAGGGACCCACCATCACCAGGACCAAGGCCCTGAAAAATGCATGGGTCAGGAGAGAGGTATTTGCAAGGTTTGTGCCAGTCTTCTATGGGAGGGGGTCTGCAGTGCTGGGACTGTGACAAACCTGGCTGGAGGGGGTGGATCCTCAGGGCCAGAGGCAGGGGGTGGGGGAAGCAAGGGTGGTGTAAGCAAGTCAGATAGTGAATGTTAGTGCTGTGCTGTTCCCAGCAGATGGCCATGTGTTTATGCTGGGGGTGGGGGAGAGACTTGGTGCTTACCAGCTCCTTTGTTCCTGGAGGAGTCTCCCAGTGATCTCTGTCCCTCCAGGACATGCACTGAGATTAGTAAATAAATTTCCCTGCTGTATGCCCCAGGCATTTTTCAAACTGCTACTTCTATGCTGTATCTCTGCGGGCTGTTTGTTGTGCTGTCTCTCAAGGGCAGGGACTCAGTTTCCTGTTGCCCTTCTGGCTCTCCCAGAACCAAACATGCTGATTTTTAAAATTCCAGGCTTTAAGCCCTGCTGCTTATAAGAACTCATGAAATTCCAGCTTATCTAGTTTCCAAAGCCAAATGTTGTGGGGATTCATGTTCTCCATGCAGGGTCCCCATTGTGATAGCCCCTTTCTCTCCCTTCTCTGCACCCTCAGGTCCCTCCCTCCTGCCGACAGTCCAGCAGTCCATTTTAACCTCCCATTGCACCTCCGCCCTTCCTACCTTCTTGGATGTGACCTTTTCTTTACCTTTAGTTGTAGAGTTTGTTCTGCAAGTCTTCAGGTCCCTTTTTCTGTTATTTACATTGTATTCATGGGATGAGGCGAGCTTTGGTCCTCCTACTCCACCATTTTAGCCTTCCTCTCCTAGATTTAACAATGCAACACTGAAAAACATGAGTCTTAAAGAGGAGAAAGAAGAATGGTAAATATTTGTGTTATGCTAGTTTTTGGTATTATGTTAGCTTTTCCTGTATATTTGCTCTTCAATCATTCCTAAATATTGTTACTTAAAATCTTGTTTCTAGATGTGTTAATAAATGACTACAACAGCAACAAAGAGCCGTGGTTAAAGAAGCATAGAAAATCTCACACTATACACTCCTTTACTCCTCTTACCATGTTATAGGTGCACAGACATCCTAGAGACAACTCTATAACACTCGTCCCCATCCTGTAGTATTCCATGGGGTGCCGATTTGAGAAATGTAATAGATATATTAATAGAAATGAAAAATGACTATATCAGGTACTACTATCTGATGCCATATAAAATTGGAATCCAGTTTTTTTTAAATGTGTGGTAATGAGGGTAACCTGGGTGGTTCAGTTGGTTAAGCGTCTGACTTTTGACTTTGACTCAGGTCACGATCTCACGTTTGAGCGTTGAGCCCCACATCGGGCTCTGCGCTGACAATGGGGAGCTGGCTTGGGATTCTCTCTCTTTTCCTCTTTCTCTCTACATCTACCCTGCTCTCCCTCAAAATAAATAAATAAACTTAAAAAAAAATGTGTGGTAATGAATTTTTCAGAACACATGACAAAAGATTATTCACTCAAAGATATCACAGCAAACCAAGTAAAAATGGCTTTGAGAAATTTCAAGGCAACTATTATGTTGAAGAGTAGGAAATAGAAAGTTATAAATAATTGCTATAAATTTAGGCAAATTTGGTTTCAACTGTAAGAAGTTCATATTAAATGAGGTGTGCTTCCCTTAGAGTGATCATATATGCAATGATCAAGCTTGTTTCATTTCATTTAGCCACAATGCTTTCTTAAAGGTGCCTTTTAAAAATTACTAGTAATATAAAACAGCTTCATGAGTCAGTATTCTGTCATAGATGGCAAGCTTTAACAAATGTTTCTTATTGATACTGTTTAATGAGGCATTGCCCTTGGCATTATTAATTTTGGATTTTCTGTCATGATTAAGATCTATTAAGTTTTTGAGGAATTACCCCAAATTCACCCGTAAGTCCAAATGTTTATGTGTCGCCTAAATGCGTATTATGTAGAAGATAAAGGAAGGGGGGAAAGGAAGGATCACGACCTTAGGGTTATGGACAACATTTAAGTTCATTTAAATCAATGGCTCCTGTTTATTTTCCTTCAGGACTGTGGGCTTTATCAGATTTCATCACATCACACACCTGCATCTTCTCGGTTTGTTTACTTTCCACCCCATGACTGCATTCAATAAACAGTACTCAGACTGAATAACAACAGAGATGGGATAGTGGAGAAGACCAGTGGTATTCTTAAAACTTAATTTGAGTAAATACAAAATTTCATTATCTTAATTTTGGCTAGTTGAGATTCTATATCAACTTTGCAACAGAAAAGAAATGCATTTGAAGGGGAGATTCTTGACAATTCTCTTTGCATGTAATCACTAGTGGTCTGACTTTTAAAAATTAAAGAATACTGGACTTCACTCATTTCAGTAGGAAGCTGAAATCAGTCACCGTGCCGTTTCTCAACAATTTCTTACAGAGATGCCTTTCCGCTTATTCCTTGAGGTTTAGTTTTTTATGCCTTTGAATAATTATTGAGATGAATGTAACACGTCTTCACGTCCATGCAGTCATGCCGTTGAAGAGGCTTCTGCGAATTTTAAGTTTTTACGCTTCCATCAGAAGGCATTCTTCAGGAAGAAATGCACGTCAAGCAATTAACTATTTGGTGACGTCAATTGGCAAGGAACATCTGAGCCCTTCCAGTCACAGAAAGTGTGCATTTTGGAATGTACTCATTTCTGTTTTCCACAGACAGTGTTAAAACCAAATTGAGGACACATTCCCATTAACCAGTTATTTGCTGTTCTCAGACTGAAAGCCTGAAGAGATTGACTGAATTCACAGTCTCATTGCCTTGCGTGGTACCTAGTACATAGTTGTAAGCTGAATATTTGGTGAACCGATCTGAAATTTGATTGTACAACATCATCATATATAGCAGATTATAGGATCAGGAGACCTTAGAACTAGAAAACTAATAGTGATCACGTGAACTAGTCCTCTCATTTTTTCCACGGGAAACTTAGGCAGTGAGCAGAATCAAAACTACTATCTCAGTATTTAAAAGCTCACTTACCTTCTCAAGTTGACAGAATCATGGAATCTCAGAGCGGGGACAGGTCTGAAGTTAGAGACAACCTGTGATGCACGAAATCTTCCCTTTAAAGGTGCTCTTCAGGTAACCCCCCAGATTCTCTTGGGCACACTGAGGTGGGGTCTCTTTCACTTCTGAAGCAGCCCATCTGATATCCTAGTGGCCGAACTTTAGATCAAGTCAGATCTACCTTCCAACCAACCTTCATCCATGGTCCTTGTTCTGCTTTATGATATGAAATTTATAAAGTAAAACCTCTCTTGTGTGTGTCTGTCTTTTAAATATATAAAAACCTTCATTATTTCAGTTCGACAGAGTAAGCGTTTATTGAGTTCCTAGTGTGTGCTGGGCACTGTTAGGTGCTGGAAGCTTAGAAATGGAAGGCTAAGTAAGCATCCACACTTCCTTCAAACATTCCTTCAAAAAAGAACGTAACAAAAATCACATCTGTTTTAAATGCCTATCAAATACAATGAAGTTATTACCAACGATAAGACCTACCAAACGCAATTGTAATTTGTGTTGGTATGAAAAGTTCACTCACTCTCAAGCCCCCTCAGTCTTTGCTAAATAGCTTCATGCTAACAAAGACTGCTGGTCCCCCTGAATGGAAACTAGGAAAATTCTTTTATGAGATGTTATTTGACTCACGCTGCATCTTTCAAAATTCCCGGATTGAGAATTGATTTAATTTGGGGATAAAAAGGGTATATAATCATTCAAAAAACCAATTCCAGCAGTGTAATAAAGTACATCCAAAATTACATGACCAGAAATAGCCATCATTAACATTAAGTGGCCATAATTCCAGATGTAGTTTGTATTACATTACATTGCTATGAGAATATACACCTGGAAGAATGAAAGAGTGGTACATGGGAATTGATTGATCAAAATAATTGCATAACATGAGAATTTTGACAAGAAGTTTTTACTTAGAAGAAATGTAAAGTAAAATAAACTTGAAAAAATTACTGATCTTAAATTAAATGTTTCTTTACTAGGAGACATAGTCCTAAACATTTCTGTTAGGGTTAAAAAAATAGTTTGGAATACATCAAGAAATTGGAGTTATTATGTGTACATTTCAATTTTAGACAGTGTTGATTCATTACCTAAAAATCATGAGATGACAAAATGTTTTCTCTAATAGTTACTCTAATTCTTCATTATATCCTAATTTTTATGGTGTTCTCATTGTTCTTATTTGTAAGATAGAAAACATTTCAATTCTGTCCTATCAACATAATCCCAACAGCTACTTGGTCTTATTTTAAATGTACTCAATACTGGCTATTAATAATTTATACCAGCTTCTTTATATCTGAGTTTTTTATTTTAATTCACTTTCTGATTTTTGATTAGCTGTATTTTATTGTCAAGTAGGTTTTCATAACTCTTGAGTGTTATTTCCTCAGAGTGCTTGAATAGTTAAAACTGTCTGCTTCCTCTGTGTTAAATGACCTCTTGCCTGAGTGTGACATCTGGGATCACACTGGAGACATTGTGACACAGCTCTTAGCATGTGAATATCATGCATTTCCTTTATTATGGCTTCTGTTCTTATCCATGGGGTTTTTTTTCTTTGCCTTGGAAAAGGATTTTCTAGGTTTCTTTGCTTGCCTTTTAAACATGTCAAGAATGAGATGATAACAGTAAAGGAAAGAAAAAGGGTCAAGATTTTAGGCCTGAGAAATTTTGGTAGGAAGTAGGGAGACAGAGATAGAGTGGATTAGTAAGATGCCTGATCTCTCTCTTCATACCCATTCTTTCCTCAGAACCATACTTTATTTAAGGTTGGAACTTAGACTTTAATAACAACCGGATGGGTGTAAGGGTGCTCAAGAAGACTAAGGCAGGTGATTTGGTTCCCTGGACATATGGGGGAGGTTGGAAACCCTTAGAATACACCCCATGTGGCTACTTCTGACATGGCACAGGAGCCAAGGTGAGGAAATTCTGAAAGCAGACAGGTGGATGGTGGGCAAAAGGCACATTTGTGGTTCTCATGCGCTCTAGAGAGGATACAGGAAAGGCTCATGGTCACAAGACATAGAATGAAATAGGTAGAGACTTTGATACCAGTGGGAAATAACTAGAACCCTGGACTCCAGGAGGTGAACAAAAATATTGCCCCTAAAATGCCAGATGAGTGAGAATAGCACCCAATAGGCATTGATTCACAGAACCATATCAGCCTGTCTTCCAGCTATCTGGGTGACACAGAAGGGAATCTGGGGACCCAGACTCTACTGCAGTGTTAGATTATGCAGGACACACACACACACACACACACACACACACACACACACAAATGCACATATATGTACATGCAAAAATACACACACACACACACACACACACACACACACACACCCCTCCCCAGCCACCCAGATTATCTTGGAGAGAACTGGAAATAAGAGACAGAGATGAGAAATCCAAAAGGCTGGGCATTTTTCATGAAGAGGATGAGGAATTTCTCATACTAGCCAAGATGGAGTGAGTCCATTGCAGCCTATCTCTCCTATTGATTCTCCAACTCTGGATGGACTAAGAAACAACTACATAAACACTCTGAAATGCAAACAACAGCAAGCAGATTGGGGAGGGGTCAAAACTTGGGAAATGACCAGTATGACAGGGAGTTTACTAGTTGTGGGTTTTTTTTTTTTTCTTTATCTTTTGACTTTGACCTGTGAGCAACTGACATCCTGGAACAGAGTAGCCGGCGAAGACAGCAAGACCTGCAAGAGAGACCTCCCTGTTTCCCACCAGAGGACACAGAAATGGGGACCCTGTGAGGTAGACAGTGTGTATAGGAAGAGGATCTCCTTCTCTGTCTCTCCGCCTCTCTCTCTTTTTTTTCCTGGTTCTTTCCTGAGAGGAGCACAGTCAGAAATTGCACCAACAGGTGATTGTGGCAGTAAAGGCATCCATAATCTCTAAAGAAAGCGCATCTCTCTGTCCAGAACTGGGATGCGGGACCTCTGTAGTCTGAAGAGTGTGGGGGATCTCATCTCTGTTATTTTGCCCCCTCCTTTATCTCACTGCTTAGCACTGAGGGTATTTCCAGTGCTTAGGACTAAATATCTGCGAGAAACCCCAGATTTCTAGCCAGAAAGCTAAAAATGGGACTTCTGAAAGCCAGAGAGGGTGGGGGGAAGTTTCAGAAAGGAAAAATCTGGATAAAGGGATCCCCTAAGACAAAAAAAATATATAGCAAAAGCTTTAGGGTCTGAACTATGATGAAAAACTACCACCCAAGTCTCAGACTAACCACTAGGTCACACACATGCAGAGTAGATCCAGAAAGCATAGCAAGTTTTTGAAAACCTAACTGGAATAAACTGCCCAGAGAAGGAGAGAGTATGTGAGCTGAATGCGAGGGAGCTGATTGCCTCCTAAAACAAACAAACAAATCAACATTCCCCAGTGGGTTTGATTAGATCTCAAAGTCACACCATATTATATCCCAAATTCCTAATACACAATCCAAAATTACATGCTAAAGCCAACCAAACAAAAAAACCCAGGAACATCTGAGAAATTCCCAAGAGGAAAGACAAATAGTTTCCAGTGCCAAGAAGACTGAAATCTTGGAATTATCAAAGACTTTCAAAGTGAGATGAAGGTGAATGCTCTTGAAATGAGTGGAAAGATAGAGGTTTTTAACAAAGCAGTAGGAACTATGAAAAAGAATAATAAATAAATAAAAATTTTAGAACTGAAAATATGATAGTTGAAATGGTAAAATTCTTTGGATGGGCTCAGTAACAAATGGAAATAACAGGAAAAGGAGTCAGCGAATTTAAAAATGGGTCAACAGAAGTAATCTAATCTGGAAAAAAAGCGGAAAAAATTATAAAATATGAACAGATCCTGAGGACCCATGGGACAATAACAACAAAAAGTCTAACATTTGTGTCATTAGAGTCTCAGAAGGAGAGAAGGAAGGTGGGCTGAAAAAAATATTTCAAGGAATATTTACCAGAAAGTTTCCAAATTTTGTAAAAGGGATCAATTTATAGATTGCAGTTGCCCAGAAAACCCCAGCTAGGACAAATTCAAAGAAAACCACGCCCAGTCACATCATAATCAAACTACTAAAAACCAACGTCAAAGACAAATCTTGAAGGAGTCAGAAAATGATACATTATGTAGAAGGGAATAATTATTTGAATGACTGTGGATTTCTCCTCAGAGGCCACAGAAGCCAGAAGACAGTGAAATAATATCTTTAAATGGCTGAAGGAACTGTCAACCCAGAATTCTATGTTCAGCAAAACAGAGTATCCTTCAGGAATGAAGACAAGAGAGACATTCTCAGATGAATGAAAACTGAGAGCATGTGTCACCAGTTGATCTGCCCTAAAATAAATGCTGAAGAAAATTCTTCAGGATAAAGAGGGAAATGTGGAACATCAGAATAAAAAAGAACAGCAGAAATGGTAAATATCTGGGTGAAAATGACAACTTTTTTCTCCCCGAAAGGCCTTTAAAATACATATGACTGTTGAAAGTGAAAATTACAACACTGCCTAGTACAGCTCTCACTGCACGTCGACGTAAGACATATGGCAGATACAACATAAGAGACTGAGTATTTACCTGGGGCTCTATTTTAAGCACTTTACTGACTTTCCCCCGATACCTATTGTGGTGGGTGCTTGTGAAAAAAAGAGCAGTTACAGAGAAAACAAACTAAAGTTTCCTTGCACAGCTCAGTTGTGATGCGAGTAAATTAGAGACCTTGTCACACCTATATTTTTTCTCTTTTTGTGGAGAGAGTCAGATAAAATATTTGCGTGGTCACTGTACTGTTTCCATTTGTCTTCATATTTCAGTTTTAGACTTCCGAAAGGTTTGATACAGGTTGAACCGTCTTCTGGATACCTCTTTCTTTTAGCGGATCCCTGTTTCTCTCTCATTCCAAGCAATTCCGTTTGTGAACTGGGAAATTATGACATTACCTATTTTTTTGTTAACTGGATAACATTTTTTAGGAAACTGAAGGTCTCTTCTCTCCCCTACCTTTGTTAAACACCCTGTATCAGATTCAATACCATCCCAACCCCTATTCCCAGCTGAGGTACATCTTTTTCCTTGGGTATGACACTCCTGCTTTGGATCTTTAAGTTTAGGGCACGGACTCCTAAAAATTACTGAACGTAGTATTTTTTGCCACATCTCTAGGGAGCAGCTGATGGTAGTAGCTAGAGGCTCCCACTCTTGAGAATTTTTCTTCTAATTTTCTAAAATTGCATACTCATCGTGTTAGTAGACAGATCTTCCTCAATTAATGATGGGCTTATGTCCCAATCAACCCACCATAAGTTGAAAATATGGTAAGTCAAAATGAATGTAATACGTCTAACCTACTGGACATCACAGCTTAGCCTAGCCCGCCTTAAATGTGCTCTGAACACTTACATTAGCCTACAGTTGGGCAAAATATCTAACACCAAGCCTATTTGATAATAAAGTGTTAACTATCTCATGTAACTTGTTGAATATAGTCCTGAAAATGAAAAACTGAACGGTTGTGTGAATACAGAATGGTTGTGATTATATATATTATTTACCTTCATGAACGTGTGGCTAACTACCCAGGAAAAGATCAAAATTTAAAATTCAAAATATAGTTTCTGCTGAAACTGTATCACTTTTGCTCCATTATAAAGTAAAAAAAAAAAATCATAAGTTTGAACCATTGTGAGCTGGGGCCATCTGTACTTACTTTTACACAGGGGCATGTAAGAGAGAATTCTTTGGATTTTCTTTTCTCATCTTTCCTTCGTGTGTTTTTGGAAGCACAGTGATGATATTGGAAACCACACCAAAATATTCTGTTCTTTTTTCAATTTTATGTCATAAAATTTTATTAGTGTCCCTATCAGTTTCCTGTTGGTAATTGTTTTTTGCTGAGTTTTTCTCCTTTTCTTTGGGGGTAAAGGAGGATCGTTTTGTGAGGTATCAGGGGAGGAATTATTAGTGATCTGGTTTTATTCTGCTATCTTTACTTAGAATCCAGAGTGTGAGATAAGGGTTTGGGCTATAACACAATATATGCATTTCTGAACAACCCCATATCATACAAAATTGTACTAAAACAGAGAGGGAGGTAAATCATAAGAGACTCTTGAATACAGAAAACAAACCGAAGGTTACTGGAGGGGTGTTAGTGGGGGACGGGCTAAATGGGTGATGGGCATTAAAAAGGGCACTTGTTGGGATGAGCACTGGGTGTTTTTCGTAAGTGATAAATCACTACTAAATTCCACTCCTGAAACCATTATTACACTATATGTTGTTAACTAACTTGGATTTAAATTAAAAAAAAATAATAACAACAGGGCTAATTGAAAAAATAAAATTAGGTACCCACCACTGAAAACCTATGCAACTTTGTAAGTAGAGCATCAACAACAACAAAAATACTAATCTAATAAAAATAATGACAGTTAAAAGACCATAAAAATGGTAATGTAGCTCGATGGAAGGAGCAATAAAGAAGGGTTAAGGCTGCAGAGTTATGGAGGCCAGGACAAAATGTTCGCATGTCAGGAAAACATTACAACAAGGATGTTGAGGACAGAGCACATAGCCAAAGCCGGGTTGAGGGGGGGGCCACAGTTTGCATCCTATATAGTACTGAATGCCTCTGTGGTGCACATATCACTTGCATTTAGCTGCTATTAATTGCTGATGTCAAACATTATCGTGCTGGAGAAAAGTCCATATAAAAATTTCACGGGTGCCTGAGTGGCTTCGTCAGTTAAGCGTCCAACTCTTGATTTTGGTTAAGGTCATGATCTCACGAGTTTGTGAGATTGAGCCCCATGTTAGGCTTTATGATGACAGTGCAGAGTCTACTTGGGATTCTCTTTCTCTCCCTCCCTCTCTCTCTCTGCCCCTCCCCTACACACACACACTCTCTCTCTCTCTCTCTCTCTGTCTCTCTCTCTCAATAAATTAACAAAAAAATTTCATATGAAATGTTCAGTATAGCCACATAATTCCCCTATTTCTCAGTCAGCATGAGCTAGTATGGATTACTGAAAGACACATGAAAGCAAAATAAACTATTTATACATAAGTGATATATACATAAGTGATGTTTCCTGAGAAGATCATTTCAGCAGAATTGCTATGTATGTACTAACTCATAAAAATGGTACTACATCATGTACATATACATAAGTGATGTTACATATACATAAGTGATGTTTCCTGAGAAGATCATTTCAGCAGAATCGCTATGTATGTACTAACTCATAAAAATGGTACTACATCATGTATTTAAACAATACTCTTGTCAGTGTTTTAAAATACTAAAACAAAAACAAGTAAGGGCAGAAAAATATTGGACATAATCTATACATGCCACAGGAAAGTATACCGACTACAGTATACCGACTCCTTGGAATATGATGTGAACGTTAAAGATTTAGAATACATGTATTATCTTGGAAAGATATTTAAGTAATGTTATATAAAAAATGTGTGCAATATACATAACAGTATGTGTATGTGTGCATCCAAATGTTAGCTTTGGTTATCTCAGTGTGGTAAGATTCCAGTAGATTTTTATTTTGCTTTTTCTCTCTTATCTGTATTTTCTTTTTTATTTTCCTATAATAAACTTATATTACTCTTGCAATAAGATGAGGGGAAGTTATTATGAAAACTCACATCTGAAAATATTTTAGCTTTCACAGTATTTTATAGCAGGAAACAGCAAGCAATATAATTTCAAAACCATAGGGAGCTATTTTAAAGAGTCTCTCCTGCTTCAACCTACTAGGCTGGCGCAGCTTGGTGACGTGTGGATATGGCATGAAATGTGGTGCTGGGGTCTGGAGAGGTTATACCAACACTCACTTATAGGTCTGCTGGATTTGGTCTGTTGCAACATCCTATGCTTATCAACAAACTTCATTTTCAGGGACCATCCATCTCTTACGGAAACACTATTTCCTTGGAGGCACATATGGATGCAACACAATCCATAGTCTTTATTGGGGGAAGGAAAGAGTGACTGTAACAGGAAAGTAGGTTAATGCTACATCATGAATCAAGCCACCAAAAAGAAAAAAAAAAGTGGTTTCTTACACTTGCAAATATGACCACATTATGGTTTGGGACATCGAGGACAGGGAAGATTCTGTTGGGTGTCCTTTGCTTCTGAGACCCAGAAAACAGGGCTAGATCTTAGCGGCTCTGCCACAATTATGGGTCTTCATGTTAATAGTATCTGTATAACCCTGAGCTAATAACATCATTTCTCTGGGCCCCAGCTTTCCTAGTTGTAAAATGGTTATAGATGATCTCAGAGATTCTCCTCTGGTAGTGAAATTTTATGATGTTATAATTTAAGGGAATTCAGTTCATATCAGCTGAACACCAACTATGTGCAGGTATTCTGCTAGATACTTCAGAGGGCATAAAGCTGTGGTCCCTCAGGAAGCTGATAATCTGAGGACATTCACACATACTGATAATGAAGGCAAAAGGAAAGTGCCACAGAGTAGACTATATACAATGTCCTCAAAGTCAGAAATAGCATAGCCTTAATTAGAGTTCTCAAACTGTTCTAGACTTTGTCAGCCATGTTCAATTGGTCGGCCATCTAGCTCTCTCACATGAGAAAATTCTTTTTGAAAGCCCCCAATTGCAACTGTAACAGGCCAAGAAAAATAGAAATCTAATTTGTTGCAAACACTAATGGAATTTACTCTAATAAAATAGAATAAAACCTTAACAATTCATACCAAAGAAGGTAAGAATTGAGATATAATGCAAAGTCCGTTATAGAACATGGACGTTACGTGATTGTAATGAACTCGAGTTTTACTTTCAAGTGTATAAACATTGGCTAGAATTCTTTACAAAACGGCTTTTGTGGAATGTACTATCTTGTGGAATGTAAAATATAAAACTATTCTAACCTTCTAGTACAGATGGGAGAACTCCTTCATCTTGGTTACTTGAGGCCCCAAAGAGAGAAATCATTTTAAATGACACTGCAAGTGTTTATAAACGGTTATTTGAAATGTCTTGAAAGTACCTCATTCTCTAGTGTTCTTCACATTTTCTAAAATCTTGTCAGTCTATTAGTTTGAACTTAATGTATATGATAGATGTTCGATAGCAGAAGTAAGCTTTCCTCTATTCATTGCCTTTTCCATTTGGCTTGGCATCACCCAGGTAATTCCTAGCCTACGTCATTAATATGAAGTACATTCAAAGGAGAAGAAAGTCAACAAAATTAACTAGCCTGGTAGCATGTTTCCAGGACAGGGGACTGCCCTTCTGCATTAGTAGATTAGGTAACTCTCTGTCCAATATAATTGAGAAGTACTGTAAAGGCATTTTAATGCCCCTGCTGTACATTGTTATGAATTCATTCCTCTGCAATATAATTTTATGTCGCCAGATGTCATGTGTAAGAGGTAAGACACTCAGACCTCATCTATTCGGTTCAACCATGTGAACTGTTGCTTTGGTAGGTCATAAAAATTGGCAATTTAATATGAATGAACTTATGTTTTGTAGGATTAATTAGATATTAACCATTCTCTTAGACGATAATAGGTCTCTAAAGGAAAGACACAGAGAATTATATGTTGACAGAAAAAGGATTTAGAAACAAAAAGGTGTAGGACAGGGGATGTTGCCAAGACAGCAGCTATTGGGTGAAGTATCAAAAAGGAAAAGGATGCAAGGTAAACAAACTTGGTTCACCCTACAATTTCTCCAATTCCAGCTGTGTTCAGAGGTGCAAAGGAAGGAAGAGACATGATCTCTACTCTAACCGGCAAGAAAAGAGCATACAAAATACCCAACCTATATACAAGCCTATATGAAATCACAAGCTGGATTATTTTCAGACCGCACTTATGATAATAGTACAAAGACTCGAAAAATCACTCTGGGTAGTCAGGCAAGAGTCTAAAGAGGTAATAGCTTCAACTGAGTTTTGAAGGGTCTGAATAAATAGGGAGGAGTGTACTATATTCAGGGCAGATTTTATCCAAAAAGAAAGTTGGCAACTTCCAATGTGGATACAGAAAGGAGTCCCTTGTCCTCCAAAGACCTCTGCTCTTCTCTTCCCCCTTCCCTTGTTTGGGAGAGCCTAACATTTCCTCATCTGTGATTTAATCCCTTGTGAATTAACTTATTAAGCCTTCGCTTTGGGAGGGAGAGGTAAAGGGGCAGCTAGAAAGAGGGAAAATGCCACAAAACAGTCTATCTAATCCCTCCACTTCAAGGTCTCTATCTTTGAGCAAGAGAACTCATGAGAACCAGAAGCTAGCAGAAGGTCCCATCTCTCAGGCTTATGAATCTGATTTCAGTTCAAATTGGTTGCTAGAAAATAAATAAATTAATAAAATAAAATAAAATAAAATAAAATAAAATAAAATAAAATAAAGGCAGGACCAAGTCCTCAGCGTCACCATGTTGAAGTTAGTATGCAAAAGTTTTTAAGCATAAACAGGATGCCCAAATGGCTCAAGAGGGAAGAATGCGTTTGGCTTCCGTACAGGCAGTGTAACCAGGAATTCAGGAAAAGACAAATATTCTGAGCAGCGTTCAGAGATGCTTCGACATAAAGACAACTCTACCTATATTCTTAAGAATATATCAGTAGTTTTAAAGTTAAATGTCCCTGTTTTAAGCCTTTGAGATCTTTGAATTTCTTTCTTTTTTAGTTATACAAATTGAACTATCTTTGAGATGTGTTTTCATGAAGAATCAGGTATGGAAGTTACACGATAATATTTTGGCAATAAAAATGTATTTTGAAATGATACCAGAAGTCCAATAAACTCCACAAACATTATCTGTTGCAGTTCCTAAACTTTGCACCACAAAACACGCCTTTTATTGTTCTTTTCCCTATTCTAGGGTTCATGCTTCATTGGAGGGTTATTGTTTGCCAAATAAAATTTCACTTCATCTGTTTCCCCATAACTTTTCCACTTTAGTTGTACTCTAGATTTTAACAATCTATACTTAGGATAACACTAATCATGATGTAGATCTGATTGTTCTTCTGTACTCATATCTGAGACTCATGGCATCCTCCATAGTATCCTCAAGAACTAATCATGAGGTGCCTGCATGGCTCAGTCAGTTAAGTGTCCTACTCTTGATCTTGGCTCAGGTCATCATCTCACAGTTCCTGAGTTCGAGCCCCACGTCGGGCTCTGTGCTGGTGGCACGGAGCCTGCTTGGGGTTCTGTTTCTTCTTTTCCCTGCTCCTCCCCTGCTTGTGAATCCGCTCTTTCTCTCTCACAATAAATAAATAGACTTAAAAAAAAAGAAATTTAAGAACTAATCAGAGGTCTTGACCAAGGAAGACTAACCTTTTCTTATTTTTTCTTCTTCCCTTCCTCTTTATCTCCAGCCATGTTTTTAATATTATCCGCTTTCAGTCTTTCTGGTCAGTTTCTCTTTAACTTTAAACAAGTTGCATGTACTTCTCTGTTCTACTTCATAAAGTTTCAATAGAAATTAGTAAATCTTCCCTATGCCAGATGAGAAAGTTGGTTTACAGTAATTATTCTCCTTTCCCCATCCTTCCACCAATTTTGTTATTTGTATTTTGACTGTAGCTCTGCACCTGTTTATCAAATGATTTTATCATTTCTTTCTTCAACAGAATGACCTGAACCCCCGTTACACATGCTCCCACACTTTCTTCAGTCACCTCTCTCAAGTCTGTCTTCTGTCCTGTTAGCCCTACCATTACTTTTTCCAAGTTTCTTTAACATTTTATCATAAAGTTTTTCAAATCCATACAAAGTAAAAACCATTGTATAATGAACTCCCACATACTCAGCTTCAACAATGATCAATGACCTACTATTCTTGTATCACGTATATGCTCTGTCATACTTGACTCTTTTGTTCATTATTTTTGCCATTACTTGCAATTGTCAAGTTTTATAACAATTGTCTTCTCCAACCAGCTTCCCACCCTTTCCTCCCCAAGAAATAATATAATTCTAGAAAAAGTAAAAATGTGGTTAGCCTGGATGGATTATTTGCAAATGAATATACAATTTTTGTTAACAATAACCTGTTATTGAAGCCATGCATAGTTCCTGGCTCCCCCAATGACTTCTCCTCCTGAGTTTATACTTCTCCTGAGATGCTCCTTACCCAAAACTGGATACAAGATCCTTATAGCTCAAAAGTGATAAGACATCTATCATAGCAAGATGAGGTCAGGAGAGGAAAGGTATTTGGCTGCCAGGCTAAGAGTTTTAGAATGCAATAGGAAAGATGCTCAGTGAAAAAAAAATATTTGGGTGGCAATGAGAATCTAGTATTTTTTTCAGGGTTTCTCCACTAGTATTTTTGCATACTTGTTTGTTTTATCCACCATCATAAGTTCTTTTTAGATTCAGCATCTATTTTGTAGAACAAAGGCATCCTCTGCTTGTGTTTGCCTCATATTTAACTTTAAGCAGACTCTCCTAATATCCTGTCATGTCTCCACAGAGACAGCCAGAATTAGTTAATAATTATAAACCTCCTTACAAATATCAAGTGTCACTGTGATATGTAAATATGGTGATGGAGGCAGAGATCTGTTGAGGATTAATTGAGATCCAGGCCATCCAAGGAAGAGGCTCTACCCACTTGGCTCAGAGAGTAGGGGAGAATCCACCTACTGTAGACAACTGTGATCTGGGATGTGTCTTTTCCCAACTTGTGCTGCTCCCCTAACCCTTGGCAGTCCTCTTGCCTGCCTCGACTTTCATGCTTATCTTTGGCTTTTGAAAACTTCATAAGCCAAATACTCTAGGCTTGTGATGGTCTTTGATGGGTCAGCTTGGCCAAGGTACATACTCCATTATTCAAACACTCCTGTAGGTGTGCCTGTGAGGTGTTTTGTAGATGTGACTAAAACCCATAATCAGTTGATATTAAGCAAGGGAGATTAAAATAATCTTGGTGGGCCTGATTCAGCAGGTGAAAGATCTTAAGAGTTGAAGAAGAAGAAATTCCACCATTTGACATTGAGAGAGTTCCAGCCTGTCCTTCCTGACAGTCTGTCCAGTGGACTTCAGACTTATTGAGACAGTGTAGGCTTCTCAATCATCTAAGCCAATGTCTTGTGATTAATGTCTTATATATTATCTACTGATTCTGCTTCTCTGGATGCTATCTGACACCAAATTTGCCTCCAAATATTATATTTGTTCCTGGAGCAGAGCTAGAACTTGTGTGTGGAAAGTACAGAGCAGTTTCATAATTAAGAGGCAGGATTGTCTGGGTGCCTGGGTGGCTCAGTCAGTTGAGTGTCTGACTCTTGATTTCAGCTCAGATCATGGTCTCAGGGTTGGTGAGATCAATACTCATGTCTGGCTCCACCCTGAGTGTGGAGCCTGTTTTAGGTTCTCTCTCTCTCTCTGCTCCTCTCCTCAGCTCATGCTCTCTCTCTCTCTCTCTCTCTCTCTCTCTCTCTCTGGTTGTTGAACAACCAGGATGGCCTTCTGTCAGAGAAACTGTAGGAGCAAGTGATTTCATGATGCTTTATTGGAGAGTTCTACTGAGTGAAATTTTGGTATGGGTCATAGTAAACTCTGCTACCAACAACATTGGAAAAAGGAGCAGAGACAGAGGAGGGAAGACCTCTCATTCACAGACCACATACTTAAGGGAAGAATTCTTGCATAGTCTGCTGAAAGGCTGAAACCCAAGTCCCTTGAGCTCTCCCCAGCCTGAATTGTCTCTGCTAATGAAAACAGAGCCAGAGGATGTCCTTTTACTTAGGAGGCCTTTCATATCCATGATACTCTCTGAACATGTAAGCCATGCACATGTGAATCTCAGGAAGTTCTAGGAATCCCAATATTTCCAGGTCTAATCCTGGAATTTAAGAGATAAAGTAGAATTGGGGAAGTGACAACAGGAAACCAGTGTTAACTGGTTGGTGTGAACACTTACCAATATGGTCCATGAAGTAAAGGCATTACGTAGAGACTTTAGAGCCCCCCAAACCAGCAGCATTAGCAGGCTTTCTAAACTGTTCCATGCTCAGCTTTCTTATTTGCAAAACGGTAATACTACCTGCCTTAGACTTTAGAGCAAACAAAGTGTGGTAAGTTCTAGGCACCTGGAAATGATGTTCCATAAACCTTATCCCCCTCCAATAAGCAAAAACTCACAGGGAAGTTAGAACTCTTGTAGGAGCCCCAGAATGAAGATTTTTAATATCATATCCTACTCCTTGACTCCTGCACATCTTTGCTGAAGCTTTTAATGACTATTTGAGATTTTATTATATTCTTCCCCTTTGTTCGAAGATGAAAATCATTTTGCTTTCTGCTCTGCTGAAAAGTCCCTAGATTGTGGGTGCTCAGTAAGCATCAATTATACCGAGAAAAAAAAACCTGATTGTTATGGTGCAATAAATTTTTGAAGAACAGAAACATAGAACTTCCCTAGTATCCTGAGTCAATGATAGTCAGAAATAGATTCTAAAACTGCTGACCCATTGTCCTATGGTCTGCTGGCTCAAAGGGTCTTTCTTTTAATACCTCTATATGTAATTAAGTGTTCAGTCCTTCAATCATGCATTTTTCCTCTGCTTGTAACTTTTTTGCTGATGGCCAAGGGCATTAACTCTTTCCTTCCTTAGGCAGTGGAGCCTTGGGAAAAAACTCAAAGAGAAACTCTATAACCCTGGGAATGTACTACAAAAATGTAACTGAGGAGACTTTTATTGGCTAATGATAGAAAGAGTGACCCAGCAAGTTTGAAACTGAAGATGGGCCTCTAATCTCAGTGATACATCAAATACAAAAGTTACATTTCCAAATTCCTGGAAATATCACATTTCCTCATGGTCTTTCATTGCTTTCTCTTCCCTAGAGATAGGTTTTCCCTGTTTCTTAAAATGAGTTTACTTTTCCCCCAAGACCCTCATAAAATTATTATTTCACCACCCAAGAAATTCTCTGAGCAGGAGGGTGAGGACAATAATATACCACATCATTACCCAAGTCACATGGAATCCCTCAATATGTGATATGAAATTCAAGAGAGAGATATACTCTGGATTCTTATTTTGTATGTTCTCCTCCGGTGGAAAGGGGCTTCGTCTCCAATTAAGAGCACTTTCAAAAGTGTGCTGTCATCATGTCAGAGAGGAACATGAAAATTCAGCCAAAGTGAATTAATCCATTGTTGAGAGTTAGCTGAACAAGGGAGTAGGTCAGCAGATGAACAGTTTTGAGAAATTAGGTTGACTCTAGCAGTCAGAATTTGGCTACCATGTCTAAAACAGAAGGAAAACCTGAAAATGTGTTCAAAATGGGTTGCTATAGGAATCTTTTTATTCTTTGTTGATGTGTCTGGCATTAAGTCGTCACCTCTGTTAAGCAGCACGGCCTTGTTGGAAGCGGAAAGCAGAACAAACCCCCTTCTCCCCGATGAAACCAAACACTGGCTGTAGAAGTGATTGTGGTCCCAGTTGCTAAGACCCCCTCTGACCAGCCAGAAGAGAATTTTTGTTTCTGGCAGCACCTCAGTGACTTTACCCACCCTTTCTTCTCTTCTCTACCAAATCCATCCTCCTTGCAAAAAGGACCAGGGATCAAATCTCTTAAATTAGACACTGCCATCCTGGCATAGAATTATCATGCACAAAAAAACAGATGGAACCAAACTGTCAAACTTCAGTTGAGCTTTTCTCTTCTGTTCTCTCACTCTCCCTTCTCCTAGAGGCTTCAAAGAGATTATGGGTAGGATACACAATCAGTTACCAAGACATCTGGGAACGGGTGGTTAACTAAAGTAGCCACAGGTAATAAACCACCTTCCCTTGGAAGAGAAGCACAAGTAGGTACAGCATTAAATGCAATCCCAAAGACACTCCTAGACCCAACCAAACATAAATGTCCCCATGGTCCCCCGTGGCCCAGCTTTTAACAATGGGCTTCTTCCTTTGGATTTACAGGTATTGTGTCCATAAATCCATGTAAAATAGTAATATGTATATGTACATATTATGGGGTAATCTGCATTTTCATCATTGCATCTTTTTATATTTACCAAATTTTCTATAATGTATATTCTGCAACAATCAACAAAGAAAAACCCACTATAAATATCGTTGGTGTTTAACATTACAGTGTGCTCACACCTTCGCTTTAGCGCTCAGGAACACACTCATTCATGTTCATATTGGCTGCCCAGCATGTGTCAGGCACAAAACACCATCTTAGAGGATTTGTTTGTTTCTAAGAGGTCAAGGCCTTACGTAAAAGGGACAATAGTTAGAAACAGATTAATGGTGACAAGAAGGGCAAAAATAGACCCAGAAATAACTCAAAAGCTGCTAAACTGGAATGGATATGGATAATTATAAATTATATTAAGTGGGAAAAAATCATAAAAGGATAGTCACAAAGTTCCCTCAACTAAAAAATCTCCTGCACATGAGACAAAAAGGAAAATATGTTGGAGAGGAGTATCATGCCCACACCTAGACTGGGTAGGGGGCATAGATGGCCATAACTCATTTTACCAGTGGGGACTAACCAGTTGGGACTTTCATTCCCTGGGACTGAGGAGGAGTGTACTTTCATTTAGATGAAGACTCTTCTTGCTACCTGGATAAAACCTGGGTTTGTTTTTAGCTGGGAAGAATGATCGTGAGGCAGTCATTATCACCAAGCTCTGTCACAATATTCCTTCTCCTATCAGATTGAAAAAAGTAGAACAGCATATAGCTGGATGTCTCTAAAGTGATTCAATCCACATCTAAATATCAAGCATACTGTACTACTTTACAAAAAAAAAAAATCCTGAGGGGTTCCTAGCTGCTCCTAAGTCAGTAGAGTGTGCAACTCTTGATCTTAGGGTCACGAGTTTGAACCCCACGTTGGATGAGGAACCTACTTTTAAAAAATAAATAAAGAGGCGCCTGGGTGGCTGAGTTTGTTTACTGTCCTACTCTTGATCTTGGCTCACGTCATGATCTCATGGTTTGTGAGTTCAAGCCCCGTGTTGGGCTCTGTACTGAGCACAGAGCCTGCTTGGGATTCTGTCTCTCCTTCTCTCTGCCCCTCCTGGGCTCACTCTCTCTCTCTGTCTTTCTCTCTCAAAATAAAGAAATAAACTTAAAAATTTTAAATTAAATTAAAATAAATTTTAAAATAAGTAATTCATTAAAAAAAAAAAGAATTGTGGGTTACCTAGCTGGCTCAGTTGGTAGAGCATGTGACTCTTAATCTCAGGCTCATGAGTTTGAGCCCCACATTGTGTGTAGAGCTTACTTAAAAAAATAAATAAATGAAAATAATTTAAAAAAATAAAATAAATAAAAGGATTTCTAAAACAGAGATTATGTAATTTCTTTCAGGAACACCTTCCTGGGACTAACTAATTTTATTTCTTGGGATATTAATTTAGTCTCCTTTTGAATTTTTCCAAAATTCATTTAAAAATATGAATTGACACATGTTGTTAGACTTGTTTAGCAAACAAAGTTCCATGTTTTTTGAAACACGTAACTGTAAATTTTTTACAAAAGGAGATCTATTTGAAATGAGGTTGAATAAATGTGCCATTTGTTGTGCTATGAAATGTCGACAGGTGACCTAGCTGAAATGTTGCTCTGTTTTTCTTAAAGGATTCTTTGTTCTATCCCTGGACATAGGCAGTGTTTTTAATTTTAGATCTTTTCCCCCAGAAATAAATCTGAGATAATACTTCTACCCAAACCCTCTTCAGAGACCATTTTAAGTGATCCATGTAAGCTACTCTTAAAATTTCCTTCATCTCCATATAAAGTATTTAATTATGTGGCATAAGAATTGAAGATACTTCTTCCTAGCTATGACTCTTAGTTTTTCCATAAAGCATAGTATGAAAATGTACATTGAAAAATCTCCCGAGTATATGTCCAGAAATGCCATAGGTTTTTTCCTGACAACCATTTAACTTGGTTGAAGGAAGTGCTATCTATAAAATTATACATATGACAGTGAGTTTCCCGGCCTTTTTTTGGCCTTAAAATTGCAGTGCAAAATGCTGAGACTATCTCTCAACAAAAGCACAAAACTGTGTTGACAAATACGGTAAAAAAAAAAAATAATAATAATGTGAAACTTTTAGAATTTTTACTTTTAGAATACCTATCTGGGCACCTTTAAGATATTTTTCAGATTTCTTTATGTTTTAATCACGGAGCAGTACAGAATTTAGAAGCTTGGATTTGGGGTCAAATATATAAGATCAACCCTTGCTTCTATCTGCTATTATTTGTCTAAACGTATGCAACTTGATGGGTGTCTTTGAAACACAATCTTCTCATCGGTTAAATGAGAATACAAAATTGCTAAAAACAACCCATGTAAGTGTTTCAAATGGTAAAATCATAATTCTCATTCAAACATAAAATGAATGAAAAAAAAAGTTACAGAGAGTGAAACAGGCAAACCATAAGAGACTCTTAAATACTGAGAACAATCTGAGGGTTGATGGAGGGTTGGGGGAAGGGGAAAGTGGATGATGGGCATTGAGGAGGGCACCTGTTAGGATGAGCACTGGGTGTTGTACGAAACCAATTTGACAATAAATTTCATATTAAAAACAAACAAACAAACAAACAAATAAATGTTAAAAAAACAAAACGTAAAATGAATGCGTGTCAAACATTGTTCTTTATCAATTAATTAATGAAGAAAACAGTTGTTATAACTGACATAAAGCAGAATTCCGATCCACAGACATGTACATGCCATTACAAATGCCAAAATGAATTTGCTAATAGATGCAAATGTGGTCAATAGGCATTAACTGGTTAACGATTAATGATTAATTTAATCAATTTCACTTCCACCCAACAAATTTTATTTGCATTTCTATTAACAAGAAATCATTTGTGTTGTATCTAATTTCTACCACTTCCAGAGTTGCACAGTAACTCAGACAATGAAAGATAACCCAGACAGATGTGCTAGACAGGGTGTACTAGAATTCTGCAGGTCTCTACCCACAGCGTCCATTGCTTCAAGGGAAAATAGATGCACTTGAAAACATTCAGGCAATTTTAGGCAATAATCGGGTACCTGAGTCTAAAACTAAATGCCTTCTCATTTGCAAGAGTTTGGCTCTTGAGTGTAAAACTTTTTCCTTCATTTCAAACACTTTTTTTTTTTAAGAGAGAGAAAGAAAGAATCCCAAGCAGGCTCTACATTCAGCGTGGAGCCCAATGTGGGACTCGATTCCATGACCCTGGGATCATGACCTGAGCCAAAATCAACAGTGTGACATTCAACCAGCTTAGCCACCCAGGCACCCTCCATACGCTTCTTTAAATTCAAGGAAGAGTCTTTACTCCAAAGCCGAAAGGAGAGCATACCAAATGTGATGACTTTTCCTCGCTCTTTCCAAGTCTGACAGGAGGATGATGAAGATAAAGGAAGAGGAAACCCAGATTGCAACTGTGTTTTTTGACACCCACCTCTGGGTTTTACCTTAAGAAGGGCAAGAGTAGCTCCAAGATGGCGTTCCAGATTAGGATGCTGAGAGCGGAAGACAGTTTGGCCCTGTTTCCCTCTTGAAACTCTGGGAGGAGGCAGCTTTACAGTACTTGCTACTCCTATGTGGGGTTGCTGTAATAAAGAAACTATGGCCATATGGAATATTTAGGGTGATAAAAATCCTAATATACCAACCCGCATCCCCTGTGCCCTCAACCTGGCTTAGGGGAGGTCTCCCACATGCATGTCCCAATGCACACAGTTGGGGTATACTCAATGCAGGGTGAGAAGAGGGGGATACAGAGTACTAGACCTCCTCGTCAGAGCCCAGGACTCGGGCGGCAGGAGATTCTGGAACTGCCCATGGGTAGATGAGGCTAGATGCTGTAGGAAAGAAGCCAGAGACAGACATCTCCACAGAGACCAGAGAGTAACAGAAGCAACACTCAGACATCCAGACAACTTCCCGAGGTGGGTGAGGGGCAAAATCCTTGAGAGAGGATTACATATAAATATAAAGTTTGTCCTTTCTAATGACTGAGTCTAAACCCTGAATTGATTATTTACCCTAAAGTGTCTCTACTCCAAACCACAAGGACTGAATTGACCTGAGCTGGACAGCTTGTTACTTCTACTACAGATTAGGCAGTAGGCACAATGGTGACACCCGTGAGAAGGGACAGTGTTGGTGTTTGACAAAAATACTGTGGAATAAACCCATCTTCCCCAAGACCTTATTAGCATTTTGCAAGACTCTCTACTGAAAGACTCTCACCTTCTTTCATCTATTACAATGAGTTGTTTACACAGGTATTTCTCCCTTACTGAATTCTGGCAAGGTCTGTGTTTTATACATCTTTTGTACGTAGTAGGTACCTATTGAACTGAGTTTTTTTCCCCCCTAAATTAAAGCTCCAGTATTTTTGTCCTAAGGAGAAATGCATTCCCTATTCTGGAACAATTTCAGAGCTAAATGGGTATCAGTGATCCTTAATTATATTTCTACCATGTATTTTCTAACTGCAAAATCATTAAAGTATGTGTGCATTTATGTGTGAATGCACATACAAAGTGATGATATAACATGACTCAGAGTGGCTTGGTTGCTTCCAAGTTGACCAGGTGCCTTCACCACAAGGCCATGGTCATGGTATTGTATTCTGCTGGGGTATTTGAACAGTAGTGGCCTAACGTTTGGGCATCCATGCTTCTGAAGTAGATGTGTGCCTGGCTCTTTTCATGCAGCCGACCATGTTCAGGTTGCTTCTAGCCGCTACATACTAAATTTCTGTTGAGCTGTCCAAGTAGTTTTATCATGCATGGGCTGGATCATTTTTCCCCCTGACATGTTAAAATTAACCCAGAACTCATCATCACATAAAGTCGCTGAATTGTTCTTTCCGATAGACATTACCTCTTACTTAACAGTCTTGTTTTTACCTGCCTGAAATTGCAGTGTCTGGCATCCAGAAGTACCAGCTGCGTGAATACAGGACGACACGGGCACACGAATCTCAGCCTCACGGAGTGGCTACTTGGCCCGTGGTCCCACCTGACCCCGAGGACCCATAAGTACCTCCCAGAGCACCTGCTGACCAAGCACACCAAGGAGACCGTTGGGATGGCAGCGGAGCCCTGACGTTGTAGAGAATGGGATCAAGCGCCACCCTCTCTCCTCTGGTATCTTCCCATTTTGGGTGACCTTTGCCTTACTACTGATTCTGCGTGCTGACTCAGTGCCCTTGCTCCGTTTGCTGACGCGGGTCATTCTTCTTTTAAACCGCTCCCCACAATACTTGACTGCATCCTGAGAAGCGTTATCCTTCTCCCAAGGACTTGTCTTCTACTTATTGAAGGTGGTCTCAGGCTACAGAGGTGAGTACCATTTAAGCTTCCCTTTACCTGACTCTCTCCCTGGGTACGAACCAGATGTCTCCAAGTGCTAACTCTGTTGTCTTAGTTTGCTACTTGCCTGCTTTAAACCACAAGTCAAGAGAAAATGTCATGACCCATTGTGCCACCTCTGCTCTGTGACCAATTCTAATGACACCTTTAAGCCTTCATGCAAGAAAGTGCCTTACCAAATAGCCCGAGATATGGTCAAGTTTGGGTGGACTGTTTTCTCAGTCCCTGTTACTGTTTTATTTTGTTTTGTTTCTATTCTGATTGGCTAAAATGTAAACTTTTATGACTACTGAAAATGTTTGAGCCTCTGTAATCTAAAATATGGGGTCTTCATAAAAGCTTCCTGACTTTTAAACTATAACAATCTGAGTTTAAAATGCTAAAAGAGATGCTGTTTAAACAGCATTTGAAACATATTTATTGAAGTTTAGGACCACGTTACCCAACTCTGCACAACATATTCTTATTTTAGATTCCATTACAAAAGATGACTACCATCCATGGGGAGGCTAGTTTGCCTCCTTGGCTTATAGAATTTAAGCACAGGTCAGCTGTGAGAAGAAAAATCACTGCTTACAAACAGGAAGATGCAGCTGGCTTATATCATACCTATAACTTAAATTATTAAAGTTAAAATATTTAAAACAGCACCTGGACCTTATAAAAACTCTACGTTATAGATGAATTCCAAATTGTTTAGCAATACAATCATGATGGCTTATATTATTTTCTAAGAAATTTCCTTTTAAAAGTAAATTACTGTTTGATGCTTCCCAAAGTTGATTTGTGGGTAGGGTTCTAGTCCGAGGAAAATCTGCTTTCATTTTTGAGTGACATACTTTTACCTCCTTAGCTGTTTTTTCCTTAAAATTCCTCAAAAACGTCTAACCCCTGAAAATCAGGCAGTTCTTACAGGTAGAGCTTGATGAGAAAAGCAAATTGGAAAAAGGTCTCCAAAATGCAGTGAAGTGGTTTGAAAATGCCAAACTGCATACATGAAATAGAAAATTGTCTTGGCTAAAACAATAATGGTTTTGTCCCAGTTTATTACAGCAAACCAAAAAGTCTGCTGACAGTTATCCCTAGATACAAATATAAAAACGATCATTCTAGATAACTGGTGAATTTGGACTTGAAAAAAAATTAAACAGAACAGGCGATTGAAAGGGTTGTTGGACAAATTCTTTCCAAGGTCTTTCTGGCTTTGTCTGTGCCTAGTAGGTCAGGAATCTTGTGTAGAGAAAAACTGCGAGGTGACCAGGGACTTATGTAGGTAAGTTGTGTTACCCTGGACTCTTCTAATTCTCCAGTTCCGGGACTATGCGTCCAACGGGGATTCCTGCAAAATAGTGAAGAGAATACAGAGAAATGTAGTATGGGATTCACTTGCTGTCAGTTATGTTCTTTTGCATAACTTACTTCAGTTTTGTCCAGTTTGTATGGTGGAGACATTTAAATAAGTGCAATGACAGGAAATAATTCTGGCCAGTTAATTTTCAAAAAGGTGTGTTGTTTTTGGTTTTGCTCGTAACCCTTTATACAACAGAGTAGAGTTTTCATTTCTGGTTTAGAATCATTCAGGTTCTCATGGTCACAATTCTGGACTTCAGTTCTCTTTCAAACATTATATATGTGTTTGAAATGTAGGTGATAGGGCTGAGCGTGCAATGTTTTCAGGGTGCAGGCCGGGAGTTGCTTTGGTTTAGCTTTGTGTTTTACATATTCTATGGTGCAAGTCTCTTCCCATCTTGTTCTCTTCTTTCCTTTAAAAATGAATTACAGTAGGACACCTGGGTGGCTCAGTCGGTTGGGCGTCCAACTTTGGCTCAGGTCATGATCTCACGATTCGTGATTTTGAGCCCCTCCTCGGGCTCTGTGCTGACAGCTTGGAGCCTGGAGCCTGCTTCAGATTCTGTGTCTCCCTCTCTCTCTCTGCCCCTCCCATGCTCATGCTCTGTCTCTCTCTGTCTCTCTCTCTCTCTCTAAGATAAAACAAACATTAAAAAAATAAAAATAAAAAAATATTACATTGTGCCGTTATATGAGCATCTCCAAAATACATATTTTTAGATAGTATCTCTCTTTATATATCAATAGTACAGGTACACAGTCAGTTTTACCAACATTTTGTTGAGCTTGAAATCACATTCAACCTATTGAAGGAAGCTGTCAGGACTCCAAGCTGAAAGTACACAAAATCTGGAAAATAGCTAAATTAGAATTTTGTTGTCAGTGTTTACATACATACAACAGGCACACAGAGAATATGTACCTATCACGGACAATTTTTGTTTGTTTTTGTCTGAAACATTGATTCCAAAAGAGTTTAGGGTGAAATGCACAGCATGATAATAACGCATCCTTCTGATCAGAGATCGAACTGTTATTCCATCTGCAAAAGGTACTGACTGGGACAGAAGACAATCAGCCTATCAAGTTAGCAGAGAGTGGTAGACTTGAGGTTGAATTTGCCCTGTGTACCTGTGCTCCTTTCTGCATCATTCATCGTAGAAACTAAACAGTGAGAGTTTGCTCAATGCCAGACAAGTGCTGGGCACTGGGAATACAAGGTTAAATAAGACAGCAGCCCTACCTTCCAGAACTTATAGTGGTACTGCAGGAAGAAAGGGTTAATTGGTAAACTGACCTGTCTTTGCTTACTATTAAAATTTTTTTTTCAACGTTTATTTATTTTTGGGACAGAGAGAGACAGAGCATGAACGGGGGAGGGGCAGAGAGAGAGGGAGACACAGAATCGGAAACGGGCTCCAGGCTCCGAGCCATCAGCCCAGAGCCTGACGCGGGGCTCGAACTCCCGGACCGCGAGATCGTGACCTGGCTGAAGTCGGACGCTTAACCGACTGCGCCACCCAGGCGCCCCTGCTTACTATTATACCCCTATACCTAAAATCTCTTCTTGGCAGGTAGGAGGTGCTCGATATTCGTGGAATAAATGCATAAATAATGAAGGAATGAAGCCTTAGAAAGACTTCACTGAGCAGGTGTCATTTGAACTGGATACTGATGGAGGAGCTGGGGATTTAGCAGGGAAAAATAAAAGGCAGGACAGAGAACTGCAGGATGAAAGAATATAGGCACACACAGAGAAGTCAGGAAGTGGTAAAGAACAGCGAAGGGGCCTGCGGTGATGAGAAGTCCACTGAGACAAAGCAGAGGGAGCATGCGCGTGCACGTGTGGAGGTCCAAGCCACTGAGCCGTGAGCAGTAGAAGATCACGGATGGGATGAGATGTTCGGATGCATGTAGGACAGTAAACGGCAGCAAGCTGAGAAGCAGGGGGCTGGGACAGGAAGGGCCAATAGACCGTGAGATCTGTGAAGAGATTATGTGGTATGTTAGTACCGCCTTCTCTCTCGTCCTGGCTTCTTGGGGTACACCAATGGACTGTGTTGTACCTCCCAGAAGTTATGCTTTGGAAAATCTGAGTCAAAGAGAAGAATCCGAAACCAAAAGGAGTCATCCATAATGATGGAATGAATGTGCAACACCATAGCCCGTATTTAGAGGAGACAGTCTGGTCAGCAAGCCCTCCATATCATTTGGATTACAACCTGAAGGCAACAGGGTACAACCCTCGATAGGAACAAGAATACTCATGTTATTCTAGATTCACTATTAATTCCGAGTTCGACTCAGCAAACCATGCAATTTACAAATGACAAACCCAGGCACATTGTAACATGGGAACGAGATTCCTCCAGCCCATCTGACGAGGAACCACAGTAATACTAAGAAAGTTGAGTTATGGTAACTAAACTGCACAAAGTAAATTAATCTTCCAAAAGAGACTGTCAAATGGCAGTATGAAGAATATAATTTGAGGCATCACATATTTCCACTCTCCTTTTATTTTCTTTTTGATCGTGTTGAAGAGAAACTTGTGAAGTTTATAGTTTTGGTAAAAAGAGAAAGATTGTGTGTGCACAATTTTTAATCCTTTCTGTTTACACTCTGGCAAAAAAATCTTTCAGCTTTACCTTCTTAAATTGGATCTTCTTGGCTCATTGCAATGATTTGTTTATGTTTTGTTGTTTCTATTGGCATTTCAAGGATTGCATTTTTAAGGTGCTTACCATAAAATAAACCCACACGCTGATAAGTGTGGAGCCCAGCAAAATTTGAAAACCACACGTTCACAATGAAACAGGGAAAACATCAAAATTCACAAATCCAAGCTAACCTTAGGATGAAACCAGAAATGTTGCAGATTCTGTGTGTATTGGTTTGCCTGCTTTCACGTACACGATGGAAAATACCAGAAGCTACAAAATGAGGTCGTATGGAGAAATGAACACCTCCCAGAATTAGATGTTCCCATCTAGTCTCTAAATATCCTTTCTGGTTATCATTCCTGTTGCCCATCTTAATCCACACGTTGTGGAGATATTTTCCCCTAAAAAAAAAGGAAAACAAAAAAAAAGCAAAAAAACAAAAAACAAACAAAAAAAACCCCCAAAAAACCGAACTCACCCTTTCTCAGATTTGTCAGGTAATTTGAGTGATGTGGAATGGAAGCTTTGCTAATAATATCCATGTGATGAAGTTTATTTCTGTGTTTTCTTTTGATTTGTATTGACCTTGAGCTGAGTTATTTGTTCAATCTTGGTTTAAGATAGATTTCTGCAGATCTTTGCAGGTTTGCGTTAAAAAAATAATGCTCTCTAGACATTTTTCCAGGCCCAATAGTTCATAAATTGTAGGCTGGCATTTTTAGCCTTAATATATGGGAAAACTAAGTCTGTGTTGATATCTTGGTCATGATTTAAGACTACTGTCTTCTATTTTTAACGTTGTTGAAAATGATTTCCCTTCATTTTCCATCATTCCAGTTTATTTCGTATGCTTGCAACTTAAGAGGCAAGACATGCATTTTCCATTCCGGCCACTTGAGGGAATCAGACTTTAGAAATGGGAGATAATTTAGATCTTTATTTCAAAAGATAGGAGAATAAATATTTATTTGTTGACAAAATGGTTCTTATGTCACTTAGACATCAAGGAGATCACAGAGCCCAAGTTCTGAAATAAATTACTCTTTATATACTTCATATCCAGGTGGAAAAAGAGGAATTGCTGATGAATGGGAGTCCGGGGAGGTACTAAGTGAGGGCCCCACGTACAATTTATGATCAGCACTCTTGGACTTCAGAATGATTAATACCGTCAATTCTCTCTGGAATAAGAGCTGTTTTAGCCCAGGAGAGGACTGTATATTACTGTTTATAGAAGCAGATAACATCAAAGTAACCCATGGCTTGTGTTAAGCAAATACAAAATTCTGGGTCAACGCAAATTAATCCTAAAGGAGTAAAGGAGAGTTCTTAATGACTGTGAGATCTATACATTATCACTTTTCATTCAAGTGGTGGAAAATGGTTGGAACTATTGATGAGATTTGCAACCGACCTCCTTTGCTGCATTGTGCTAACAGCTGCATAATAACATATTCTATGATAGAAAGCCTTATTATCTATACATCTATAGTTTGTTAATGAAGTGTAGAAGTCTATACAATTTTAAAATTACATTCGGGAGCTTCTGGACCATTTTAATATTATGTTTCACAACAAAAATGCAGCAAATAACATTATACTTTATATATTCTTACACTTTTAAGTGGCTGTGTGGATGGATGAATTAAAGACTGTTCTCTTATCTACATTATACAAAACAGATGTTATTTCAAGGGCATATCATAAGTAGATTTTTTTCTCCAAATGATGTTACTCAGTGAATAATGGTATATTCCTTTGGTTTTCAGGAAGATGGGAAATTTGTAAACAAAAGAAAAATATATGTAGACATTAATATTTAAATGTTTTATGTACACATTTTAAAGAACATTTGGGGATTTTGAGTACAATTCAAAGGAACTGTGGATAAAGTAAGTTCCTCAGCAAACATTTTTCTGTTTCTCTTCCTATACAGTTGGCTTTTGCTTTAACGCATTTTTATCCCAAGATTTTTAATTATTTCATTGCCCCATTTGGGTTATGTCACATATCCATCTTATTGTTTCCAAATGAATTATGGAATGCCAACCTTCTTCAGATAAGCATAGTAATAAGTTAAAATTTATTAAAATCAGCTTCCCATGCTCTGCCTGACATAAAATATATAAGGTAACATTTCCCTTTATTTCTCCTACTGCTTCAAGTCTTACCAATTTCAAAAAGGTAGGAATCTAATTGACCTGAAATTCACATCCTTTTTCTTCTTGTTCAGAATTTGCTACATGTTGAGAGATAATTGGCAACTGAATAATCTGCTAATTACTTAATCCAATCTCTGATTGAGTAAATTGATTTCCTTTGGAAAACAGAGGAAAAATAAACTAGTCAATGAAATGTCTCTGTAGTAAAGTTTTGAATTATTTTAATATTTAAAGATTAGTTTGCTTAAATCAGTGGCTTGAACTCAGATTCCTAAGGTTAGTATTTGACCATAGGTTTTATTATATAATTTAGGGCAAAAAAGATTATCCTAGTCTAAATGATACCTAAATGACAACTTATATTGTCCCAATCAGTGTTCATATGACATTTTTATTATTCGGTGTTTACTAATTTGTGTGTATTTCCGACAAGTCATGTAAAATTAGGACCCACTTTGTTCTCTCCAGTCATGAAACAGTCCAGGCTTAACCACCCTGAATGTGAGCACTCAAACAGTAGTCTTTAAAGCACTGACTGCTCATACTTAACGTGGCTGAATGCTATTACAGAATCATGAATATATGCCATTTCTGGTGTGATTAGCTTGAAAACTTATGTCATAATGTAAAAGATGTTATCATTCTTTCTCTATAGGCCACATTTTTAACATCATAACCCAAATGCTTGTAGATCCTTCTAATGATTGGCTAACAACTAGTCAGCTTGGACAACCGAATCAACCTGTCCAGTGATGTCTTTGTAACGGTGTTATTGTTACATCAATAGGCTCTTTGTATACCATTTTTATTTGTCAAAGCATTTCACTTCTTTGGATTTTGGTTAATTTTTTTTTATGTTTTATTTATTTTTGAGAGAGAGACACACACAGTGAGAGCAGGGGAGGGGCAGAAAGAGGGAGATACTGAATCCAAAGCAGGCTCCAGCTATGAGCTGTCGACACAGAGCCTGACCCCGGGCTCAAACTCATGCACCATGAGATCATGACCCGAGCTGAAGTTGGATGCTTAACTGACTGAGCCACCCAGGTGCCCCTTCTTCTTTAGTTTTTTGTAATGGCATGAACCAATCAGGGAAGATAGAACCCATTTGACAGATGAGAACCCTGAGTTCCAAAGGTCCAGTCAGGCCTAAGTCATAGGGTCCAAGGTCAAACAGCAAGTTACTGTGATTCAGGAAAAGTGCGCAGGTATTATGACACCTAGGCAGAGATTCTTTTTATAAGCTAGCCACCCAAATGATTTGCAGAGTTTTAGTGAAGCTGTTTTCAAAAGCCTTACTCGCATAACAGATTATTTCAACATATCTATAAATATCATTCATATTAGGTAATAGACAACCATTGGGATTCTGATCTGGCTATGATCGTTGTTGATAAAAACCCATGATAAAGAAAGATGCTGCCACAGAAATAGTAACCAGTGTATTGTATTATGAAGATGACTTTGTTTTGTTTTGTTTTGTTTCACCGCTTTTTATATTCGGGGGGTGGGGAAGGAATTCATTCCAATATCTACCAATTTCTTTTTAAATAAAACTTTGTAAACTGTGTATTTATATACATATTTACCTACTGTGCAAATTTCCAAGCCAGTCTCTATTAGTAAGTAATGGGACCTTACCTTTCAGCTGTGGCATGGTAAAGAATTAAGTCAACTTTTCTCAAGTGCTTCTTCCACTATTCTGCTCCCCCCGCCGGCACACACACAAAATGAATACCTCATATTTTTCTACCACTTATAAGGGGTAAAAAAAAACCAAAAAAACAACCCACTGCACCTTCACTGGAATAGTAGGATGTGCATGCTACTTATACATGGAGTTTATTCCACCCCTGTTAGAATTTGCACCTATCACTTTTCTTGGGTTCTTATCGGTCATTTTAACAGTACTAGCCACTCGGGCTACCCTATCCATTGAGAGTTTATAGTGACTGTAAATCTATTAAGCTACAATTTGCACATAATAAAATGAAACAGCACGTAGTTAAATGAAAGGCTCAATTCTGAGCTGCCGAACATTTTCCAGGAAAAGTCATTGAAACTGCTTCTGCTACTGCTCCCTGCCTTTGAGAAATTCAATCATGCTGATTGAGGAAACCTGGAGAGAGTTGGCCGTTCCTTCCTCCTGTTCATAATTGCCCTGTAGACCATTTAATCATCTGTAGATGAAACAAAGCTGGGGCTGTAGAGGGCCGGAAACAAAGGCATGCGCTTATCAATTGCTTCCTACCCACCCTGCAGAGCCGGCACCCATCTCCGAGCCGGCCTGCCGTCAGGCAGGGGAGCTACAGGCAGACTGGATCTTCCGGTTGTCAGTACGGTGGCCTTCCTGAATGCCTTTATTTTATTACAGTCGAGCGCACACCAGCCAAGTTTTTAAGAGCTAAGTTCAGAGCAGAGAATGAGGTCTTTCTACTTGCTGGAGAATGCAGATGGGCATAGATATACTAGCAAGACAAGAACTTGCTGGGTAGCGACTTGACAAGAAGAAATGAAAGAAATCCTGGTATTGACTAAGCAAAACAAAATGATTGACCATGAATGACCATCTGCAAATAAATTTCAATAGAAGCATGACATATATCTATGCCGCAGATATTATCTGTGACGTAAACAACCAGGTGCGATGTGTGCGTATTTTGGCACATTACCCTGAAAGCTTAATTTGTTTTTTGTTAGAGCCGGTTTCGTTGCCCCATGTTGGTGGGTGACCTTGGCCCCTAGCGCACAAAAGGTCTGGTCAGAAACCACATGCCCGGTTTTATTAAGTAAGAAAAGAAGACAGGCTGGCAAGTGGAGACACTGAGAACCAGAAAACCTGATACATCGTACTAATTGACTTGGAATATTAGCTTTGTGTAGTCACGAAATGCCTTTCCTCCTGAATGCAGACCGTGTGGCCAACAGCTTAAGCCCCATAGGTAAGTGTGCGAAGCTGTCATAAGCTACGATACCTGTTTTTAAGAATGAATTTGGGTGAATATTACATTTAACAAAGAGGTCCCTAAAGAATAGTTACACTGTTTGGAGCTGTCCGTTGGATTATTACAAAACAATCTTTCACATTTTTCATTTTTAAGCTTTTCCTGTCGGCAGGAAATTTTTGAGGAATTCTAATTCTAAAAAACACTCACTTCTGGCTAATGCGTGCCAATTAAGTTCTATTCACTGAATCAACAGTTCTCTGTTACCTGTTTCTTCAGGTAGAACGTTGTCTGATAGCCCTGCTCTTTCCCAGGCTTCTGTGCAAGGACCTTTGCTGCCTCCAAACAGTAGGGACACCTGTTTTCTGAGCAAGGAAGGCCAGCATCTGAAATCTTAGGAATGGGGCTGCTATTGAAAAAGGGGTGCTTGATAAGGCAGCCTCAGTGATAGACAGCGGAAATTTGATAATGAAAGGAGATGCTTAATCGATTAATCTGGTGTGATTTGCCAAAACACAGGGTTTTCTGGAAGATTATCCACACTCGCAATAGGAAGCCCTTTGTTTTGTGAAAGTCTCCACTTATCATTGTATTCTTTATCTCAGTAAGAAACATAATGGTTTACTTGTTTACATGCATGGTAGATATATTCAGAGCTGGGCTGTGGGGCTGTGAACTCCCTTTCATTTGAAATGTTTCCAGCGTGCAGGTTATTAGCTAAGGGGGAACAAGCAGTTGGACACATATAAAATTTAAATCTGCCTTGCTTAGATTGGCAGAAAGGACTGTTATTTCATCCACTGGGAAAAGGTTTTATTTCCTGCTCAAATACTTTCAGAGGAAAATCACAAGCTCATTTGTAGCCATCATATATGAACGTGTGTATGTTTTTAGAGCTTAAGTGGTCTGTCTACAGAAATGGACTTCTTGCTGTCAACTGGTTATTTTCCACTAAATTTTAATTATTTCATTAGCTTGTCTTGCTCCTTCTGTTTTGTCCAACTGACCGTAAAGTGTGACTTAGGCCTTCACGTTATTTACATTGACCGTGTGGCTCAAATCTAGCCCTTGATGCATCTTGAACAATACCGCCTTGGTTTCTGGAATTGATTTTTAAATATCTCACATATCCGGCGGGACAGGACTTCCAAAGCACAGTGCTCCTACTCTAAAAATAAACAAAAAATATCCCCATCGTGGAACACAACTTGATTAAAGCTCTCCCAGCTTTTTTTTTTTTTTTAAGCCACCCTCTCTATTGACAGAAGGCTTTTTTTGTTCTCACACAAAATAAAGCTTGCCAGAGGAAATAAATATCTGTACATTTTAGCACAGATACAAAATTTTATATGCTGTGCTCCCAGAGTCTCCCTGCTGGGGTTCAAATGATTGTGCTCTGACCTTTAGTAAGAATAGCTAACATGTATTGGCTGGTTATAATATGCTGGGCATTGTACAGGGAACTTTTTAGAGTTATTTTAAAAATGTATTATTATTTTTTTAATTTAAGTAATCCTTACAACAACATGACCCTCACAACAATTACTCTGTCCTTCACAGGTGGGAAACAAATATGAGGTCAGTAATTGCCTAGGGTTGCAATCCAGCAGTTACAAAATTAGGGCTTGAACCTAGGTGCTGGGCCATCTGGAGAGTGTGATTCTGGCTACTCCATTTCATTGCTTCTTGGGTCACTTGACTTTCCTTGTTATTCAATATTTAAGGAAACGGAGAGTGAGGGAGGGGCTGGTTATTTTTATAGAAGTGTGTGAAGAAGAAATGATTCCCAGCAGGGAAGTTTAGGAGACAAGCAAAATACACCATCCACTGCTTTACTCTGCTGCTCTTGGAGACTTCAGGCCATTGAATGACCTTTGCCAGGAAGAATCATTACATCACATGTGCAAGAAGGAGAGACCGGAGGATATAGAAATAAAGGAAAGATAGGGGTGAAAATCTGATAAACCTATCAAAGGACAATGGATCTCCAAAGAATTGTCTGTCTAGACCAACTGATGGCTACAAACAACAGTCGCTGTCTCATTCAGCTGAAAATGGATCTGGTGCTGGGAAAAATTACCACCAGGTCACACATGGAATCATGTGAAAATGGCATCATGCCTTCTTTGAACAGGTTTAGAAGTTGAAAGCCCTGGAACTCTGGGCTTTGCAGTTACAGTTTTTGTGTCATATTTTACAGTTGGTTGAGGCACATGTGGCTCTTCTGTCTTTCTTTACCAGTCCTCTAGTCAACCTAAATTGGGGCTACTACTCTTGTCGAAAAATAACTTTTCACTGGGGGATAAATCTATATCACATATTTTGAAATTGCAGTCAAGTGGCCTAAATTAAGTCTGTGATTTTATTTTGCAAATGTTTTCTAAGATGCTTCCTGATTAAAATATTTGTCTCAGAGTAGTGTCACTATACTCATCTATTTAGCATTTGATTTTGTTTTATATATATATTATTTATATAATGTATAATTATATAAATTTATATAAAGTATAATATATTATAGAATATATATTTATATAAATATGTATATGTATAAATATGTATACATATGTATATGTGTGTGTGTATGTGTGTGTATTATGTATATATACACACACATACACACATAAAAGTTTTTCTAATTTGAATCGCTTTGATCAATCTGAGAAGAGTAACTGTCAGTCATTCTGGTATCTCAAGTGCAGCAGCACATATTTTCAGTTTATTTATATAAGGAATATGCCTCCTCTGAGTTGTGTTTCTGAATGGAAACGTATGGCTGCATGACCAGACCTGAAAACCATGGTATTTCCTTTTCATAGATGTTAAAACACCATGAATAAGCAGGATTCCTCACCATCAAGCACCTTCATGGTTAATTAAATCTCTGCACAGAGACACATAGAAGACTCGTGTCTCTGTGGTGCAGTAATGGAGTCCCAGGGATAAACACAGGAACAAAATTGCTTGTTGGGCTTGGAATGTTTTCACTAGAAGCTGACTACTTCAAATAACTTATTTTTTGTTGACTCTAATTATTTATGTAGACTGGAATGATTTTATTTTCAGGAATGGCCATAGTCGTTTATCCTCCAAAACAGCAATGAGGAGTCCCATATGAAAAAAAAAAAAATTAACATGAAAAGTCACATTAAATTCTGGCTGCACACTTATAGAAAGCTTTGAATCACATTAAAATCTCCATTTTATAAACTTTTCTCCCCAGTTTTAGTAGTAAGTACAAGCCACATGAAGTAGGATTGTTTTTGTACCTTGAGGATTCAGACAATTCTGCCTAGAATGTCTTATTGATTTTTCTTTATTATTATTGCTATGTTATTACTTATAATGTTTTATGTGTTATTTGAATTATTTCTTAAATGGTGTCTTTTTTTGCACCGATAAATGTTTTCTTTTCCCCTGTATGAATACTGTCAGGTTTCCGCACAAAGATCAGATCCTACCACATAAACATTCTCTACAGCTTTCGCTGGGAAAATACACATCTACATACTGACTATCTCTCAGATCTCTCCCCTTGAATGTATTTCTTCCACCATCACTCTTGTTCATTCCCCCATAATTTTTCACTGGGGCCACAGTGGCCCCCTACCTAGTTATCACATCTACTCTGGTCTCCTCCAATCCATTTTCTACCTTGCAATCAGAGGAAGTGTTCTAAAAGTGCAAAGCTGATTGTCATTTTGTTTCAAACACTTGAAGGCTTCCCTTTGCTCCCAGGATAAAGCCTTATAACATGGTAGAACCCCTCCGGCCTTTCTCCTGCTCCCCTCTTGCTGCTTCCCTGCCGTCCAGGGACACTAGCCTTCCTTCGGCACGTTGAGATCGCTGTGTTATGTCCTGCTATACAGGTTCTACACACGCTCTTCAACCAGCCTGGATTATATTTTCTTCTGTCACTTTCCTCAAGGAAGCTTCTCTTCACCTCTCTGAATCAGTCCCATCTTTGTATGATCCCTCTGAACCCTGGGAACCTCTCTTCTATGGTATTTATTGCAGTAGCACCTATATACTTAACGTGTGTCTCTTCCCTGCTGGGGGTAAACCCCAAGACACTATTCCAAAGACATCTCCTCCCTGTTGTACTCATATAGCAGGCACTCAATACAGATATGTTGAATGATGAATTAACAGATTGAAAAATGAAATGCAGATTTTGCTAATATATTGGAGATAAGTCCCAAATTAAACTACACAACCTAAGCTGATAACTCTTTTCATTACCAAGGATGAGATCAGTCTTGTCTCACAGGTAGTGCTGTCTGAGGCCTGGTCAACAGATGGTGAAGCAAAATAGAACAAATATCCCTCTTGCACACCAGCCTAGAAATTGGGATCCCCTCCAATAATATCTGGGCCAGGCAGGTTTGTCAGCCCTTCCCAGGGATACATCTTACTGTTCCCAGCCCATGGATCCCCAGGGTGTGTACCCAACACTTTCCAAATGTGTAAACACCAGCATTGTGTTAACAGGTGAACAAGTGTAGGAAATGCTTTATGATATCATGCTCTGCCATCTTGTTTATTCAACAGATTTGTTCTGTGCACACTGTGTGCCTTGTGATGAAGTTGATTCCCAGAAATTGTGAAATTTTTCAGAAAAAAAAATAATTTCATTGACAGTTTCAGTGAAGGCAGGGGAAAAAGTCCTTGTTCCCACAACACATCCAAGCTGCAGCACCATGGAGAAGACTATCAGCTGGGAGGGTAAGATCTTCATACCACCAGGGACATAAGCTTCTTTACGCAGTGCTGCCAAGAGACATGATAAACCAAAGCCCGATCTGAAGTCTCATCCCCAGGCTTTCCACCCGATGACCGGTTGTCGCGACAACTCATCAAGACTTGTGGTAGGCTTCTATTCAATAATCCCAAGATATTCCAAGCCCTGTGCTCAGGTCAGAGTTCCTGCCCTCAAGATCTTTGTTATCAACCAAGGAGATCTGAAGCACAGAAAGGTGAAAGACATTTATTGTACCAAGGGCTGGAGAATTGAAAGAATTCTTCATGGAAGAAATTACACTTGAGCCCAACCTTGGGAAGGAAAGTAGAGTTTACCAAGTAAAGTTAGTGATAAAGAACATCTCTGGCAGAGGAAAGAGCTTGACCCAGAGGAGGAAGCTGTGAGACTGCAAGGCAATCCACAGAGCTGAAGCTAATTAATTGTGGCTGGAGTTCAGTGAGGAGGAAGGGCAAATAAAAGAGTTAGAAGGGGGCACCTGGGTAGCTCAGTTGGTTAAGCGTCCAACGGTGGCTCAGGTCATGATCTCACGGTTCGTGGGTTCCAGCCCCACGTCAGGCTCTGTGCTGACAGCTCAGAGTCTGGATCCTGCTTCGGATTCTGTATCTCCCTGTCTCTCTCCTCCTCCCTGCTCATGCTCTGTCTCTCTCTGTCTCTCAAAAATAAATAAATGTTTAACAAAATTAAAAATAAAAGGAGTTAGAAGGATGCTGCTAATTATCTGTTAGTGGATCACGGATGGGAAGAGTAGTTGTTGCCCTTCCTACATCGTTTCCACGTGTTGTTGTCTTTTCTCTTCAAGTAGCATTGTGCATAATTTAATTGGCCCTCCCGTGACCTTTATTGCAGCCTTCAGGGTTGCAACATCTGCCATTCTATTGAGCATTATGTGACAGTGGAAATGGACAGTCTGGAGCTCATACTATTAGTATATTAGTTTAATATTGTTGCATGACAAATGACCAAAACTTAGCTGTTTAAACAAGAAAAATGTATTCTCTTACAATTTCCCTAGGACAGAAGTGCAGACATGGTATGACTGGATTCTCTGTTCAGGGTCTCACGGGGATGAAATCAGTGCCATCTAGTGCTGTCATTCTCAATTAAGCCTCTGGTTCTTTTCCAAGTTCATGATTATTGGCAGAATTCATCACCTTGAATTGCTAGGGCTGAAATCCGTTTCTTTACTTACTCTGAGGCAGGGGACACTCTCGGTTTCTAGAGGCCACACATAGCCTTTGCCTCCTGGCCCCTCTCTCTTCAAGTCAGCAGCCATGCCTGCTTCAGATCCTTCTCATGGTTTGAGTCTTTGACTTCTTTTTCACCAGTGAGAAAACACTCCCTTCTTTTAAAGGGCTCAAGTGACTAGGTTAGGCCCATCCAGATAATCTCCCTATTTTATGAGCATATAACATAACCTAAATTTGGGAGTAAAATCCATCCTATTCATAAGGATTTTGCAGGGACAGGCAATCTTGGGAATCTTAGAATCCCTTAACTCTGCCTACCACAACAAGCCACTACAATGGCTGTGATTCAGCTTAGTGTAAACACAGGATGCGATGACCATGAAAAGGCCCCTTGAAACTACCTGCAACCTGCCCCCTAAACTTTACCCCACAGGCCTGCCATCCATAACCCTGAAGTTCTACCACAGATGATACTCTTCTAGTTTCACCAACAAACCAAGGGACACTGTGTGTAGAGGCTACATAGTGACCAAGAGGAAAAGGAAGACAATAACTGGAACATTTCTCTCCAATTCTTTCATATGGCCTTATTCATGTGCATTGATCTGGAATCTCTGGTTACCAGCTGAGATACTCTAGTAGACAGTTACTGTTTTTCAATGTCATGTATTCATTACCCTTCTAGCAAGAGCATTCTTGGTTTCCTTTGTTAACCACCCCTATCCTTACTCTAAGTCTGTGGGACTTGGGTGGGAATAATCCCCTGCCTCGTAATCAGGGGGGTATGGGACCCAGATCTGCCTGTGAGGATACAAAAAGTCTCTGGTCACAATGACTTCCTCAGGGATGTGCGTGTAACTTAGCCTGAGACAACCAATACCAATAAGTCCTGAATTTTCACTAGAACTCTCTGGAAAAAGAACCTCTCTTTTAATGGTGACAGAAGGCCTTACGCAGCCATTTCTTAACTTCAACACTATCTGCATTTGGGGCCCAACAATATTTTGTTGAGGGAGAGGGTTTTGTGCCTTCTACCTACTAGATGCCAAGAGCACTCCCCATCCCCATCCCCAGTTACAAAAAAGTGTCTCTATAAATTGTCCGATGTCCCTTAGAGGACAAATTCACCAACGATTGGGAACTTCTGGCTTAGAGCTACTGGCATCCATCTGTCCACCAAGTGGAGGCTGCTTGAGAATTAAACCGATACAGAGAACAGAGCTGAGACACGTTGAGGAGCAAATTCTGATGACATCAGCTGAACACTTTTGAATCTTTTCTTGTGAGATATTCCCTAGACTTTTTAGTTGTATGCAGCAATAAAGTCCCTTCTCTGCCTATGCCTCTTTGGTTTTGGTTTCTTTTTACTAAATCAGACACTTTGGATGCCATGTAGCCTGGGAAAAAAAGATACCAAAAAAAACCAATTTCAAGCAACTACTAGAATTACTCAATTCTAGTAATGTGAGTCTAGGTCAAAGGCATAGGAAAATGAGCTGGTTAAAGAATAAGTGGATGGAACTGAATGATAAACTGCATCAAATTCATAATACTGTCTTTTTCTTGTCTAGAATGCTTCATTTCCAATTTTTCTTTATAGCCAAATAAGTAGTAGCTGCCTGACTGATAGCTGTCATAAGCCTCTGAAAGGAGAAATTCCCCCAAAAGGTACTAAAAAGCGCATTCAGTAGGACTTTTTCAGGTGCCAGCTAGAGAAACAAAACCCCAATGAACTGAAACAAACGTACTGAATCATCCAAAAAAGAAAAAAAAAAGGCCAGGGTGGCCTAGAGATGGAGTCGACCCAAGAATAACTGAAACCATTCTCCTCACTTTCCCCCAATCTCTGCTGCTCCCTGAGCATCGATTTATGCTTCCATTGATACAAAATAGCTTCTTAAAATGACACAAACATAGCCACCAATGGCCCCCCGGTGTTCTGTCTTCCAGCTATGGAAGAAAGACCTCTCTGCATCTGTGTATACCTCAAGTTCAATCATGTTAGTTCACCAAACAGACTTGGATCTATTATCTTTTCCTGGATCGATCAACTGTAGCCAGTGGATGGGGTACCTCGATGGACCCTGTGCCCACTGTCTCTAAGCAGTGCTGTGGGGTCATATAAGGACATGGCAAGCCGCTGTAGAAACTATGTGGACTGGAGTCGAGGATGTTCTTGGAAAAAGGGGGAAGGAGTTTTGAGCAGTCATTTTGGAAGGAGTCCTCTCAAAGGAAACTTAGTTGAACCTTTTTCCTTGAAGCAATTAATATTAGGTCGTGCTATACTTATATTGTTTCTTCAAGGTTACTTTAGTTCAGTCCATTAGCAACTTGGATAGGGCATAATGATCCTAAGATGCACAGCCCCGTGAAACAAAATGAAAAAGAAAAGAAAAAGGCTTCCCCAGGCACACAGCAGAACCTCATTAATGGTGGCCTTGTTAAATAAAGCTTATAGATATAACTGATAGGACCCAGCCCAGACATTGTAAGTGGTATCTGTAGCAGATCCAGGTATCAGAGTCTCACAGCCTTTTGGACAGATCCATTGTTGTGGACCTTTAGCTGGATCTGGATCTTGGTGCCCTGTTGATGCCAGAGTCTGTCTACTAAGTTCCCAAAGGACTGGCTGGATTGTTGGATGCAGTACAAATTCCCCCATGTATTAATGCAGTTGAGAAACTTGCACATGTTCTTTTTTTTTATTTTTGTTTTTTGCAAACCCAGTTACACAATGGCTGGGGCTAGAGTGCAGGAGAGGGAAGGAAGCTGCTGGCCTCTCAGAACGCTCTAGTTTTCCATGGAAAATAACAAATCATCCTGGTGAACCCACAAGCTGATTCACATCTTCTTGACCTCACAAAGATAAGCAGAGGGGAAAATGTTTATTTGATGAGTTCTGAGTCCTGATCTTGAAAACTCATCAGGAACTTGAAGAAAGAAAGGGAAAGAAAACCTCAGCTATTCCACTTATTCTCACTACTTGCACATAGGTCAAGAAGGGTGGTTAGAAAACTTGTAAACTACAAAGCGGCAATTACTAAATATTTTTTCTGCAAGAACAAATGAGCCTGACAAGGATTCTAGCCTAAACCAGAGCCAAAAGAAATTTAAAAAACCCAGGCCAGCACTCAGAGCCAAATGGAGGAAGATGTGTTATTCTTCCCGTCCCACTTATGGAGATAAATGGTATGGAGATAAGAGGGGCTTATGTATTTCAACACCTCAGCTTCCACGTCTGGTTTTACATCTCTACAAAACATACCCGAGGTGAGTTAAAGTTAGGGGAAAGGCACAAATCCGTCAGTTTTTAGCTTAGACCTCTTCATCTAAACACTGCTTTTCAAACATTTTTCCCCAGCAATCCCACATGTAACCTCATTCAGAACCCCAAAATATAAAACAAAAAAAATATGGAGCTGCTGTGGCCGAAATGGAGGTGGGAGGCCTAGAGTTCTGTATGCTTGGCTTCCCCTCTTCCCTCAGGATTCCACAGAAAACCAATGACCTAAATCACTCTTAGCTCGAGTACCTGGACAAAAGTCACACCACAGTCACCCCTGGACACTTGAGAGATCTGGGGCAGATTCTCCAGATGGTACCGTAGGTCAAACTTGCCCTCCTGTGTCCCTGGTATCTAGAGGGTCATTATAACTTCATGAAGATGGGCTTCAAAGCTGGAAGCCAAATATGGAAGACTTGGATATAGGGAGTGGACCACCTGCAAAAGCGAGCTGGCCACTTTCCCACATCATGAAATGAGGCGAAATTTGCAAAGAAGACGTTGGCAGTCCTTTCCACTCATAGAAAAACACAAAAAGACCATGCTACCACGCTGACCACCAGCCCTGGGCTTAGTCACTATCTGGGAAAATCCAGTCTTTGTTCCAAAGACTGGAGACAAAGGGTAGAGGGATTGGGAGCCCCCTTGTCGAGGTGGCCCCGGTTGCTCAGCTTTCAGACTAGGCCTTCCCTGGGGTCCCAGCTGTCAGGTAGCAGAAATCAGACTGGGACCACAAACACATGAGATCTGTAGGACTTGTGAATCAACTTGCTACCTGGTGGCTTGCTGCCTGTGGGCTGTAAGAACTGAAATTTGATCCGTATAAAATCTTGCAAGAATCATTTACTGCTTTTTGCAGAACACAGATTCACTAAGCTAAAAATGCCAAATTTTAAATCCCAATCCAACTGCGTTTTAAATTGGACTCAGTGTAAATTTAAATTCGTTATATAATCCATTTTCCCTGCTACAGCCTCCTTAGGAAGCTGTCAGCTGATAACCACTAAGTATTTGCTCATATTTAATATACCAAAGACAGAATTCCTTGTTCTTGCATCCAAGCACTTCGTTCCTTTACCCACCCAAATTTCTCCAGTTATTTATGCCAAATCTTAAGAATCATCCTGTATTCTGTCCTTTCCTTCATACCCGCATTCAGTGAATCAGCAAATTTCGTCAGCAAATGTATTCTTAACCTGGCCACTTCTCGTCATCCCCAAACCCTAATTTCAGCCATCATTGTCTTTTGGTTTCTTTTGCTGCCTACTCTCCATTTTTCAGATAGCTGTCAGAATGATCTTCTCAAATCCTAAATCAGATGGTAACATTAAGCTTCATAAAATCCCACAATGGCCTATTATGCACACACACACACACACACACACACACACACACACACATCCAAACTATTCACCATTCTCTCAAGTTCCTAAAAAGCTGGTCAATCATCACTTACAAGTTTTACCTTCCACACCCAAGCCCTACCTGCCTCTAGCCAGACTGACCTTCTTTGTGTTTCACAAACTCAAGCTCATTTCCGGTATGGGTTTGGGCAGCGCTATTTCCATTGCCTAGAAAATTCTCCCCTCTGTTCTTTGTATGGCTAGCTCTCTCTTATCATTTACATTTCAGGACAAATATAACCCCCTTAAAGACTTGTTTTTGACCATGTGACCATGGCCGTTGCTATACCACCCACACATGCTCTGTGTCATTGAGGTGTTTTATTTCCCTTATGATATTAATCACTACTTAAAATTCTCTATATGTTTTTACTGACATGTTTATTCCATTTTTTCCCATACTGCAGTGTAAATTTTATGAAGTACAGGGTTTTTGTCTTTCTGCTCTACTTTCAGTGTCTAGAACTGTATCTACCACATAGTAGACACTCAATAAATGTTAGCAAAATGAATGCATTTGTTCTCCCTTAACTGTGGGACCAGGTACCATGCTAAGCTCTTTGTATATATTCTTTCGGCAATAGTTATAAGGCAGGCAATAATTTGCAATGATGTGGATGGCTAACTAGAATGTATTATCCTAAGTAAAATAAGTCAATCATAGAAAGACAAATACCACGTGATTTCACTAATGTGGAACTTAAGAAACAAAACAAAGGAACCATATGAGAAGTGGCGGGGAGGGGGAAGAAGAGAGAGCGAAACATACCACAAGAGACTCTCTTTTTTTCTATTATTACGAAATGTATTGTCAAACCGGTTTCCATACAACACCCAGTGCTCATCCCAACAGGTGCCCTCCTCAATGCCCATCACCCACTTTCTCCTCCCTCCCACCCCCCATCAACCCTCAGTTTATTCTCAACTTTTAAGAGTCTCTTCTGGTTTGGCTCCCTCCCTCTCTAACTTTTGTTTTTTCCTTCCCCTCCCCCATGGTCTTCTGGTAAAGTTTCTCAGGATCCACATAAGAGTGAAAACACATGGTATCTCTCTTTCTCTGTATGACTTATTTCACTTAGCATCACACTCTCCAGTTCCATCCACGTTGCTACAAAAAGGCATATTTCATTCTTTCTCATTGCCAAGTAGTATTCCATTGTGTATATAAACCATAATTTCTTTATTCATTCATCAGTTGATGGACATTTAGGCTTTTTCCATAATTTGGCTATTGTTGAAGGTGTTGCTGTAAACATTGGGGTACAAGTGCCCCTATGCGTCAGCACTCCTGTGTCCCTTGGGTAAATACCTAGCAGTGCTATTGCTGAGTCATAGGGTAGATCTATTTTTAATTTTTTGAGGAACCTCCACACTGTTTTCCAGAGTGGCTGCACCAGTTTGCATTCCCACCGACAGTGCAAGAGGGTTCCCGTTTCTCCACATCCTCGCCAGCATCTATAGTCTCCTGATTTGTTCATTTTGGCTACTCTGACTGGCGTGAGGTGGTATCTCAGTGTGCTTTTGATTTGTATTTCCCTGATATTAGGAGCGACGTTGAGCATCTTTTCATGTGCCTGTTGGCCATCCGGATGTCCTCTTTAGAGAAGTGTCTATTCATATTTTCTGCCCATTTCTTGACTGGATTATTTGTGTTTTGGGTGTGGAGTTTGGTGAGTTCTTTATGGATTTTGGATACTAACCCTTTGTCTGATATGTCATTTGCAAATATCTTTTCCCATTCTGTTGGTTGCCTTTTAGTTTTGTTGATTGTTTCCTTTGTAGTGCAAAAGCTTTTTATCTTCATGAGGTCCCAATAGTTCATTTTTGCTTTTAATTCCCTTGCCTTTGGAGATGTGTCAAGTAAGAAATTGCTACGACTGAGGTCAGAGAGTTTTTTCCTGCTTTCTCCTCTAGGGTTTTCATGGTTTCCTGTCTCACATTCAGGTCCTTTATCCATTTTGAGTTTATTTTTGTGAATGGTGTGAGAAAGTGGTCTAGTTTCATTCTTCTGCATGTTGCTGTCCAGTTCTCCCAGCACCATTTGTTAAAGACACTGTCTTTTTTCCATTGGATATTCTTTCCTGCTTTGTCAAAGATTAGTTGGCCATGTGGGTCTAGTTCTGGGGCTTCTATTCTATTCCATTGGTCTATGTGTCTTTTTTTGTGCCCATACCATGCTGTCTTGATGATTACAGCTTTGTAGTAGAGGCTAAAGTCTGGGATTGTGATGCTTCCAGCTTTGGTCTTCTTCTTCAATATTACTTTGGCTATTCAGGGTCTTTTGTGGTTCCATACAAATTTTAGGATTGCTTGTTCTAGCTTCAAGAAGAATGCTGGTACAATGTTGATTGGGATTGCACTGAATGTGTAGATAGCTTTAGGTCGTATTAACATTTTAACAATATTTATTTTTCCAATCCATGAGCATGAAATGTTTTTCCATTTCTTTATATCTTCTTCAGTTTCCTTCATAAGTTTCTATAGTTTTCAGCATACATATCTTTTACATCTTTGGTTAGGTTTATTCCTAGGTATTTTATGATTCTTGGTGCAATTGTGAGTGGGATCAGTTTCTTTCTTTGTCTTTCTATTGCTCTATTATTAGTGTGTAAGAATGCAACTGATTTCTGTACAGTAATTTTGTATCCTGAGACTTTGCTGAATTCATGTATCAGTTCTAGCAGACTTTTGGTGGAGTCTATTGGTTTTCCATGTATAATATCATGTCATCTGCAAAAAGTGAAAGTTTGACTTCATCTTTGCCAATTTTGATGCCTTTGATTTCCTTTTGTTGTCTGATTGCTGATGCTAGAACTTCCAATGCTATGTTAAACAAGAGTGGTGAGAGTGGACATACCTGTCGTGTTCCTGATCTCGGGGGGGAAAGCTCTCAGTTTTTCCCCATTGAGGATGATGTTACCTGTGGGCTTTTCATAAATGGCTTTTATGATGTTTAAGTATGTTCCTTCTATCCTGACTTTCTCAAGGGTTTTTATTAAGAAAGGATGCTGAATTTTGTCAAATGCTTTTTCTGCATTGATTGACAGGATCATATGGTTCCTTTCTTTTATTAATGTGATATATCACATTGATTGATTTGCGGATGTTGAACCAGCCCTGCAGCCCAGGAATGAATCCCACTTGATCATGGTGAATAATGCTTTTTATATGCTGTTGAATTTGATTTGCTAGTATCTTGTTGAGAATTTTTACATCTATATTCATCAGGGATATTGGCCTGTAGTTCTCTTTTTTTACTGGGTCTCTGTCTGGTTTAGGAATCAAAGTAATGCTGGCTTCATAGAATGAGTCTGGAAGTTTTCCTTCCCTTTCTATATTTGGAACAGCTTGAGATGAATAGGTATTATCTCTGCTTTAAATGTCTGGTGGAATTCCCCAGGGAAGCCATCTGGCCCAGGACCCTTATTTGTTGGGATATTTTTGATAACTGATTCAATTTATTCACTGGTTATGGGTCTGTTCAAGTTTTCTATTTCTTCCTGTTTGAGTTTTGGAAGTGTGTGGGTGCTTACGAATTTGTCCATTTCTTCCAGGTTGTCCAGTTTGTTGGCATATAATTTTTCATAGTATTCCCTGATAATTGCTTGTATTTCTGAGGGATTGGTTGTAATAATTCCATTTTCATTCATGATTTTATCTATTTGGGTCATCTCCCTTTTCTTTTTGAGAAGCCTGACTAGAAGTTTATCAGTTTTATTTATTTTTTCAAAAAACCGACTCTTGGTTTCATTGATCTTCTCTACAGTTTTTTCAGATTATATATTGTTTATTTCTGCTCTGATCTTTATTATTTGTCCTCTTCTGCTGGGTTTGGGGTATCTTTGCTGTTCTGCTTCTATTTCCTTTAGGTGTGCTGTTAGATTTTGTATTTGGGATTTTTCTTGTTTCTTGAGATAGGCCTGGATTGCAATGTATTTTCCTCTCAGGACTGCCTTCGCTGCATCCCAAAGCGTTTGGATTGTTGTCTTTTCATTTTCATTCGTTTCCATATATTTTTCAATTTCTTCTCTAATTGCCTGGTTGACCCATTCATTCTTTAGTAGGGTGTTCTTTAACCTCCATGCTTTTGGAGGTTTTCCAGACCTTTTCCTGTTGTTGATTTCAAGCTTCATAGCATTGTGGTCTGAAAGTGTGCATCGTATGATCTCAATTCTTGTATACTTATGAAGGACTGTTTTGTGACCCAGTATGTGATCTATCTTGGAGAGTGTTCCATGTGCACTCGAGAAGAAAGTATATTCTGTTGCCTTGGGATGCAGAGTTCTAAATATATCTGTCAAGTCTATCTGATCCAATGTATCATTCAGGGCCCTTGTTTCTTTATTGATCCTGTGTCTAAATGATCTATCCGTTGCTGTAAGTGGGGTATTAAAGTCCCCTGAAATTACCACATTCTTGTCAATAAGGTTGCTTATGTTTGTGATTAATTGTTTTATATATTCTGGGGCTTTCATATTCGGGGCATAGACATTTATAATTGTTAGCTCTTCCTGATGGATAGACCCTGTAATTATTATATAATGCCCTTCTTCATCTCTTGTTACAGCCTTTAATTTAAAGTCTAGTTTGTCTGATGCAAGAATGGCTACTCCAGCTTTCTTTTGACTTCCAGTAGCATGATATATAGTTCTCCATCCCCTCACTTTCAATCCAAAGGTGTCCTCAGGTCTAAAATGAGTCTCTTGTAGACAGCGAATAGATAGGTCTTGTTTGTTTTTTTATCCATTCTGATACCCTATGTCTTTTGGTTGGAGCATTTAGTCCATATACATTCAGTGTTATTATTGAAAGATATGGGTTTAGAATCATTGTGATGTCTGTAGGTTTCGTGCTTGTAGTGATGTCTCTGGTACTTTGTTGTCCTTGCAACATTACACTCACTGAGTCTCCCTTAGGATCTCTGGTAGGGCTGGTTTAGTGGTGATGAATTCCTTTAGTTTTTGTTTGTTTGGGAATACCTTTATCTCTCCTTCTATTCTGAATGACAGACTTGCTGGATAAAAGATTCTCGGCTGCATATTTTTTCTGTTCATCACATTGAAGATTTCCTGCCATTCCTTTCTGGCCTGCCAAGTCTCAGTAGATAGGTCTGCTACTACTCTTATGTGTCTACTTTTGTAAGTTAGAGCCTGTTTATCCCTAGCTGCTTTCAGAATTTTGTCTTTTGTATTGTATTTTGCCAGTTTCACTATGATATGTTGTGCAGAAGATCGATTCAAGTTATGTCTGAAGGGAGTTCTCTGTGCCTCTTGGATTTCAATGCCTTTTTCCTTCCCCAGATCAGGGAAGTTCTCAGCTATGATTTGTTCATGTACACCATCAGCCCCTCTCTATCTCTCTTCTTCTTCTGGAATTCCTATGATACGGATATTGTTCCATTTGATTGCAGCACTTAGTTCTCTAATTCTCCCCTCATACTCCTGGATTTTTTGTTATCTCTCTTTCTCTCAGCTTCCTCTTTTTCCATAATTTTATCTTCTAATTCAGCTATTCTCTCCTCTGTCTCTTCAATCTGTGCTGTGGTCACCTCCAAAATTTTATTTTGTACCTCATTTATAGCATTTTTTAGCTCCTCATGACTATTGCTTAGTCCCTTGATCTCTGTAGCAATAGATTCTCTGCTGTCTTCTATGCTTTTTTCAAGCCCAGTGATTAATTTTATGACTATTATTCTAAATTCTTTTTCTTTTATATTGCTTAAATCATTTTTGATCAAATTGTTAGCTGTCGCTATTTCCTGGAGTTTCTTTTGAGGAGAATTCTCCTGTTTCGTCATTTTGGGTATTCCCTGCAGTAGCTCCAAACTGCAGGGCACTTCCCCTGTGCTGTCTGGAGTAACTTGTGGTTGGTGGGCAGGGCCACAGTCAGACTTGAAGTCTGCCCCCAGCCCACTGCTGGGGCCACGGTCAGACTGGTGTGTACCTTATCTTCCCATCTCCCAGGGGCAGGACTCACTGTGGGGTGGTGTGGCCCCTGTCTGGGCTACTTGCACACTGCCAGGCTTGTGGTGCTGCTTCGATGGGATCTGGCGTATTAGTCGGGGTGGATCCGCAAGGTGCACAGGAGCAGGAGGGGCAGGCTTAGGTCACTTTGCCATTGGTGGTCCCCCATGGGAGGGGCTCTGCAGCACTGGGAGGGAGGCAGCCCCGACAGAGGGATGGATCCACAGAAGCGCAGTGTTTGGCATTTGCGCGGTGCAAGCAAGTTCGGTGACGGGAACTGGTTCCCTTTGGAATTTCGGCCTCTTCCCTGGGCCTCTTGTCTATACTTGGCTCCAAAGAGTCCATTCTGCTAGTCTTCTGGCAGTTTTCTGGTTTATTTAGGCAGATGTGGATGGAATCTAAGCGATCAGCAGGACGAGGTGAGCCCAGCATCCTCCTACACTGCCATCTTCCCAGGTCTCCAAGAGACTCTTACCAATAGAGAATAAACTGAGGGTTGATGGTGGGAGATGGGAGGGGAGATGGGCTAGATGGTGATAGGTATTAAGGAGGGCACTTATTGTGACGAGCACTGTGTATTGTATGTAAGTGATGAATCACTGAATTCTACTCCTGAAACCAAAATTGCGTTGTATGTTAACTAAATAAAATTTAAATAAAAATAAAATGGAGGCAGTAGAACACAGTGGTAGAGTGTGGACTCTAGCACTGGTGTCCTAGGATCAAACCCCAACTCACCACTTAGACTAGTTAGTTAGTTGGATCTCACTTTCCTTGTCTGAAAAAAAATGAAGATAAAAGTAATACTTACCCTACAGATACCCAGGACACATTTAGAACACTATCTTTCCTATAATAAATATTTAATAAATGCTAGCTATTATTATCATATTATCTCATTTTAATCTTATAATAACCCAATGATAGTTATCTGCACATTACATTTGAGGAAAAACCCTCATCCAGACAGAATAATTTTAACCCTAGTCTGTGGAGCCAGGGTGAGGTAGAACTGGAGATAAGGCCAAGACCATACTTTTAATTCTACCATCCTGCTTCACACCATGGGCTATTTCCAGGATTCTCAGGATTTCTAGGTAATGAAGACTCTACTGGAGTTCTCTTTTTCTCTAACCATTAAATAAGTTTATCACCTTCTTAGTTAGACCTTAGTTATACCTAAGACCTATCACACCTTAGTTAGGCCTATTTGAGAGGCATTCTCCCTTATTTTCATGGATTCAGAGAGGGCAGACTTTTTAAAAATTTAATTGACCACCTGGGCCCAGGCAGTCAGTCCAAAAGATGGTCACTTCATCTCAGCTGGACTGATAAAAACATGACCCCCAATTTTTTTGAATTTGTGAGAAGTGAAAGTCTCAGATCAATTTCTGTCTAGCCTTTGAAGGTATAAAATGTAAAAGGTAAGTGTTATCGTAGTTCTATTTCCCAGTATGTTAAAAAAAACAAAAGCCACCTAGAGAGAGAATGCAGCAAAAAATGAAAGATAAAAAAAAAAGTCTTGATGGCCTGTTGTTCCTGAAGCCTGGTTCCTTTTCTATCATTCACAGAATTTGAATGTTTAACTCTCTCTTGGATACCGTGAACCAATTCCTATCAAGTTCAAGTTGAGTGTATAACTTACAACCGAAGCAGTCTCAAGTAAGAGAGAGAGGAGTGTGAGTATGTGTGTGGATATGTGTGTGTTTGTGAATGCCTAACATATTAAATACTTAGTATATACTAAGTGTGTCTTCTGTGCTATGAGATACAGTGATGCTTAAGATGCAGTCCTAGTTCACTAGGATCCTCCACTCTGGTGGGGAAAGATAGATGCAAAAGAAAGACCATCAATATCATCAAAGCTATGCAGTAGATATAACAAAAATATGCTTATGTTACAGAAGCACAGAACAAAAGCACCTAAAAGGGAGGTGTCAAGAGGACTTCCCTATCACCATACTTTCATTGCATTCCTTATGCTTCTCAAACTATTCTTTTCTCTTCTTGGAGGGCTCTCTTTCTTTCTCCCAATCCTATGGTTTTAAGTATGCCCATTGTCCCTGGATTGCACAATCCACTCATAATTTCAGTGCCCACCTATTTGGGGGAACATTCTAACCATTTACAACCCATACCCCTGTTCACCTCCTTCTATCTAACTTATGCACATCATCAGTATTTCTCTCCATCCCCTAAAACTCAGTATGTTCCATCTTGAAGTTGTCACCTTCTTCCAGAACCTATTTCTTTTACGTTCTTTTGCCCATTTTGAGGCACCATCAGCCACTCAGTCATTCAAGCCAGAAAGCAGAGATATCCTTGACTGGTCCACCTTCTTTGCCCTTACCTGATCCCTACTGGCACGGCCTATGGCAAACCTTCATTATGTCTCACAGGACTACTGTAAAGATCTCACTAACCATCCTCCACACACACACACCAGAGACCCCTGAGAGGAAATTTGATCATATCACATTTCTTAAACCCCTCCATGGTTTCCCACTGTGCTAGGAATCAGATGCCAAGTTCCTTTGAGTAGGGGTTCTCTGGCCCCAGCCCATTTTTTTCAGGCTCATCCCTGTCATTCCCTACTTCAACCACAGTGTTGTCCCTGGACTAAAAGTCAAGTCATTTTCCAAATATGTCAGCTGTTGTCATGACTACTTTGGCATGTGTCTAATTTCTATGTGGAATGATCTTCTACTCTCCAACTTTTTCTCTCCTCTTATTCACATAGTTGACTAAGGTAGACTCAACCTTCAGCACTTAACTCAGGCACACTTCCTCCAGGAAATCTCTGATATTAAGGGCCATGGTAGGTGACTCTACTTTGTGGTGCCATAATACCCTTGTTCCATTTCTTTGTCCTGGCACTTATCATAGTTTGTTATAATTATTTCTCCCACTGAAATGCAATTTTCTAAGGACAATGACAGCATCTTATTCACCTGTGTATCCCTAGTCCCCAGAACAATTACTGGAGCACTTAGTAAGTTTCCAATAAACGTTTCATGGATTAAAGAATGGATGAATGAGCGAAATATTGAATGGCTGGATACATTAATATCCATCTAAATCTCTACTTTTCTTTGGTAACCCTGCCCGGCCCCCAGATTGTCCTTTGCAGTCCTCTAAAATTGGGTGGGGTGGGAGAGCAGGGCTTAGGGTGAATATAGACAAGTTCTCCGGGTTGTTCACACACCACATCAACACTTCCCATGTCTCACATGAGCCCCTGCAGCAATACATTTACTTCAATCTCCTGATAGATTTTATTTGTAATTCAATATCTCCTACAACATTCAAATTCTTCCATTCACACCACCATTCAGTATAGAATCACATACTGAGCCACAGCAATGTGCTAGACAGTATGGCAATCTTGCACATACAAATGTATGTATTTTAGCTTTCATGCTTTTGAGATTACATTTAGAGAGGATAACCAGGTCCGACAAACATGGAAAATGCATCTTGTAGTTACCCACAGTCAAAGGGTATGACAAAAAAGCAGTTTCCTCCTCTCTTCCTTAAATGTCCGTGCATTACCTGATATGTCACCACATTTCGTGGATTTCCCTCAGTCCCTTCATTCACCCAAACAAGTCGTTGGTTGAAGCCACACCTAAAGCTTTCTCCACACAATCCTCCCGTGCACCCCATGTTCAGGTACTGGTATCACATTTGCTTTGTCTGGTTAGCCTGGCTGCTGATATGGAATAACCTCTACCTAGAGTGTGATGGTGGTTCTAGAATTGACCAGAGGCTATACTGGGGTAAATAGTGAGAGGTCAGTGCTAATGGTAAGAAGGTCTCAGGGAAGCTGAAGACAAGAAAATTGAACTATAGTTTTCCAACAGATAGCAACTTCCTTCTCTGTCATCTTTTCCTAGGACCAACCACCAAGCAGAGGAAGGAAAGTTTAGTGATGTCATGTAGCTATTAGGGACCAAAGTCTATCAGTAAAGAGATATTTGGAGCTATTACACATATGTGACACAAAGTGACAGAAAACATAATGCTTATGTTTCTTATATGAACAAGATTCTTATATGAACATAAGATGTATAGATGGTAGGATGAATGGATATATGAATAGATGGATGGATGGATGGGTGGATGGATGGATGGAAAAATAGATAATGGATTTATATCTTCCTCCTTTCAAAAATATTGTGAGTAATCTTTTCAAATATATACTACCATCATGTTTTATGCATATATATCACAAATGTCTCCATATTGTGACAAATGTTGAAAATGGGCAATTAATCTTTCAATGGAATTGTTCATTTGTTTCTAATCTCACTGATCTTTTTATAATAATCTCTTCCTTCAGATATATTTCAACACAATTTAGTTTCAGAAACTTGAATACTTAGAGAGAAGTGCCTTTATTTTGGCATAATAGGAAATCAGAGAGCATTTTTATCTTTTTAATGTTTATTTATTTTTGAGAGAGAGAAAGAGTATGAGTGGGGAAAGGGGCAGAGAGAGAGGGAGACACAGAATCTGAATCAGACTCCAGGCTCCCAGCTATCAGCAAAGAGCCTGATGCAAGACTTGAACCCACGAGTCTAGCTGTGAGATCATGACCTGAGCTGAAGTTGGACGCTTAACAAATGAGCCACACACACGCCCACAGACAACAATGAAAACTTCCTTCTAATTGTATGAAATGAGGACCAAAGTGCCTGCCTGGTACAGTGCTGAGCACATGGCAGATGTCCAATAGGTGTAATGTTGTTCCTTTCAGTCCCTTTAAATAGCTAAGTCATGATCTTGTAGATGTCAACGAGACTTAAATGGTAATTAGGAACTAAATACAAAAATGACCTCACTATTCCTCATGATGGTTTGAACATCCAGATGTACATTTCCCCTCATGGTAATGGATTTTCTGAAGTCAGATTTTCTTGGGGCCAAATTATGATTCTGTTTTCTAGTTGTGAGACCCTGGTCAAGTTACTTGAGATCTCAGGGGCTCAGTTTCTTTGTCTGCAAAGTGGGGACAATAAGGGTGTTGTCATGAGAATTAAATAAGACACTAAGACACTTAAGGGCTTGGAGCATTGCCCTGCACACAGTACATACTCTCTGAATATAGTGGTATGGTTTTTCAGGTTATAAGCTGGAGCAGAATGGGCTTCTTCATCAGAAAAGCACCTGGAATTTTGAAATGTACCAACCACAGCAACAGAAATAAAGCCAGGCTTGAGCTACATAAACTTCTTTCACAGACTTCATGGGATTAATTGGCTTTATGACTCTAAAATGAGCAATTAGCATTTTAGGACTATCTGAAAACGTGCCTAATGCAAGTATAAAATAACATTTCCCACATTCTGCATGATGGTTTATGGTTGTAGAATTGAATTTCAGCCAAATAATATCAACCGAAAAGTAATTTAGGAGCAATCCAGAATAGGTAATATAGAAATACTACATGCAACTAGAAAGTAAATTATGTTTCTCCAAGAATGAGAGAGAACTCCACCATCTGGATTTTTTAAATTACAAAGAGCTGTTATAGACTATATGCGATAATAAGTAAAGTAGACCACAGTTAATCCCTTCGTGGAATTAGCACAAAAATATACTAGAATATTTTATGATAGCAAGAAAGCAAAGACAAAGACAATAAAAACATGAAAGTACTTGGAAGAAAAAGCAATGAAATATATCACTTCTACACCGGTAACATGTATATCTAGGGTTTACATTCATACTTCTAATAAGCATGAGACCTCACTGATTTTCTAACCATGAAGGTGTCGCAGCAGAGGGTGATGTCTCTTGAAAAGACCAGAAGAGGCAGGCTGGATACGTGCTGCCCTGTGGTTAGCATGTCCCAAGGAATAATTTCAGCCAGGAGTCTGGTCTTTCAGGTCATAGTTTGAGACACATAGAGTATGCAACTCAGAGCCCATCTTTACAGAAGATAAATAGGACAAGGACCCATTTTATTTTTACTTGAATTCCTCGCTTTTCATATTAGCAGGCTCTAATAGCACAAGCATCAAAGAGACCAGGAGAAAATCGGTCAAAATAGCACAGAGAAGGGAGACAAAAAACAACCTGGAAACAACAACAACAAAAGGCTCCTTTCTTTTGGCATTGTTACCTTGGATCCCCATTTCTGTATATTTTAACTTTTATTCTGTTTATCAGTTTCCATCTAAAAAATAATGTCTGAGCCAAATTTCATCCTATGTAACTCTATGAGGATTCTCTTTGCTTTCTTGGAGTCTAATTCTCCCATGGCGTTGCCATGAGATGTAAATCTGACCCTAAGGGAATATTATTTCAGTGAGAGGAGAAACTGCCTTTTATGGCAGCATGGTATCATTTAAGTGGGTTTTTTAAATGTAATCTTTAAGAGAGATATAAAATTTATAAGTGGTAATGATATCATTTTAATCATTTGAAGATAACAGACCAACACAAAATGAGGGTGTTTTCTTCTTAAGTGGGCTTAATCAAATGCAGAGTTTGAGAGTCTCCAGTTTAGAGATACTTCTTCAAATAAGCATTTTTCCTGCTGAGTCACTGTGGTTTTCATGGAATTGGTTTCTGAAGGTTGGAATTTACATGGTTTAACATTTTCCCTGTCCCTCCAACCCTAACTCCCACCCATTTTTGGTTCACTCGCTCTCCTGAGTCACGAGCCCGAGGACATCCCGGCATGACCAACCTGCAGGATTATTTGGCTCTGTCTCTTCTCACTTGACCATGTACAGCTCTTCCTGAAAACAGCAGTGGGATCTCAGGCAGTCCATGCTATAGAGATCCGAATCCAGTGTCAATAACCAAACTATCCATCTCAGTGCTGATGTACATTGCGTACTAATCATTTCCTTACCTTACCATTATAAAGATCTAGTGCCAATCGGTTCTGCCACTGAAATACTGGTATGCCAAGGAGTAGTGGCTTGCAAACTAGTAAAGGTTTAGTTTGTTTTTTAAAAGAACTGGTCAGTTTGGGGGCACCTGGTTGGCTCAATCGGTTAAGCGTCTGACTTCGGCTCAGGTCATGATCTCACTGTTCGTGGGTTCGAGCCCTGTGTCGGGCTCCGTGCTGTTGGTGCCGAGCTTGCACCCTGCTTCCCATTCTGTGTGTGTGTCTCTCTCTCAGCCCCTCCCCTGCTTGTGCTTTCAGTCTCTCTCTCAAAGATAAATAAATAAACATTTTAAAAACATTAAAAAAAAAAGAACTGGTCAGTTTTTGTCAGTAATGCTTGGTGTTAGCAGAAACATACTATTTTATTTTTCAAAAGAACCAGGGAATGACTTTTTGGAGTAAGGATTTTCTGATTAAATTAAAATTGAAAGGCGGGGGGCGGGGGGGGGGGGAAGTAGAAGAAGAAAAGGACCAGCTGGGCCAGGCATGCTGTTTCTGCGTAGCGAAAGGCTCCCTTCCCTTTAATATACACATATCTTTCCTCTCTTATAGTTTAGGGAATAGTATTGTCCAATAGAACTTTCTGTGGTGATGAGATGATTTCTATCTGCGCTGTCCAATACAATAATCACCCGTCATATTTGGCCACTGAGCACATGAAATATGACGAGTGCAACTGAGAAAAGAAGTCTTTAGCTTTATCTAATCAATTAAAATTTAAATTTAAGGAGCCACACCTGACACTTTTTGGGATGGTGCAGTTCCAGAATCTTGAGTTGTGTGAATATGAGTTTATTTTCATTCCACCCATTAGAGTAGTTAGATGTTTGCATTTCTTTATGTCATTTTCAAATTCGATTGCAAATCATAAAGCACAAAAATTCGAAATTGTCTTCTTTTTACATATCCTATGGAAGAATTTTGTTTATCGGTCTCTTTAAAAACTTCTTCTGTTGCTGAAATTTCACTCACCTTCGATTTATTTAGGAAATGTATTATTTATTAAATGAAGATAGGGAAAAGGCTAGCTTGACCTTTGCTCTGGGAAAACCAGCTCCTAAGTATGGTTTTGGTCTCTTTAGCATAAAATTACAAGATCAACTCTGATTTGCCTCGGCTTTCTAACTACCTCTTGATTTTTAATTGTTCCTTTTGTGCTAACAGTGCCCTCAGGGTCCGTGCTGTAGGACCTGGTCAGAATAAATTTCTCCCAGCATTTCTAGTAATTAATTTCTCTTGGAAGAAACCCATATAACATATTACACATTTGGTATAATAACGTTATACCAAATTCTACACAATGTTAGCTTATAGTAAAACACCTATGCATTCTGTAAGTCTTTCTGAATGCTTTGTAATTTATTATATATAATGCAACTTCATTTTGCAAAATTATAATATAGGTGCTTATGACCTACTTTGTGAAATTGCATATAGATGGATTTGGAGGTAATTAGGTATGTGTTTTACTAAAGAACCTGCTTTTAGTCATTCAAATGTTTCAGTCTGAGAAAATTTTATAGAGCTCAGTCATGTAAAATTCTATCATACGGGATTTTAAGTGTTCAACTGTCATTTTATGGGTTACTAGTGTTGTTTAAAATATTGTGCATCATTTAAGATTTACATTAGCCATAATAATAGCATACTTTCAAATAATTAGCTGAAATTTTTAGGTAATTTTAAAAATAAATTAAGAAGGATTCCTTAAGACGACACACATACCTGTGGTAACATTAACATTTATGTGTGGGTAAAAATAAATACTGATCTGAAAAGAAGTAATCCTTAAAAATATCCTTAATTGCATTTGAAAAATGGGTCTGTATTAACAACGTATAATCACTCTTGCCAGACTAAGAATTTAAGTTTGATCAAGCAGTATGTAAAATAATAAGGAATAAAGTAATAAATATCTATTTGCTAATGTAAAATTATGTATTTAAAAGAAGAAGACAAAGGGTCTCTATTCTTAAGCCTTTTCAACCATAGCTGAAATACAGTAAGAATTGTAACAAGGGAAACATGAGTGATATTAAATAATGACAATCTAAACAATCCAAAGATCACAAAGGATGGCAAAAAAAAAATGATAGTCATGTGTATAAATCCTTTTGATATATTACTCGGATTCAGATGTAGGAGTACTAGCCTTGACGTTACCTGCTGTCTCAATGCTTAGATGTTTCTGAAGAGATAAGACATGAAATTAGAAATGGTTTTCAGACACTGGACACGGGATCATGAAGGTCTTTTGACTAGATCGCTTGCAGGGCTTGACTCTGTGACTCACTCTCTCTCCCTCCTGAGCTAACAAAAGTTTTGCTTGAAAGGAACCATTGATGACTAGGGAAAAATAGAGGAATTCACAAATTCTCTAACAAGAGACTGATATAAAATGAGCATATTGATGAGCAAAATGAGATATTCATGAGCCACCAGAAATGGCATACAATTTTAAAGGACAGTAGCTCAAATAAGAAATAGTAACGATTTAGGAAAATAAATTAGACACGCACATTGAGACAGTTAGGAAGGCGATGGTTCTCAAGAAATGGAGGTGAGAAATTTTGTTTAAATGCTATGTTTTCACCTTTATTTAACTTAAAATCTGTTAAACTAGGGTGAAGTCTGAAAGGCAGTTTAGAAATAGAGCCCGTTTCAAAAGAAGAAACATGATATGTAAATGGACTACAATGGATGAGAAAAGCTTAAGAAATCATGGGCAAATCCAGGGATGTTGAGAAACCAGTTTAACTTCCTCGAGCTTTCCATTCATTAAGTATCCTCACTCCAAGAGTAGAAGCTAAGTGATGGACTTTTAGAGTACAAGTTTTCCCCAATCTCCAAAAGAGGAGTGTTCCTGGGAAACCTTTCATAAACTGAAATGGCATATAGTGAAGAAGTAATTACCATCAGTTTATATGGCCGCTCTCACTGCACAGGTGTCAGGCTCTCTACAACAGCTTGCTGCCAAACAGACATTGAAGAAACACTATTTTTGCTTTTGGCCTTTTTTTCCCTAAAGGTGGGGATCCTCTCTGCATTTCTTTTGCTTAGCAAAAGCGGGACTGATGTTGGTCTTTTATAAAAGGAACGTGGCATAACCCTAACTTTCTTTTTTTTTTTTTTTTAACGTTTATTTATTTGGAGACAGAGAGAGACAGAGCATGAACGGGGGAGGGGCAGAGAGAGAGGGAGACACAGAACCGGAAGCAGGCTCCAGGCTCTGAGCCATCAGCCCAGAGCCTGACGCAGGGCTTGAACTAACGCAGGGCTCGAACTCACGGAACGTGAGATCGTGACCTGAGCTGAAGTTGGTCACTTAACCGACTGAGCCACCCAGGCACCCCTAACCTGAACTTTCAAAACGCAGAGGATACCTGTGCCATAGGCAACATGCTAGTGACTAGCCTAGAGTCTAAGTAAAATGTCTTTAGAGTTTATCCATGACAAGATAAGCAAACTCTCCTCCTGGAGAGTAAGGTTTATCAGTGATTTCTAACAGAATTCGGAGCTCTTAACACCTGGGACTATTCTGGTAGGGATGTTGTGTTTGCTACGTCGCATCATGTCATAAGCTTGCAGTGGCCTGTTTGTGAAAAGCATTAAAATTCTGATCTCTGATTATCGAATTATAGAATCTTAGGGTTAGAAGTCATTTTCGACGTTGCCAACTCATCCCAATCCTTTCTGCGATATCCCTGCTGAAGGCCCACCCAGCTTCTTAATAAACACTAACAGCATCAGAGAACTTAGTAGATCGTTCTCATTTTCAGAGTTTTACTTGTTAAAAGGCTCTTCCTTGTGCAGTTTCGTAAGTGCATCTATCTTTAACTACTCTCCTCTAGTACTAATTATACTTTCCCCTAGACACTCCCAGTGGGTTTAGAGCTCCTCCCCGAGGAAACCCTGGCCACCTGTTAAGCCTTCTGAGTTGTTTTGCATCATTGCTCACTTACCATGATTTATGGTATGCATCATCTTTTCTGGATCTCTCCAGTTTGCCAATGTTCCTGTTAGACTAGGGCACCAAGAAGCCAGCATGATATCCCAGGTGTTATCTGATCTAAGCAGGAAAGAGCAGGACTTAGCCTTCCCCAAGCAAAGCACTGTGCTTCCTTTTAAGATTGGGTCAAGTTCTCTGACAGCTACATCACACTGCCAGCTCATATTGATCATGTGGTCCACCGTGTGATATTAGCTGCAAGTGTTTTATAGATAAAGAAGCTCCCTTCTAGTCCCAGTTTGCTGAGAACATTTCTCAGAAAGGGATATACACTTTATTAAACACTTTTTCTGCATCTTTTGAAATAGCCATATAATTTTTCTCCTCTATTCCTTTAAAGGAATGTGGCAAACCTTCACTGACACATTTTACAAAAGTCGACTCAACATTGTATTCCTGGAGCCAATCCAGTTCGGTCACACTCTATTGTCTAATTGATGTATTGCTGGATTCTGCTTGCACGTGTTTTGTGTAGAATATTTGGATCTATCCTCGTAAGTAACATCAGCCTAAATTATTCCTCTCTTATAGTATCTTCATCAGGTTTAAAGATTATTCCTCCCTTATAGTATCTTCATCAGATTTATGGCCTCATAAAAAGGAAGTAGGTATGCTTCCTCTTTTTCAATTCCCTGGGAGAGTTTGTGTTTCTATTCTTTCTCAGATAGGCGAGTTTGCACTGATCCATCCAGTCCCAGAGGGTTGTTTGCTTGGGTTTGACTTGGTTATTGTTGAAGGTTCAGAATTACAGAATTAACTTCTTGAATAGCTGTGGATCTTTTTTTGATTCTTCTTTCGTTATAGCTATTTCATTAATGTCTAGTCTCATTTTATCCCTTCCTTCTTTTTGGGGTGAGTTGGAGTTCTTTTTCTAACCGCATGAGGTAAATGTTAGCCCCACTTCTTCTCAACCTTTGGTTTTTATCACATATATAAAAAGAGCATATGTTTCATTTAATCCAGCATGATCTTTGCCTTTTCATTGCACAATTTGGTATGGTTAATTTTTAATTACTCACGCAATTTTTAATGTAATGTGATTTTAGTGTAATGTAAGTCTACCATATTATTGTATCTTTCTATTTGTTTTCGCTTGGTCTCTATGACTTTTTAACTCCATTCTTGCCTTATTTAAGATTATTTTTTCCCATATGATCTCTATGGATTTGGAAATTGCATGGGGTTTTTTGGATATTTTATTAGTTCTTATCCTAGAAATTATAATATGTACCTCTGGCTCATTGAAATCTGATGTTAGATTTCTGTTTCCAGCCAAAATTGAGTAACAAGGACTTAATTTATCCTCCTACCTGATATAACTGAAAAACCAGATGAATTATATATATTACAAATATATATAAACCTCTAAAGATATTGGGCACAAGTAACCCAAGGACGGTGATGCCTGGCAGGCAAGAAATCAGTGAAGTGAGCCTTGCAATCACTGCTGCTTATAGCCTGGAAAAAGGCAGTACAGGCTGTGGTACAAAGAGGGGGATGCAAAGGAAATCTAGGCGGTATTTCTAAGTGTAGAGGTGCATCTGTGTGAGTGGAGGAAAGCAAAAATTGCCAGGGTCTGTAAGACAGAGTACAAAGGAGGAGAGAATTGCACAGAGGAGGAGCTTTGGAGAGATGCAGGTTTGTCTCCAGTATACAGCTGAGCATCCGTCCACATACACCTGAGGAAACTACCCAAGGCTGGGTAAAGAACTACTCAAAATGTTAGAGAGGGTAGTGTCCCCAGATCTCTGGGGATAGGAATAGTGCCTGCTCCTATATTAACTCTATTTTCTTATTTTCTAAATTCCTGATACACTGGTATCTGAGGTTTCCCTGACTGAGGAGAGACAACCCCTCCCAGGGCTGGCTAATTCCTAGAAATAGCAAATGATTCTCCTGGAGCATACCTTTTATGTGCAAACCAACCAGTAGAACCCAGACCCTCAACTATTGCTTTTATGGAACACTTGAGAAGACAATATATCTCTGTCCTAATTGCCCCAGGGCCAGATTTTGTCCCAGACAACTAGGGAATACCCCTACAGCCCAGAGCCCAACGTGATTACTCAAACTATTCAATCCTGAACCTGCTCAGCAGTTACCTGGCCACAATTTTCCCTCCCATGAAACTCACAATAAAGACTTTTGCCCATGTTTCCCCACACTGCTTTTGCCTCCTGACTGACCTGGTGCTTCCCCACGTGGCTTGCCATGAAGTGCCGTGCTTCTCGTTTCTAGGGAACCGTCAGTAAAAACAACCCTCCTCCTTGACCGTCATTTCCAAGCCTAAGTGTCTTACCATTTTGGATTAAAACAAATGCTAAAAGATGGAGTGCAAAATCTCAAATTCATGAATCATTTGATTACCAAAAAGAGTCTTAGTACTGAGGACAAATTACCATAGGCTAGATGCTGCTCTTGTCGCACATAACAAAGTATAAAAAGACCACAAAAATCCAACCGATTCCAAAGAACTTAACCACATTCCAGCAGAAAGCTAAAAAATTTATAGAAATACAAAAATATTGAACACCCCAAAAGGTAAAATACTGTGATGAGCATCCAATAATAAGTCACCAGGCATGAAAAGAAACAGAAAAATATAATCCATAGTAAGGAGAAAAATCAATCAATTGAAACTCACTCTGATAGGACACCAATGATAGAATTAATAGAAAAGTACATTAAAATATTTATTATCTTAGAGGAAAGACTGAACATGTTAAAACAGGAAAGATCTAAAAGAATACAAATGAAATTTCTTTAAATAAAAATCACAATGATCAAGAGGCTCCTGGGTGGCTGTGGGTTGAGCATCTGACTTCAGCTTAGGTCGTGATCTCCCAGTTCATGCGTTCGAGCCCCTTGTAGGGCTCTGTGCTAACAGCTCAGAGACTGGACCCTGCTTAAGATTCCACGCCTCCCTCTCTCTCTGCCCCTCCCCTGCTCACACTCTGTCCCTCTCATAAATAAATAAACATTAAAAATTTTGAAAAAATCACAGTGATCAAGAAAAAAAATACACTGGATTAGATTAATTGCAGATTAGACATTGCAGAAGAAAACATAAGTAAACCTGAAGACATAACAATAAAAACTTCCTAAGTACAACATAGAGATAAAATGGACTGAAAAAAAAGTAGAGGGTCAGTGGTCATTAAACTTTAGGACAACTTTGTGCAGCCAAAGGGACATGATTTTGGAATCTCTGCAGGAGAAGAAAGAGGAAAGGGGACAGAAAAAATAATGGAAAAAATAATGCCTCCCCCAATTTTTAAATTTAATGAAAACTGTTAATTCACAAATTCTTGAAGTTACAAAACACCAAACACAAGAAACATGAAGAAAAGTACATAAAGGCTCATCATAATCAAATTGTGATCTGAGTGATAAAAAGAAAATCTTAAATGCAAGTGGAAGAAAAAAGAGAGAGAGGACCAAAGTTAAAGTGACACCCCATCTGCACTGAAAACATACTGAAGAAGGTCCTTAGAGCAGAAAGAAAATGATACCAGGTGAAAACATGCATCTATACAAAGGAATGAAAAGAATCAGAAATGGTAACTACATTGGTAAACATAAACAGTTTGACTCATTAAGCCTCCTTAAAAGATAATAAACTAGTTAAAGCAAAATAAAAACAATCTATTGTGTCTTCAAAACATATACAAAAGTAAAATACATAGCAGCAACTAGCAGAAAAGCTGGAACAGGAGAAATGGAAGTATACTATTGTAAGAATTTGTAATGTATGTGATGTAGCAGATCACTTCAATGAATGTGTATATATATATATATATAATATATCATATATGTAATATATAGTATAAATATATTAAATATATATTTTGTATATAATATTTTGTATATATTTTGTAGAAATATATAATATTAAATATTATATATTTTGTATATATTACATACATAATATATATTATATTACATTATATTATGTATGTAATACATATACATTACATATACATGTAACAATTATATTACATGTATGTTAAAGCAACCACTAGAATAACAGAGCAAAGTGTTATAATTAATAGGTCAACAATAGAGTTGAATTCATTTAAAAAAATCTTTCAATCCAAAAAGGGTAGAGAAAAAAAAAAACAGAGAAAAAAGAGCACACGGGACCAGAATCAGGTTGATTCTGACCTGTGCAGTCATATGAGGCCTTGCTCTTAGAAGGGCACTGAATTTGGATTAATGCTCTGCTGTTACTATTTTGAAATAATTAAAAATTTATGAACAAAGACCCCACAATTTCATGTTGCACGGGACCCCACAAATTACGTAGTCAGTTCTGCCTGGGACAGATAGAAAATAAATAATGTAAATTTAAACCCAGCCACGTCAATAATCATATTAAATGTAAAAGACCTGAACATTTCAATTTAAAGTTGCAGATCAGGGGCACCTGGGTGGCTCAGTCGGTTGAGCATCCAACTTCAGCTCAGGTCATGATCTCACAGTTCATGAGTTCGAGCCGTGTGTCGGGTTCTGTGCTGACAGCTCAGAGCCTGGAGCCTGTTTCAGATTCTGTGTCTTCCTCTCTCTCTCCCCCTCCCCACTCATGCTCTGTTTCTCTCTCACTCTCAAAAATAAATAAAAACATTAAACAAATTTAAAGATGCAGATCAAAATAGATTTGAAAAACCAATACTCAAAGGTACTTCCTACAAGAAACAAACTCTATGTGAAATTTCTTAGATATTGGTAACAAAGTGTTAACCATAAATTGAACTTCATTAAAATAAAGAACTATGCTATCTGAAAGACACTGTTAAGATATTGAAAATAAGCTACAGACTGAAAGAAAGTATTTACAGATCACATATCTAAAAAATAAAAAAAATCACAGTTGTTTCCAGAAAATATAGAGAATTCTCAAACTCGATAACAGGAAAACAAATTTTGAAAATAAACAGAAGACTTAAACAGATTTTTCAACAAAGAAAATATACAGATAGTAAATAAGCACATGAAAAGATGGTCCACTTGCTTAGTTACTAGGCAAGTGCAAAATCACAATGAGATATCACTACACACCTATTAGAATGTCTAAAATTAAAGACTGACCTACTGTGTGTTAGTATATGGAACCGTTACAATTCTAATGCACTACTGATGAGAATATAAAGTGGTACAACCTTAGAAATTCATCAGGTGTTTTTTTTTTCCCAATTAAATATAGATGTACCATGTTATCCACCCATTCTGCTTCTAAATATTTACTAAAGATAAATGAAAGTATATACACACTTTACACTAAGTATATACTTTATACTGTATACTTTGCTACTACCAAGACTAATAAATAAATGTTCATTGCAGCCTTATATGAAATAGCCAAGAACTGGAAACTAGCCATATATTTATCAACAGGTGAATGAATAAACAAATTGTCCTATATTCGTGCAATGGGAATATAATTCATCAATAAAAAGAATGAACTACTATTTCCTGAAACAACATGGATAAATCTTAAAATAATTATGCTGAGTGAAAGAAGCCAGAGAAAAGGGGCATATATATTGTATGGTTTCATTTATATAAATTTCTAGAAAATGCTAATTTTCTAGCTTGGGGGTCACAAGCAGATCAGTAGATGCCTGGGAGTGGGGTGGGAGGGGAGAAGAGTTTACAAAGAAGCAGAAGGAAACTGTATGAGGTGCATGTGTATGTTCATGTGTATGTTTCACGGGGATATATACATGTCAAATCTTACAAAATTTGTCAGTTTATTATGTGTCAATTAAACTCAATAAAACCATTTTCAAAATAGAGTTCTAAAGATATTGCATGTCCAAGAAGGAAACAATGAAGAAAAATTTTACACTAAAAAAATATATCATGTTATTCTATTCTAGACAAACCCAGAATTTAAAAATTATTGCCCTACCTATTTAGGTAACTATTCTGTATTTTAATTCTCTATATAATTTTACCCACATAGTACATTATTTTTGTTTTATATAGTCAGTATTGATTTACATTTACCTACATTTTATCATCTCTTTTCCTCTTCTCTTCTTGCTTCTCTTGCCTTCTGGTGGGAAAGCTTTTGCTTCTGCCTGAAAAAATAAAAACAACAACTTATTTTAATGCAGATCTTCTGGTGGCAATTGCTCTCATTTTTTGTTTGGAAAACTTTGTATCATCTTCATTCCTAAAGTAATTTTTACTGGATGAAGAATTCTGGATGGGCAGGGGGATTTTTCATACATTGTTGATATTATTCTCCAGTCTTCTAGCTTTGTTGCTATTGAAAAGCAGCTGTCGATGTAATGTTGCTCTTTTTTTTTTAATGTTTATTTTGAGAGAGAGAGAGAGAAAGAGAGAATGAAAGCAGGGGAGGGGCCAGGCTCCCCTAATGTTGCTTTTGAGAGTAACCTGCCCCCTACCACCACCACCCCTGCTACTTTTAAGATTTTCTCTTTGTCTTTGGTTTTTGGCATTTCTCTATGACGTATCAAGGCATGGATTTCTTTTTATTTTCTCTGACTTTAGATTTGGTAAACTTTTACGTTCTGTGGGGCTTGGTAGCTTTCATCACCTTTGGAAAATTTAAATCCACAGTCACTTTGAATATTGTACCTTCCGCATTCTTCATCTCCTCTAGTTCTAGGTCCCCAACTGAATATTCGTGACAGCAACTCACTGAATTCTTTTTCACTGTCTTTCAGGTATTTCTCATCTTTTTGCTATTCCATGCTTTGTTACATACAGCTTATTCTTAGCTATCATCAAGTTCACTGTTTCTCTCTTTGCTAGGAGTATTTCGCTCATAAATTCAACTATTGTGTTACCATTTTTAGTTATTGCAGTTTGCAGTTCTACAACTTCTCTTCAGTTCATTTCACATATGCAATATCATGCTTTCATTTAAAACTTCTGGCTGAGTTTAAGTTGAGTTTTCATTTCTTTAAACATAGAAACCGTGGTTGTTTTATGGTCTGTGTCCAGTATCTCTCCTATGTGGAACATCTATAGGTCTCCATGTCTTGTCTGTTTGTGCTCATTCTTGTTCCTCTTGTCTTAACTCCTCGTATGCCTTGTTATATTTGATTTTTTGGTGGACCTTGTATTTGAAAAATAATTTTTTTTAATTTATTTTTTAGAGAGAGAGAGAGAGAGGGGGCATGGGAAGGGCAGAGAGAGAGAGAGAGAGGGAGGGAGAGAGAGAGAGAATCCCAAGCAGGCTCTGCACTGTCAGCACAGAGTCCAATGCAAGGCTTGAACTCACAAACCATGAGATCATGACCAGATGCTGAACCAACTGAACCACCCAGGTGCCACTAAAAATAATTTTTGAACACGATCTGACACCTAAGCTGATATTAGTTTCCTCCATAGACAGCTGTCACCTTCTGCCAATATTTTATTTTTTAAGTGTTCAAAATTACTGATAAGTTTAAAGAGTTTTGCACCGAGCATTTCCACATTCACCACCTAAACTCTACCTTTCACATTTTACTACACTTTCCTTATCATGTATCCATTCATCTACCCATGTAGGAGGTTTTTTGGTTTTGGCCTTTGCCTCTGTCAAATATATGAGAAAAATGACAATCTGGGATCATTTTAATTTAGTTTCAGGGCTCAAGATTTTTCTGAACTAAGATGAGTTGAGTGCATCAGTCAGTACCAAAACTGCTTTATTTTTCCTTCCTTTCTCTGTTTCAGCGTGCTTTTTCTTCGTGGCACTAACTCAAAGCACATCGTGTTTTATCAACACTCTCCTGTAGAAGACTCTAGACTAAAATTTTGGCTCCTCAACTTGTTGAAACTACGAGATATACTGATTACTCGCTCAGCCACATTTTCATAGTTTACAAACACCCCCAGAGCAAAAATAGCCCCATATTACACATTCCATCTCTGGATTCATAACTCCTTCTCTTTATTATCACTACAGTCACTTAATACTTTTTTAGATCTTTAATGATTTTAGAAGTTTTTATAAATGCTTCATCAAGATGTGTACATTTTCTTAGCGTAAGAAAATAAATGACCTAGACTACCATTAGCAGAAGCACAAATCTCTCATTCTTTCATGAACCCATTCAAATCACAATTTCATCCCCATCACTCCATTAAAACAGCCCTTCTCAAGGTCACCAGTGACTCCCAAGTTTGTGATTCCTATGGTTGATTCCCAGTTTTCACCTCAACATTTCAGTAGCATCCAGTATTAGTGGTCAAAACTTGCTTTATTTACTTCATTTCTGAGACTTCCCCCTCTCCTGGATTTTCTCCCATGCCAACTCCTTCCTTCTCTAAGCTCATTTGCTGGAATCTCTTTCATGAACTGGAGCCTGAGTATTCATGTGGCCAGAGCAAAATCTCTGCAAAATTTCTCCTCCTGGTTTAAATAACATATACATCCATCCTGACTGTCAAAGTTTATTCATCAAATCCTAAATCTAAATACCATAGAGACACATTTTTGTCAATTCTCTAAGCATTCTATTTTGGCTGGGTTAATTTCAAAGAGTATTGTGTACGTATTCAACATAACATTAAGTACTCAAATGCTCTTGCAGTTTAATGAAGTTTTTATCCCTAATAAAAAATGAGACGTCATTCTTAGAGTAAGGAAATGGCAGTAATTTACCTACCATCACAAAGCATTTTGGAGGTAAAAACAGAATAAAAACCAATGGGTTCTGATTTTTTCACCCATTTGTTCTATATCAAATTGCCCCTTCAATATTTTTACTAGAATATCTAAAAGACTTATTGACATTAACACGTCCTAAACTGAATTCTTTATCCCAGCCTGTTCAAGCTTCTTCTTCTCGCTGTTACACATATTTAATGAATGGTATTATCATTTGCTCAGGTTTTCAGATCAAAAACCCATGTGTCATTATAGAAGTTATAACTTTATGTCTTTCACCGGCTTTGGAAAATTTATACTTCCATATTTTCAAGTATGGCATTGGTTCCATTTTCTTTTCCTTCCTTTTGGGACTCCAAAACCAATATGCTAAACCTTTCCGCCAGGTTTCACATATCTCTTACACATTTTCCATACTTTTGCCTCTTTATGTATGCTTCATTTCTTTTGATTTATTTTTCTGTTCATTAATCCTCTTTTGGCTGTGTCTAATGTACTGTTAAACCCAACTAATAAGTCCTTAATTTTAATTATTTTATTTTTCAGCCTTAGAATTTCTATTTAAAACTTCATTGTATTTGGTTATCTACTGAACTTCACCATCAAGTCCTCTATTTTTTGTGCATATTAATGACAGTGTTTTTTTTTAAGCTCATGTCAGATACCCAGATAACTGTTATCACTAAGTTTCCTCTTTTTTTATTCTATGATTTTCTTGGTATTAAGTTAAATAACTTAAACTCAGTCATATTCTTATATGCTTGCTAATTTTTGATTGCAAATCAGAAATTTGAGGGGTGCCTGGGTTGTTCAGTCAGTTAAGCGTCCACCTTCAGCTCAGGTCACGATCTCACAACTGGAGAGTTCAAGCCAGGCATCAGGCTCTCTGCTGACAGCTCAGAGTCCGGAGCCTGCTTTAGATTCTGTCTCTGTCTCCCTCTGCCCCTCCCCCACTCACTCACTGTCTCTCTCTCTCTCTCTCTCTCTCTCTCAAATATAAATAAGCATTAAAAAATTAAAAAAAAGAAAACCAGAAATTCGAGATTCTGTTATTTTCCTCAAGAAGAGTGTACTTTTGCATTTAGCAGGAAATAGGAGAAAATCTTAAGAAATCAGGCTTTGAGCTGATTATGACTTGATCTTCAGTCTTAGGAAGTCTGGTCCATTTATAGTTCACATTTACTTATAGGATATATCCCTTCAGTGGTCCCAACAGAACATTTGAGGTGTTTCCAGCCCCCCCGCCATCTTGATAAGGCTTGAACTCCAAGTTTTGTCTCACTAGCTTCATGGGAGTGCTGAGGGTTCTGCTCAGCTTGTCAGCCTCTATGCCACCACATGTGGATCTGTAAATATCACAAGGTGGAAAGCAGCATTGAATGTTGGGCTCACTTTCTGTGCTCTTTTTTGGGGGGGAGAAGAGTGGTTCCTGGGATCTCCCATTTTGGCTGGTGTGGTAGTTCTATGATGCCTGTATATCTATGTGTTTAACAGTTTATTCAGCTTCCCTAGTTCATGATGCATGGTCTGATAAATTCTAATCCACCATAGCCCGAGCATAACCCACAGGAGTCAATCTTGATGTTTTTCTTTCTCTTATATCATATCCATGTTTGATCCATCATGAAGTGTTGTGGGTTCTGCTGTCCAAATATATCCTGAATATAACCCAGTTATCACGATCTATCTCAAGCCAACATCACCTTCCACTTACATAACTGCAATAGCCTCCTAAATAGTAGGGAATTTAGCTTTAGGTGAAAAGTCAGCTTTTATTTTGAAACAGAGAAGGAATATATAATCGTATGGATAAAGTTGCATGTGTATATTTGGTGTTGATTAAAAATATAAGAAGGTTCCTCTTCAGTCTTCTCTATTTTCTCTGTAACTTAGGGGGTAAGGTAATCTACAGGGGAAGGGGAAGAGGTAGAAGTCAGGGGTTTAAGAAGAGTAAGAAAGTGGTTTGATTTGATTTAATGATTAAACTAATTTAATGCAGCATCATTGAGACCCCCCACTGGGTCACGAATGTAGTAGAACTAACTGCCGTGTTCTATGACCCAGAGGAAGTAAGTGGTTGGGCTGACCAAATTTAATGATTTGTGAGTAAATAAAGGAACTCTAGGTTATTGGAAAGATTGTTTTTCCTACTGGAATGATTGCCTGCAAGCTCTAATTCCAACAGGACTGAAATAAAAACAGCAAGGCTCATATATTTGTACAAAGTAAAATGGTCTGTGACCTAGAGGTTTCACATGAGAGGAAAAAAGCATTATAGCAAGAAGTACATGAACAGATAAACCAAAAGCAGTAGAGTTGTGGTCAGACCTGGACTCAAAAACTAGTGATATTAGAGGTGGAGAAATTGCAAATGGTGACAGAGTCTGAGGTGAGGCTGTCACGTAGGTGACTGATGTAGAGTGGAAAGTGAGGTGAAGAAGAGGGGAAAAAGTGAAAGTTCTTGGTGATGGCAGTTGACCTGTGGGCACTGAAGTAACTCAAGGTGTTGGCAAGGTTTTGGGTGGAGAGAAAGACCATCAGCCAAAGTCTTTCATTGGCTGAGAGGTTAGAAGAATGGCTTAGTGGAACAGCATGGGCTTCAAACAGGAAGTTAATAACCTGAGAAGAGCGGCGGGGAGAAAGTGACTAGTGTGAGACTTTAGAAAATAGACAGCTACTTGTCATGTTTCATGAAAGTAGCTCCAAGTCTCAAGCTGGGTCAAGGACAAAAACATACAGGACATTTGGGGCATGACTGTCGAGTGGAGGGTCAAGTGTATATAACAGAGAGCTTCCTGGTTGTCTTCCATCCTTGAGACCCTAGGATAATAAGGCATCCAGATGCTTTTTAAATAAAGTATAGCAAAAATTCTTATTTATTTTCTGGAGGATGAAATTAGTTGTGCTATCAAAAGTGTCTGAATATGAAGAAAAAATGCTGCCACTAAATAACTGTCTCAACAGTGAAGGAGAAAAGGACATTATTAGACATTTATTATTTCTGAAGAATTTCAAGGAACATGCTACTTATAAAAATGACTCCCATAAGACAAAACAGCAATGTGCTCATTTTGTTGAAGTGTCATTTCTGTGCCTATGGAATTATTTGTGTGATTTCTCTTAGTAATGTGCCCATCACAGCTTCAGTTTTTTACTAAAACTATGGCCATAATTCTATTACATGTACCTTCCAGAAAGAGGTAGAATATGGTCTTCATCTCAAATAGAAATTTGGAGTAAGAAAAATGCTTTCACCTGTTGATTAGAGAGCCCCAGATTAACCAGAAATATCTTGATTCACTCTTTCATTTTTTTCAATTGACATTTAGTAAATATCTCATAAGTGCAGCCTACTGTTTTAAAAACCAAAGACTATACTACAAAAAGAAAAAAAGAAAAGAATGAGATTTATTCTCCATAACACTTATTTTCTTTCTGATTGTGCATACCTCTTCTCAAAACTAAGACTTGTTAATGAAAAGACAAAAATGGTCATGTAAGTTGATCCAAAGATCAGCAATAATCCAGAATAACATGGATTTCTGGCAACATACCAAATGATGTAAAAAAAAAAAAATCATTAGGTTTTAAAGATCCTTGCACATTTGTTTTCAATATGCTCTGATATCAAGATGGGTATTAATTGATAAAAATCGTGACTTTTTTCATGAAATCACCAGCTTATTCCATAAGCTACAGAATAAAAAATCTTTAGGTTGATTAAATCTTTGCTTATAGACAGGATGACTTTCCCTCCCTCAATTCCTAGGACAATCTCTTGTTGTTCTGAATAGCACTCTCAAAAGTATCCTGGTTTGAAAATAAAATATATGGTCAGGTTACTTATAGATAACTGAGCCACAGAATCGTACGTAGAACTATGTTACAAAAGAAACAAAGAAAATACATAGGAGCCATATGCAAATTTTAAATTATATTATAATATTCAAGTTAAAATTTTCTATCCATAACTAACTGTGGATTCTCTCTTAGTATTTTTTGAGTGCTATTTTTTGCATTAATTACTTGAAAATGAAGACAGTGTTGATTAATGGGAACTTGAGTTTTAGAACAGATTTTTAATGAGTGGTGACATATGATATTTATCTGCAGAATCAGTAAAAGCTATTAGCTTTTGGTTCCACCGCAGAGAGACAGCAGCATGTTATGCATGATATCCAGAAAAAACACTAAAGTAGTTTAACGAGCAAATTTCATTGTACCCTCAGGGGTGATTTTTAGTCAAGATCACTCCAAGTCTGCTATAACAAAGGTCAGAACATAAAGAACACAGACGTACTGTCCAAAGTGCCTTGATCTTTTCTTGGTGACTTACAGTGTAACTGTCCCCCACAACATTCTCAACTGACAGTCTTTCCTTTAAGTCTGGAAATATTTTTATATTTTCTTTCACTTATTCTTCCCACTGGCATTTGTTAAGTTGTTGCATGAAAATTGTTCATACACACCATTGGTTTTAAAATAAAGAAAGATTTGTCCTGAAATCACTTTTTAGAATTAAATCTGTTTGGATAAATTATCTTCCTATTTAAGCCAATGAAGCAAAATTACCCCCTGGGTTTCTGGGGTTAAGAATTTGGCCTAACAAAATGATAGCTCATGTCTCAGTAAATGTCAGTTCATTAATAATTTTTATGTGCAGTACCGTAAAGATGCAATTTCAAGAAATTCAATTCCACCTAAAGATGTTCAAATGATATTTACCATGACAGAGTTAAGAGTGGATATATACCCATTTTGTAGATGAAAAAGCTGATGTTCAAATATAAAAATCACAAGGGAGGGGGGAAAAAACAAGAAATGTATAATCCAGGCTTCTGCTGTGTGGAAAATAGAAATTTAATATTTGGGGTTTTTTTGTTTGTTTGTTTTTTTAAGAGATTGGAAAGGCCATGGGGATTCAAATTCTATTGGTCTTTGTTTTACTCCAAGCCAAGAATTCTACTAGGTGCCTAATCTACATTATCTAATTTAATTCTTTTTTTTAAAGTTTACTTATTTACTTTGAGAGAGACAGAGACAGTGTGAGTGGGATAGGGGCAGAGAGAGGGGGAGACAGAGAATCCCCAGCAGGCTTCGCACGGTCAACACGGAGCCCGTCGCGTGGCTCCAACTCGCATACCTTGAGATCATGACCTGAGCTGAAACCAAGGGTGGGATACTTAAACGACTGAGCCACCCAGGTGCCCCTAATTTAATTCTTAACACGATGTTGTGAGGGAATGAAAGTTGCAAAGATGAATTTACCTCGGTTTTACGGAGTTAGGATTCAGACTGAGCTTTCTAACTGCACAGCGTCTGCCATCAACCAGGGTGCTTAAACATTTCCCAAAGTGAGATTGCCACCCATGATACTCAAAATCCTATGAGTCTACACTACCTCCATTTTGCAGATGGAGAAATTGAGGCCCTAGCCCTGTGTGAGATCACAGCTTTGTGTGGCTTTCAAGCAAAGCCTTTTCTCTGGTATCAGTGTCCCTCCTTAATCCCATCCCCTCCTTTAAATTATTTTACTTTTAGAAAAGCTAAACAATCAAGTGTTCTTCCGTTCTCTTTTTGTATAGTCTAGTGTTTTCCTTCCCACCAAAGAGAATTTCTCCACGTGGCTAAAAACAAAAAGTTTTTTTTAAGGAGTTTATGCTCACACAGTTATGGGTGGCCTACCTCTCCCTGTCTCAATAAGAACCTTTTCCGATTGCAAACTGGCGTGATGTGTGCACACAAGATGTGCATGTGTGAAAGGTAGTGTAATTGGACCGGGGGGGTGACACCATCTCTAACTGACATAATAACATATTTGCAAAGTAGCTATTTTTTATTTGCCCACTTTTCACCTGATATTATTTCACATTATTGTATTATTTTCTGCACACTTTTTAGATTAGTGTAGACAAAGGTCCCAGTGTTTTGTCATTTCTCAATAAAATACTAGGCTCTGATTTCTATCTGTGTGGCTTCAGACAAGCTACTTCTCTGTGACTCATAAAATGGGAGTAATAAATGTGCCTACTCCAGAGGAGTGTTATGAGGATTAAAAGAGTTAATTCACATAAAGATCTGTAATTAGATCTCAGGATCCGTATAAAGAACCTGGCAATCAGATGATAAGGTTTAGGATTATGATTTAAACACACACACACACACACACACACACACACACATCAGAACCTTCCAATTATTTGTCCAGCTTTCCTTTTCCTTTGGCAATATCTTCATGGTAAATCTAAGTTTCATGAACACAAATTATATACCCTCCCCAAGTCGCAATCATTTTGTTTTTGAAATTGGAGAAATGTTGAACTATACTAGAAGTGACCCAAGACAAAGAAGACATTTTGAAACTCACAAAATAAAGAAGCTTACTGCTAAAAAATGTCAGTAAACGTTGGACTGAAAACTGTGGTAAGAAATCATCTTGTCTATATTTACCATCAGTTGTCTTCTGAAGTAGATTATGGCTCTGATTATTGTCACCCTCCGTAATAAATGAAATCTTGAATAAGATGACGGTACAATGTAATGCCTTCCAAAAAACTTAGGTAGATGAAATATAGCATGTTCCTCATAATACTGGGAAATCATGTTTTTGACAAAAGCAAACCAAATAATGATTTCAGACCAAAGAATATTAGCAACAGGTTAACCTTATCTATAAAGAAATGTGATTGGCAACCATAACATTGAAGCAGTTGTCAGAACTAAGCACACTCCACTGTAGGTCCTCAAAGTAATAATATGATGGACTGGGGGCACCTGGGTGGCTCAGTTGGTTGAGGGACTGACTTCGGCCCAGGTTATGATCTCGCAGTTCATGAGTTTGTGCCCCACGTCGGGCTCTGTGCTGACAGCTCAGAGCTGGGAGCCTGCTTTGGATTCTGGGTCTCTCTCTGTCTCTCTCTCTCTCTCTCTCTCTCTCTCTCTCTCTCTCTGCCCCACACCCGCTTGCGCTCTGTCTCTGTCAATAAAAAAATGAATAAACGTTAAAAAATTTTTTAAATATGATGGAATGCAACAAGAACAAAGGCAGGATAAGCTTCCCGTATATGCTATCATTTTCAAGGATATCTCAAGTAGAAATGCTATTGCATACTCTTTCCCAAATATTTGTTGGCAAAATTAGATCTGTGTGTGAGCTTGAATACTTAACGGTATATATGTTTTGTCCAATATCGTGAGTGAAAAAGTTCCCTGGAGCTCCATTATTTCAAGCTATGTTTTGTTTTTGTTTTTGTTTTTGTTTTCTGTAAACTTTGCTGTTCCGGCAAGTACCATGAACTTTGTTGATTATCATTCTAAACTGGCAATGCTTGCATTTTCTCTGCTCGGGAGGTGGTGCCAGAATATAACTCAGTGAAATCTGCCCATTCTGGAAAGATTGTAGATTGAAAGCAAACATAGAAGGTGAAGGAAGACAAACCCCGCTCCTGAGGGGTTATTAACGCAGTACGTCACCGAACCCCGCGTACAGATCTTTCACGTCCATATGTGCCGTGTGCCTGTATTTGTAGTCCCGAATCAACAATGTGACTGTTATCTTTTTCTATGTACATTGCATGCTCTGATTTAAAATTTCAAAATGCTTTCCCATGTCAATGACAATCTTAATAGAGTCCAATTAGTTCCACAAGGCACTTTCTGATGCGCAAGCCTCTGGCTTGATTGCGGTGAATGGTGGGTATTTCCTGTGTTTAAGCCCACATATGGATTGAGTAAGGTAGTGGCAGAGAGACTACTGTTTTCCTTCACTACATCTTCATTTCTTTTTCACAGGCTAAGCCTTTTTTGTTTTTCCTGGCTCTGTTGTCAAAATACTGACCAAAGTTTTGGCTCATGGCTTGGAACACCAGGCCAAAACAATCCTCTGGAAACTAGTGTGGCAAAATGTATTTTAATCTATACATTCACCGTTCAACCATGTGCATAACCACACCCATTGACCCACGCTGTGGTTTAAAAACAACATGGGTTTGCCCCCAGAACAGTTTGATTTATATGACAAGTTTTTTCAAACCTGCTCTATCAACATTAAGAAATGTTCTGAGGCTTGGTTTCATCACATCTCTTGCCGGGTGGGGTGGGGGGGAAGCATTAACTACACGAGGATCATTTTTGGTTCTGTTTTTAAAAACAAGGTGAATTCCATGCGCATTCCGCAGAATTTCTTTGAAAATGTATTCAAATAATAGGCTATTTTGATAACACGTGAAAACTATGTCTGAATCAGAGAGCAGTTAATGCAATTATTGAAAGTATTTCCTAGCAGGTTACAAATAAGAAAAGATTAAGAATTTTCTTTGAATGAGTCATCATATTTTTCCTTTTAGACTAATTCAAAATGATTAATTCCCCTAAGTGTCAATTTGCATTCCCCGCCCCCTCCCTTCAAGGAGTGCTGGTTAGTTGTTTGTTAACTCTATTTCACAATACAAAAGCATAAAGAGTTGATCTCCCATCCAGCTTTGGATATTGCTTGAGAGATAAGATTGTTCAAAGGTATTCTGAAGAACTTTACTAACAGTGGATCTTATTCTTAATTATTCATCCATTTCATTTCCGCCTTTGTATATCTAGTAAATCTACATTTTAAAATTCTGAACTGATGAATATTTTAATGAATGTTAATTGCTTCTTATTTCAACAAAAGCAGATTTTGATTTGTGTCTCAAAGTACCTGCTCCACTCAAGATGTTTGTGTTAAACAAAACGACACTGGAAAATTTTGCTGAATTACTTAAATTTGCCACCTGGATTTTCTCCCAGATGAACGGCAAGAGCTAAAGTGGTCCAAAAAATGTCCTTTGACTTTAAATTACGTATTAAAAGTTTTCAGCAAAATGCAATTTATAGTGTGTGCCGCAAAAAATTTTACGGTTCCCCCCCCCCCCCCCCCCGCTGAAAGAAAGAGAAAGAGAGAGAGAGAGAGAGAGAGAGAGAGAAAGGAGGGGCAAATTTCCTTTAAATCCTTAAGTCTCTCCTCCCTCCCCCTCCCTCTCCTCTCTCTCATATCTGACTACCTAAGTCGTAGTAACATATCTCTAGTAGGTCTGGCAGGATTCAGTTTTCAAAGCCCCCAAATCTAGATCCTCCTTTTTGAAAGTGAAGAAAATGTTGATTTGGGAACGTGGCATTCGACAGAAGGTGGAAAAAAGAACGGGAATGAGGGGAAGGCATGGCATTCCCATTGCTGGTGACCTACTTCGGGCTATCTGCAGATTGTAAATACATCGTTTATTAAGATATTCTAGTTAGTTCAAACCTCTAGACTTGATTGTTCTGTTCCCTCTTCTCACCCCAATTACCATTTCCTAAACTGCAAATAAGCTTCCATAAACCAGAGACATTCCCAGTTCCAAATCCTTTGGTACTTTCAGATTCCATCCGGGACTACTGATCCCACCTAAAGGCTTTCGGGCGCATTTAGGACAAGGATTTAAGATTTTGAACCAGAGGCAGCTTTTGGCGACTTCACTGTCTGCGGGTGTGGAGCCTGCAGTTATCAGGGTAGGTGCGCTCTCCGTGCTCTCTGAGCACCAAGCATCCTTGACTGCCAGCCTCGGTCTTCACCTGGAATCCATTGAGGCTGCACAACCCAGTCCAGGCGCCAAAGTGATCCCTCTGCCCAAATTCATGCACCCCACCCCGGGGTGCAGGAGGGAGTGGTGACGATGTCACCTCGTTTCGCATATCTCTGGGTTGGAGCCTGGCTTGTAACCTGTCAAGGCAAGTCCACAAATGCATTAGAGGTCCAACAGGGTACCTGGACCTCCTACACCTAAGTGAGCTGTAATTTTAATAAGCTGGATCCTATTTTGCAGTGCCTCTCACTTCATAGGAAACAGGGAAAAACTGAAAATACCTCGAGCAGAGAAAACAAACTGTTATTTGTGGGCAAGAGAGTTTTGTTTGGTTTTGTTTTTTAGTCTGTGACCGGTGATCTGTTCAAATGTTGGTCCTAGAAATACTGGATATTGAATTACCAAAGTTTTTTATTAACTATACAACTAATACGATAATCCTCGAGAGGCTGAAAAGAATCAGAAAATTATTATATTGCACTTACTTTATTAGGATTGTGCAGTTGATCACCTATTAATACATTCTTATTCTGTAATGCAACAGGAATACATCTGTTTCTAACTTGCTGTATAGATCATTAGTCTACCAGTCTTTCTGATCTGTTTCAGTGGCAGAATAAATATCATAATTAGTGCTATTTCTGTGCTTGTATGTTCCACTTTTGTACACGTTCAGAGATGTTATTGGGTCTGCTAATGTGATGCTGGTTTTCAACTCAGGTGATTAGTGTAGGGAATTAAGTGTGTCTACTCATTATCCACTGGAGATGGCAAAGACACAGCAGACAATCAGAATCATCATTCCAAATGAAAATAAAGGATGATTCTTTAAAAGTGTTTAGAAGGGTGCACGGCAGGGCATATTTTCTCTCTTCCTGGCAAGAGTTTGTAACTGGATACGTTAACGTTACTGAGAACATGAAAACATGAAACAAAAGTATTGATTCAAGAATTCACTGAAGAATCCCAGGGCACACTGGCTGGTTTTCCTTTATTCTTTCAAAGTACAAGCATTATTGGTTGTTTATGGCAGACAGGTACAACTCGGCTGGTCCTTCCCTTTATGCACGTTTCAACGTACATGAAAGAAAGTGTTATTTGTATTGTTAAACTTACATTATCTCCTCTTTAATTGCATCAGCTGCTAACTAGATCTAGAAATAATGACATTTCAAGTGAAAATGGCAACCATCTCCAGAAGACTAGAGTGTAATGGAGGAATCTAATGAATGTAACCTCATAATCTTCCCTAATGGCTGAGTTTCATCATTCCCACAGATGGAGCTCGGAGAATTAAGAGTGCTGTGCCTCCCCACAGACTCCACAGATTGGCTGGCCAAGGGGAGATTTTTCTTTATGTTGCTTCAATTCACATATTGGCAATGTCTGCTCGAACTATACTAGGAAGACAAAGTGTGTGGCATTAAAAGGTGAAAGTGAAAACCCCGTTATTGCAAAAAGTCTTGCCTGTAGTTTTATACAGTGGAGGCAAAACAAAATCTCTTTGTTGAGAGACGTGGGACCAGGAATTTCAGGTTACCTATAAATATTCTTTTAGGTTTAAATTGCAACAGAAAGGGAAATAAGGCTTAACCTCAGGAAAATGAGAGATTTGCACGTGTCTACAACTCGGCTTAGAAATGCCCTTATTCATTTTTTTCTCTCCTGAATGATTGGTAATATTTCCTGGAGCTTTTCCTAGTCTAAGGAAATGGAAAGATGTGGGGATCCTGGGCGGGCACACCTACAACAATAGAATAGAAGATGTATTTTTTAAAATACTTGGGTCATAAGAATAGTTTCACTGTTTGATTTCTCCGCTACAATGCCTTCTACCCTAGACATTATACGATGCCCAAATTCATTATTGGTGAAGAAAGCCGGGTGCATCTCAGTCATTTTGTTCCAAGGAAGCCACTTCCTTTCCTTTGTCAAAAAACTATATGTTCATTTACGTACCATAATTGTGAATATGAGCACAGGTTCATGTTTCTCTGATCACACTGATCATTTAGTCTCAGAAAATATGGACAACAGTGTCTGAGGGAACGCCAATGTCAGGTCCTATCCATATTGTATATGTATTCGATGGGCTGATAATCATGAAATTGACATTATTTGCTTGGGTCTCATGCAAATCTTAGAAATAGGGAAGACGGTAGTCGCTGAGGGCTCACTAGAAGAAAAAAACAACAAATAATAATAAATATAAATAATATGTTACCCATATTATTGCCAACACTGGCATTTACTCCTTCAATGATCATTGCACTTCTCTTTACCAAGCCCTGTGTTGGAGGCAAAAATTGTGAAGGTGCCCCCACAACGAGTGTTCTTTTGGGTCAGATTGTGGTTTTTAAGTTGCTGATCTAAATTTCGATAACACCCCACGTCACTCTCTACCTTCCCCAAACTTCCGAATCCGTCTTCTGGAGGAGGGCGTCTTTACCTGGAAAAAGCCCCATGGGTCTTCTTGTAGCCCTGGGCTGACGAATAACGACCTCCCTAGATGCATTAGCAAAGGTGTTGCCCCAGTGAGTGGTAGCTGGGCATCGTTGGACCGCATTCAGCCCAGCCAGTTTACTGCCTTGGCAGAAAGAACTGGAGACAGCCTGGGCGAGGCTGAGCGGTCTCGGTTCTTCCGCACTTTGCCCCGCCTCGCCTCGCCTCCTTCCTTCCCGGGACGGTGTACCACGGTCCCCCCAGGGTGGTGGCGGCCCCGGATATTCTACAAGGCTTTAGCTGAAGGCAACAGGGCGCTTGGAGTCTGTCTGAGGGTGGAGGTGTGGTCTTGCCTTCAAGTCGTGATGCACGGCACGCACGCTTTTTTCCGCTTAGACTATTTGTTCACGGTGGGGGGTTGGTGGGAGCGACGCTAAGGCTTCTCCAGGCGACCTTTAAGAGCTCCACCCCTGTCTTCAAAAGGAAGGTTTGTACTTGCCCGCGGTTAAGGCCTCCAAAAAAAAAAAAAAAAAAAAAAAGTGGGGGATGGCCATAAGGGAGAGAGGAGACTGAGGAGGAAGGCTTTACTCATTGTAACTTTCGGCCGGCGGCAGTTTTTGATCCTAAGGAAAGGGTACGGACCACATTAAACTCCCCAGAACTGCAGAATGAAAACTGAGGTGGGGGTGGGGACTGGAGAACAAGCATTCTCAGAAATCTGTATGGAAGGGAGGAGGGCGAAGAGCTTCTGGTTCTGTGGAGTCTGTTCGTAAAAGGGCATCTGAACTGGGTTTGGGAACATTGTCCCCTGGCCTTGGAGCGCGTGGAGTGGGCGGAAAATATCCTGGCACGTGGTTACGCGTCGGTTAAAGCGGGTGCGGGGCGATTCCGACCTGGCTTCCCGCTCGCTGGGTGTCCACTCATTGAACACAGGTCCAACGACGACTCGCTCCGCGCCAGGCTCTATTCAGGACGCTGGAGAAAACAGCCCTGTCACCTGAGGTCACTTAACCCCTGGGAACGTCAGTGTCTTCATAGGCAGCGCCGCAGGGTGGGACGGCTGCAGGGCCGCTATGATCCCTTCCAGCTGTCAAATATGACACGGGCGCGAATGGGTGTGCCCTCCGCTGACGGATGAGCCCCCTACTCTCGGCGGTGGGCGGGGAGAAGGACCCGATAGGCCATTTTGCTTCGGTCACTTCTAGGCAGGCGAGATACAAATGTTCCTGATGCTTAGCCTGCAAGACAAACCTGTTCGAGGGTGCGGGAACTTAACTGATCTCGGCCACAACAGGCTACTTTTCCAAAATATTACGGCAAACCAGGGCGAAATCTCCTCTCAGAAGCATGTCCTTACCTAGCTGACCATCCTTAGTGTATGCACAGGCCTGTGTGCGGCAAGCGGGCCAGCATTAGGCCCCTTACAGCACCAGGCGACTCTTGCCCCGGCCCGGGGTCCCACTCCAGCTTGGCGCTCGGAAGAGAGACCGAATCCAGCCCGCTGGAGCAGGGCCCCCTCTGTGGCGCGGCCGTCGGCCCGCGCCGCCCCGCCCTGCAGAACGGAGACCAGCGCCCGGGGCCCACCTCGGCACCCCGAGCGTCGTCGGCTTCCCGGTCCCAGTGTCCAGCAAAGCCTTTGTGAGCGCCTGCGGTCGCTTCCAGGCTATCTGTTTCTAGCCCGAGCTGAAAATGCAGTGAGAGGACGAGGGACTGCTCGGGCGGCCCCGGCGAGCTGGGCCGCCGGTCACCGAGCGCGCTCTGCAGCGCCAGCGAGGGCCCTTCCGGAGCCCCCGGGGGCCCCGCGCCCGGAGCCGCAGCGCGGGCACCCTCTTCGCGAGTGCCACCTCCCCGACGCTACAGGTGGCGGGCAGGGTGCCCGGCCCAGGCCTCCGACGCCTTCCTCGGCGCGGGTGGAGGGAGAGAGCCTAGCCTGCCTAAGGCCTCTTAATCCCGCCGCCCCAGCTCCTTATTCCCACCTCCCTGGGTAGGTTTAAAGCCTCCCGGTCCTTCTGGCTCATTCCTCGCGCTCCCTCCCCCAGTGCCCCCACCCTGGAGCTCAGAACCTGCGCGCGTGACTTCGCCACCGCGTTGACTAGCCCCGGTCGCTGCGGAGCTTGGGAAGGGGGGGGGGGCGGGGGAGGGAGGCGGGGAGGGGGAGGGAGGGGCTGGAGGAGATGGAGCCAGGGGAGAGGCCGTGGGTTGGGGCAAAATGATCCTCGCAGGGCTAAGCAAAAGCAGCTGCTGGTAACAGGCGCCACCAGGGAGGGAGCGGGTTTCCCAGCCCCGGTCGCTCGGTGCTGCAGCGGGTGCACAGACGGCCAAAGCAAGCGCATGCGGGAGTGACCCGCAGCAGAGACGCGAGCTCTGTCGGCCCACCAAACCCTCACTGGGACAGAACAGTCCCAGAGGGCTCTCCCGACCAGCCTTCCTCACCAAGGCGTGGTAAAATGCCCCCCCCCCCACTGCTCCCTCCCGAACGAGCTGTCTCCCCTCCTTGCTCGCACCCCCAGTGGGGTGCTAGAGGGAGATCAGCTTCACGAGGAGGTGGGGTGGAGGGCGGCAGCTGACGTCCCTGGCCTCCGTCCCCCACACCCAGCGTCCTTGCGGAGACGTGGCCAAACGCTTGGCATTGTTTCCTGAGGTCGAGCAGCAAGGACCCGTTTCACTTAGAAACACCTCTGGTTGTGTCTTTTCCCGTGTACTTCTGAGAAGTGAAATAAGGAAATGACGCCTGCTGCACTTTCAGAAGCTCATATTGGACAAGTGTTTGTAAATGCAAAAAATTAAATAAATACATAAATACATAAATAAATAAAACTTAGGAAAATTAATAAACACATGGAAATCCACGACAAGCCGTAACAACTGATTTTTATCTATCATTTTATATCCGTCTAGTATCCATCTAAATATAAAAACCCCGCGATTCTATGTAGTTTACATAAACCACAGGTATTTGGCACTTCATCTTGTGTTTTATTCCGATACATTCATGAATTGGCCATGGGCCTTCCAAACAGACTAAATACATATTTGAATCTTGGAAAAATAAAATTCAGCTCAACTTATTGCATTTACATTTTATGAAGTTTTTTCTTAATTGGGAGAGAGTCCTCTAAAATCCCTTCACCACCCAGTTTGAGTCCTAAGGCTTTCAGCCTCTGGTTCCACTGCTTCAGTGATATCTAGTAATAAAATCTTTGCGGTCCCAGAATATAATCAATCTAGAATTTCTTTCTTTGGATGTTTACATCGTGAGGAGTTTTCGTTACAATCTTGTTAACATGTTTTGTTTAACTCCAGACATGTTAGAAAAGAAAAAAAAAAAAACCTGAACGTTCTTATGGAGAGAATATTTTTTCTTCAATCTTGATTTGACTGAGATATCAGGGGTAGCACTTTGATTTATCTTCCCTTTCCAAAGAAAATTTTGTGTTTGAATTTACTTATCAAATGATACATCCACACTGACAGCTTGTCTTTTGATTTTATTGACAATAACAGAAACTTTTAGCAAATAAGAAGGTACCTTCTGAAGCAAGGCAGCTTCCAGAAGTATCTCTTTCGCGTGTCTGCCTACCTGTTCAGCTACCCGAAACAGACCATAAAAAGATGTCTTTTCATCCGCACTTCTCTCATTCTTGAAAGCTTCAGACATCTCTAAATAAGTGAAATTCGAACGCCCCATTTGAGGGAGCTTATGCATTATAGGGTCTTTGATTTGGACAAAAGAACTGTTCAAAATCTTTCGAGAAATAATCTCCGTGTATTTAGAAACAGCCTGGGGAACGGCATCTCTCTCTCTGAGGTTCCTCCACAAAAACCCCCGCTGGCGAGCCGCTTGTACATTTATGTCCGTAGACACGTCACTATTCAGGCCATTATCTTCCCTCTTCCACTTTTATTGGGTAAGCGCAGCTGTGAAGAATCAGAAACAATATATATTGGGAAAGAATAAGGGAGATTCTGGAATTCTAAAGCCCTACCATAATTTCTAGTTTCACTTCTCTCTTCCCCACCTCCCCCACCCTCCTATTCCATTTGCAAGATCACGTGTGCAGTTCTGCATCCCACAGTCTGTTCTCGAATTTCTTATATGCCCCCCCCCCCCCAAGTAGTCAAAAAATAATGCCAAGGGGGAAAAAGGCCTGAAATCAAATTGCAGAGCCACCAGGCAGAGCGACCGGACGCGCCTGCACACAGCACCAGCAACCCAGAGTCTCCGCGGCTTTTCCAAGAGCATCAAAATGTGCCGGCCACCTAGGCTTGAGGAAATAGACGAGGCTTAGGAAAAGAGCTAGACTTCCGTAGAGTGAAGGCGAAATCGGCAGAGAAAAGCCTCCTTTCCGAGGTGAATTTTGCTTAGCTATCTGAGCCCGGCTCACGTCGTTTGGCGGTCTCTGCTTCTGCGATTCCTCCCATGTTGCCACAGCCCCAGTACGCGCGACCCCAGACGGTCTCTCGTTCTGTCTGTCTGTCTCCCTCTCTCTCTGTCTCTTCCCAAGCTTCCTAGCTCGATTTTCACATCAAGTGAGTCATTCACCTTTGGTCCTTGCAGCCACGTTCGCAGTATTTCTTGAACAGTAAACACCTCTTTCCAAAGGATTTGATCAGCATTTCTCGCTCACATTTAATTTTGTACATAGTTTCACACCCCCCTGCGCCTGGCCTCACCGGCAATCCAACTCCATTCGCACAGAGTGCAGGTAAACGCATGGTGCCTTTTGCCTCCATCGATGTCATTGTATCTGATTGCGGGTGAGAATTTCGCGAGTTGCTGGAACGACACCCAAAGCGATTAAATTAATGATTTGAGACTGCTAACAAAATTTTACCTAACTTCAAAGATTAAAAATTGCTGCAAGTGGTCGCACTGCAGTCACCACAGGGATCATATTATACACACACACACACACACACACACACACACACACACACACAGAAGAATAACTCCTTTTTTTCACTCCAACAAACATTTTGCCCCTGCTAATCCAGTAGTTTCCTTAGCTGATCGGGACATGATTTGAGTTTTCCTTTTGCATATATAAATAAATTCTCTGATCTGAAAGGAAATATCTACATCATGTTAGATTTAGGCAAATTATTGAGCTAGGCATTTATTTCAGGATCTACAGCAAATTAAAAAATGAAATCCGGGGATAAGAATTTCAGAGTAAAATGGCCACTAGCTGTCAGCATGCTGTGTGTTCTAAAAAGTGATTGCTAAGATTTCAGTTGGATTCCCCCCCCCCCCCCACTTCATAGTCACCATAAATATACTGGTCTGGGGCTATGATTCAGTTAATATAGAGATTTAATATCCTGTCAAAGCACTGGTTTAAATGATGCATAAAGCAATTTTAAGTTTTGTTCCTTCAAGAATACTTTAAGCTATCAAATATTTGTTTGATAAATAGAATACCAAAACAAAGCAAGCAAACACAATGTCTTGTGTTAGGAGAGAAACCACATGGAGGCAAAGAATAAAACAAAGCAAAGAAAAACAGACAAAAACAAAAACAGAAACAGAAGAAGTCAACCCCAATCAGCAATTCAGCTCTCTGAATATCTGACTAATATTCAAGGACACATTAGGTTTTCATTACCAAGAACAGCTCTTAAGTGCCTCTTGTTACATGTTAAGAAATAAAGACAATTACAATGTTGGAAACATAATTTTCCTCACTATAAATATTTTATGCTTATCAAACAAACAGTGGATTGTTTGCTTTCTCCTTTCCACTACTGCTTTGGCACTAATTTTGGCGCTTAGATGGTACTTGGTTTGGATGCAAGGCAAGGCTGTTTGAAAATTATCTTTACAGCTACCTCTGGTGCTATTCTTCAGGCTTATTTTTGGCCAAAAGAGAGCTGATTGTTTCCTCTAAATGGCCTCAGCCCACAATCTCTGCTTTTATAGGATAAACCTTTCATGTTACATCTTTTCAATGAATCCAAGCTTTCTTATCCTGGGCTCTCTACCTGTTTAGTTTTATTTTTGCATGATGACAGAACTCACAAAATAGAATCCGTTTTACGAAAATGTTGATAGTAATTTACAATTGCAAACCAAAAGTCAACAAGAGTACTATCAGCTATCTGCCAAAAACATGGTCAGGAAATAGCAAATGAGATTTAACCTAGATAAGTACAAGTAGTATGTCTGGGGAAATATAATCTAAAAGTCATAAAGTTGAGGTCCAACTTCGTACTCTTCATGAGTCAAACTCCCAGATATTTCCGTTCTGCTGGTCATGAGAGTTTACTTATGGAGAATGCAGTTCTGTTCTAAACTATACCGGAAGAGCAATTATGTTGGTTATATTTTTTTAATGCACCTGCAATTTTATTCTTGGAGAAAAAGGTGCTGTTTTAAAAATTTGCTAGTTGTGAGAAAGAAGAATAAATCTGATGCTTGTTTGTCATATGATATTACAGAAATGTAAAAAGAACAACCAAGCCATTGGCTGTGGAGTGGGGGCAAGAGCAAAGGACTGCCACATCAAGGAATCATATTCCCCTGAAGCACTTGTTAGATATCATCTCTTTAAAAAAGTAAAGGCAGCTCACAAATGGATATGTTAATAAGTAGAATGATCTGGATAAAAGCAAATGGGAAGTTCAGGAAAGCTCCACGTATAACAGTCGTTGAGAATGACTCTATATGCCAAGAGAGAAAAATGATAAAACGAAAAGAAAAATTGGGCAAATTAGATTAAATTCAGAAAGACTGAATCTCAGTAACTTTGGAAGATTCACCTAAAAGGAAAAGATCAACACAACAGGTATTATTTGTTTTAACTAATCAAAAGTACAATAAAGTTTGCTGTAGTAATTACTTGTGAGACATAGAGAATGGGTAAAACATAACTTGACAATTCATCTTAAGTCTTTGCTTTAGTAGAAAGCTGGCCAAGGATCCTTGTGTTGTATCCCAAACTCGGTTTCCTAAGTTGTAAGTGCATAAAGCTCCCTTTTACTACATACCCCCCAAATCACTAGTATAAAGAATTTGATAATGCTCTTTACAAGTCTTGATAGGATGAAATGTATTTGCTAATGTTAGTTAGTCAACAATAAATGGATTAGAAAACTAGCCTTAATGTAACAAGAAATTAGATGTAAAAGTCAAAACTTATGGCTCACGTAGAAAGTTCACTATGGCTCATGTAATAAGTTCACTATGGCTCATGTAATAAGTTCCTGTCTAGTGGATAAATTTCTCCCTGGTTTACCTCATACCACTTTTTAGTGGATCAATAGGCACAGACCTTAACTTTCAGATCACAGGATATTTCAGTAGACTAAAAATCACAAGTACTTTTTAAAGTATATAGGCCTTAAAGCATAGGGATCAGTCTTGTGCATAATATCTCTTGGTATTATTATTCTAGTGCCTTCAATTCATGCTCCCTAGCCAGACATACTCCAGGAGTTAACATGATGCTAACAGTATTAAGTGATTTAGCTAAGTGAAAAAAGAAAGACCGGTACTGGGGGGAAAAATCATTGATCGATTAAAAGTTTCTTTAAATGGCTCCTGCACATAAGAAAATGTCTAACTCACACTTGAAGAGTTGGCTTGACTCTTGGTCGTTCCATATGGTCCAGTCTTCTCCAACTGATGATCACAAGTAAATCTTGATCTAAACTAGAGGGCTGGATCTTCTTTCCCCTTTAAGGAAAACTCCCATTAGGTGCATTTGACAAGTCTTTCGAGATGAAAGTACATTGCCAAACCAAATAATAAAAGGATTTTTAAAGTGTGTGCGCGTGTGCGTGTGTGCGCGTGTGTGTGCATCTGCATGAGTGCACGTGCACGTAAGAGAGAGAGAGAGAAGCCCAAAATTTCTTTTGAATCAGGATTGCTCATAATATACCTAACCTGTCATTGTAGACAGAATACAAATGCTCAAAGAACTACAAAACTTCTGTTGATTTTTGTCCTCTGCCTTCTGTGGATGTGTATTTGAGAGTTTGAATAGGTCCTTGGTTTAAACATATATTTCTGTCACATGTGTTCTATGTTTATGCCATAAACTAGAGTAAAAAATTCTACACTTAAGCAATTTTTGTGCCTTCATGTGCAAGAAACCCTGTCATTTCTTTATTGTACATAGGTAGGTTAGGATAGCAGTTAAGATTAGCATTTTATGACATGTAAACAGCTCAATGTTCTTGGTCCAATATAAACTGAGATACATAATTGAGTCCTTATGGTAGTTAGTAGTTTTTTACATGGAAATTCTCTTCCTCTCTCTCTCTCTCCATATATATATATATATATATATATATATATATATATATATATATACACACACACACATACATATATACATGTACATATATACATATACATATATGTATGTGTGTGTGTGTGTATATATATACACACACACACATACATATATATATACACACATCGATAGATGAATATAAACATATATATTCTCAAGTGGTTATGAATATGTGTTTTATTGGATCTTGGCTTGGTGTTACAAAGGACACTTACATTTTTATTGAAAATTTTATTCATACTTGTATTCTTGTCAAATGGAAAAATACGTATATTTTATGTTAAAAATAAACCTATCTTAGGTGGTATCATGCATTTGCAGATTGTGACCCCATGCCCAGACAGGACTACAAATCCACACTGTGCCTGTGACTGATTTGGGATTTGGATTTCTGATTTGGCAGAGGGATGTGTAAAAACCTCAAGTAGTCAACAGCTCCCTATTGGCTGTGCATCTGAGGGGCTCAAGAGCATTGTTTATTCCAGCAAGTGTCTGGAATACATTATACTCAATAAATTGGCTCCTGCTACTCCCGTTTTGGAGAATATGAAGAATTTGTATACTGCACTAAAATAAATGTACTTTGCCCAAATAGCAATTTTCCTTAATAGGAAATTCTGAATATGACTTTATCTTCTGAATCTAGTGCTGCCAATATTTTAAACACATGGCCTTTCCTAAAGGGCAGTAATGAAATAATTCTTCACACCTTCAAGTTCAGAAACTGGTTCAAAATTTAGCTATTTTTATCCAAAGACCATATGAATCTAGGTTTTGAGATGTTAGAAAAATAAAATGGTATAATATTTGGGTTTGGAGCTGTTCTATATATATTTTTAAAGAAATATTAGAATCAGGGATCAAAAGACTCTTTGTATTAATACATACAATTTTAGATTATATATTATTACTTCTAAATTACAAAGATTGATTTTTTAAATACGATTTTCAAATAAATACCATGCCTGTAGTCTTTGACAAAAGAAACTTTCATTGCTTTTGGTGAGTTCATAGCAGATATTTATATTTGGTATTTTGGGGTTTTTGTTACTTCCTCCTTAAATAAAACTTTTGATCACCTGAGCTCTAAAAGACTCTGGATTTGCTTTTTTATATCATATTTTTTTATATTCATAATGAGAAAGGATAAGCAATAGATTCAAAAAGGCAAGGTCGTCCTCATCAACTGGCTGATTTGGTTATTATTTCTCTTTGGACAAGGTATTGGGGAATTATTGAGTTAACATAATTTATCAGTACACTGACTTGTAGGCGAAATCCTCTCACCTGACATACATGGTCTATTTGGGAAAGTTTCAGGGTCTGCACACTAATAAACATCCAACAGTTTAGGACCCCTAATCCGTGTTTGTGTATCTTTCTGTTTATTTCCTGCATTGTTGGTCTTATCTCAATCTATAACCTATGGTCTTTGAAGGTGAAGGATCCTGACTCTAACTTCATGGTATCTCGTACAAGCCAGCAGATACTTGACTCATAAACAACAGCAAAGCATGTGACTCTAGATGAGTTTGCCAGAGTATGCACAATTATATCTGTATTCGTACCGTGCTTTAGACTTTCCGAGGGCCTTTTGCCTACATGATCTCATTCGATGTGAGTAATTGAGTGACGATGCGGAAGGCATTTTATTTGAGCGCACGAGAGAACTGCAAACATTTTAATGCTGCTCACTGGGAAGCATGAGTCCTTGTAAGAGCAAATCATCAAAGTGTCTGCAAATCCTTCACTGTTTGTGATTGGATTCCCTGATCAAGTAAGCGGAAGTCGCCGACGAAGGAGGAGCTCAGATTACTGGCCTCTGAGGGAGGTTTCATCCAATGCTGAAATACTTTACAGGGTGAATCCAGGTTGGCCCTAGCCCCCATCAACTCAAAGATACAGAGGGACTTGGAGGTTACAGAAACTTCCACCTACCCTCCCCACGTGTTCCTCGATGCAAAGAAAGGCAAAAGTCCTTAAGTTACAGTACTTACCTTTAAGACCACTTATAAAATTATGCGAATCTCTGATGTTTTAATAAATTTCAGTCTGACGACTTAAGCACTTCAAGGTGCTCCCCACCCACCAGGAAAAAAAAAAAAAATCACCATGTCACTCGGCCTGTCTGTCCCTACAGGCCCACCTCAAGCACACCTAACTGCCCCACGCTGACAGACCAACCCCCCTCCACCCTCACCCTGAGTTTAAACACGGCCAAGGCTGAGGAGTCCTAGACACCCCGCGGGGCGTGGGCAGCAGGCCCAGGCTCCAGCTCCCGTGCGGAGGGGAGTCGGGGCCCAGGGAGGGGACTGGGGGCCGGGAAGGGGGGACTGGGAAGACCGGGGGTGCTGGGAAGAGGGTTCCCCTCGCCAGCGCCGGCCCTGGTGTCGCTGCGCACTCGGAGCCGTGCAAAGGGCGCCCCTCAACCCGGAGGCACGGGCGCATTTCAGAAGGAGAGAAAGAAAAAAGCCACCACCGGCTCGAATTTCTGGAAGCCAGAGCCGGTTTTTGCCCTAAACAACGAGACAGAACCCCTCTAAGCGCTGCCCTGGCCTCTCCGTTACCCATTTTCGGTTTGTTTTCGGAAGAACCGGTTCCTCAGCCCCGCGTCGCCGCAGTTGGGACCCGAGTAAGTCCAGCCGCCGGGACCCTGTCGCCAGCCACCCTCCCCTTGCGCGCTCTCTTCCCACCTTCGCCCGCGGCGGCTGCGCTCCGGCCCCTGCCCGGGCTGCCCGGCCGCTTTGGCCTCCAGTCCGGTTGCAGTGACGGGGAGAGACTTTGTTGTGAAACTGAATCTGACCCTCTGGCTTCCAGGCAGCGGCCGAGAGCCCGGGGCCCCACCCGGGGCGGGAGGGCGGCGATGGGAGCCCGGGGAGCCGCGGAGGGGGCGCCGCCGCCGCCGCCGCCGCCGCCGCCGCCGCCGGGGTCCCGACCCCCGGGCGAGCGCGCGCGCCGCCCGCACCCCAGCCCGCCGGCCTCGTCCGAGGCGCGGGCACCGCCGCCAGGTACGCAAGGCCACCTGGAAGGGCGCGGCGGTGCGCTCAGTGCTGGGGACGCGCGTCGCCCCTTTGCCTGGAAGCCTTGGGGCGCCCGCTGCACGTGGACGGCTGTGTCTGGGGCCGGTTTGTTTTCCTTCCGGGAGGTGGTGACTGATTGGGACGTCGGGGGACCGAGGGGGGTCATCTTGGCCCTATTTGATGTTGTGATTGCTGTCTTGGACGTGTGCTTGCGCTCGAAGCTCCAGTAATGGAAAACATTTGGGGAGCAGTTGAGGCAAGCAGATATTTATATTTAGTGCTTTCTAGCCCCCCTCCCGTCCCCAGGATTCCTTACTGCGGCTGAAAGTGAGTCGGTTGGTCCAAATCAAAGAGGCCAGTTAGAAGTAGCAGATGAATTGGAGAGGTCAACAATGGTGACCCATTATTATTTCTAGGAATAATTAAGAAGCTGATGAGAAATAGACAGGATCTCTGCTTTGCCTTCGGTGAGTTTGGGGGGAGGTGGGGACAATGCCTCCAGTACAGACAATTTTTATTGTTTTCTTCATGTTCAGACCCACCCAACATTTTTCTGGTGGCCACACTGATGAATGCTAGCCAAATAAGTCATCTCGTAAGACCCAAAGCCTCTTCCAAAAATCTGGGTGGGAGGAGGACTCAAACCTGTAGAGAAGTGTGAGTTAATTACCTGTTCAGAAGAATCAAAGCAAGTGTATACTCAGCACACAAAGTCGCAGCTATGAGTGACAAGTGCTACAATAATGTAGAAGCAGGATGTCCATATAGAACAAGAGGGCATTCTTCCATTCTCTTCAGAGACCCCAAGTGTGCCGTATGTCAAGCTCTGAGCTGTTCAGTGAGCCAACACTGGGAAAGGTGCCATGTACCAAGCATCGAGTTACATGGGTAAAAATGGGTAAAAACGCTCTTGAAGGAGCAGTGTGGTGGACAGTTGTGACCTCATGTGATTAGTACTCTAATGGGCGAAGTCACAGGTGTGCAAGGCTTCCTGGAAGAGAGGACTGAATGAGCCTTGCAAGGTAGGCAGGAGTCTGGGTGGACAGTGTGTCCTCTAGGCAGTGTGTCCTTTGGCACCAGAGGCATTTAGAAGTAACCTGGAGTGGCTGTGGGTGAGCAGGAGGGACCTGGGATGTGGTAGAGATGTGCAGGGGTGGTAACTGGGGCCAGCTTGGAAAGGATTTGGTTATCAGACCACATCAGACTGAATCAGACTTGTTCTCTGCTTTGGGAGAGAGCACAATCTAACAAGTTTCATAATTTTGGAACATGTAAAGGCCTTGGAGAGAAGGCAGAACACTGTGCTAATTAAGATCAGTTACAAAATAGGAACTGTGAAAAAAATCTGTTAGTGGGATTATTTAGCCCATAAAAAAGTCAAGGTGTTCGCAACAGGTAATTAAAGAGAGGGAGTGCTATGATAACAGTATTGTTTTACTAATTGTTATATTAGTAACCTGAAATACAGCTTCTAAAAGTGTCTGATTGTTCTTAAGCAGTTGACTTACATGATAATTTTCGGAAGTAAATACTAGAGACAATTAGGCATATTGGGTTATCGTTTTATGACCTTTCATCCCTTACAAAATACTTATCATCTGCTCAACACAAATTTAGTGAATGTGTACTAAGTGTAGGATGCATTTTCAATCATCTCTATCCTATTGGATGGTATTAATGTCATCGTGAGGAAACAGGCTCAGAGAGGTGAATTTTTCCAAGATCACAGAGCTGGTAAGTGTCAGAGTTACCAACTGCAGCCCTCGTCCTCCTTCTCTAAGCCTTCAGTAGTCTTTTTCACCCTTTGACTCATCAGGACTAACTCTGTTTTTGGCTTTCTCCCCTTTATCATTTCTATCAGTGACTTGAAAGTTGCAAGCTAAAGCCGTGGTTTTTAGGTTGGTGCATTACGTAAAGCTGGAACGGATGCATCAGTCATTGGCTTGCAGAACCCTGAGTCACAGAACAGCGAGAGAGCTTGATTGACACGCAGAAATTAACAAAACGAGAATTTCACAGGGATGAGTCAGTTCCTCAAATAGAGAATAGAGGGATAATGCCTTGAAAATAGGTCATTTGCCCAAGAGTTTGAGTGTCCCTAAGCTCAGTACGGTGTTTGCATCCAGGGACCACTGGCCAACAGATATGTCCTGTGGAGGGAGATCAGAAAGTTACGTAACTCATTTTAAAAAAGATATTTTGGGCCTAGAAAGGAGAGCCCTTAGGGGATATTATTAATCTTAAATGTTTCAAGAACTACTTTGTATAGGAGGGTATTGAAATATGTTTGTGTCTGTGCAGAAGAAAAACTGATTTTAGAGAAAGGGGCTTTGATGGGTCTATTTCAGCTCAGTTTAAGGGAGCACCACCTAAAGGTTAAACCTTCCAGTTGTGGACCAAGCTTGCCAAGTTGGTGAATTTCTGTCCCCGGAAGTGTTCATGCAGAAGCGGGTTGGCTGCCTGTAAAGGATGTTTTATTTATTTATTTATTTATTTATTTATTTATTTATTTAAAAAAAGTTTTAATGTTTATTTATTTTTGAGAGAGAGAGAGAGAGAGAGAGGGAGGGAGAGAGAGAAGGGGAGGGGCAGAGGGAAAGGGAGACACAGAATTGTAGGCAGGCTCCAGGCTCTGAGCTGTCAGCACGGAGCTCAATGCAGGGCTGGAACTCGCGAACCATGAGATCATGACCTGAGCCAAAGTGGAACTCTTAACCAATTGTACCCAGGTGCCCCTGTAAAGGATGTTTTAGATGACTCCCACTCTAGATGGGAATTTGGATTCCACAACTTCCTTCTGTGGCCCCATCACATCTCATACCATGTATATCCCTGTGGATTATGTCACCTATTTTTTTCTGATGGAATTGAGGGGAGGCAGATTTCTGAAACTTTTTTAGCTTTGCTGTAATGTAAGTTACCCTTTGATTTTAAGGAAAGAGTGAGATTCATGAAACCCTGAGCCAGTACATCTTTTCTGACAGCTTAATGCTTTCTCCATTACTGTCTTTATTTTCGATGTTTTGGCCTCTGAGACGTAGTCCTGCAATCTTATTACATCAAGTAATCCTTTCTCTGGTCAAGAAGCAAGTAAGAGTCAGCATCCAGGAAATGAAGAAAATGCTTTGCTAAACTTTAGTTGTGATTGTCAAGGGGAAGGGAATAGTGTTGGAGCAGAGCAGAGAGGTGTTTATTCTCTAGTTTCTCCTAAACTGGCACATGTAATACACATTAGCTTTAAGGTCTAATGATGAACATACGTTACCTAATGAGCTGGACGTTGAAGTCTATGCCTATATCCGTGGCTAAAATTGCCTCTGAATTTTAGCAGAAATGGCATAAGAGTCTGAGAAATAAATCTTTCCATTTTATTTTTTTAGAGATAAACCTGCTTTTTAAATTTTGATAACTGAATTTTTTGTAGGCCAAATACTTTATGAATCTGACCCAGGGTATTACTGAAAACCAGACCACCATTCAACATTCAAATTTAACTCTTTAAAAAATAAAACCTTCAGAATCATAACTATTGACATGCCAGTTGAGCCTTAACGTTAAACAACATTATGTACTTTTTAATCCTCACCTCTTAAACCAAGGATATGTTTTAAAGCCCCTTTTTGGGGGCGCCTAGGTGGCTTAGTCAATAAAGCGTCCGACTTCATCTCAGGTCATGATCTCAGAGTCCACGGGCTAGAGCCCTGCATTGGGCTCTCTGGTGACAGCGCAGAGCCTGGAGCCTGCTTCGGATTCTGTGTCTCCCTCTCTCTCTGCCCCTCCCCTGCTTTCTCTCTCTCTCTTTCTCTCTCAAGGATAAATAAACATTAAAAGAAAGAAAGAAGGAAAGAAGGAAAGAAGGAAAGAAGGAAAGAAAGAAAGAAAGAAAGAAAGAAAGAAAGAAAGAAAGAAAGAAAGAAAAAGAAAGCCCCTTTTCACTTTTACACCTGAAAGTGAACATTATTGTTGGACCCATATAGTTTACTCAAGCAGGAGTGAATATCACCTGTGTTAGAGGCGAGTGTTGGTGGATAAACAGTTAGACAAAGATCAGCACTAATGTCATGTTTTATTCGGAGGGGCAGGGACTATTATGTCCAGTGGAGAAGGCCGTCATCATCAAAACGTTAATTCCTTGATGGTGCTGGAAAAAAAAGGTTGACAACTGAAAAGAAGCGTGAATTGGGGCACATTTAAAAAAAATCAAGCTGAAGTGTATAGTTCAATGAGTTTTGATAATCATTTTCGCTCATGTCACCACTACAGTCAAGGTAGAGAACACTTGTAAGTGCCCCAGATGGTTCCCTCGTGCCCCTTTACAGTCCATCCGCCACTTTCCACCCCCTCGGCTCTGGCCCCAAGCAGCCACTGTCCTGCTTTCCATTCCTATGGGTGAGTTTTTCGTGGTGTATTTTTAACACCTTCGGAGGTATTTAATGGTAGATCTTCCTATATAAAAGAAAAGGAGTTGGTGTTTCATATCTCCTCTTTGCCTTTCGAATGAAGTGAGAACATTCATCGTTTAGTTCTAGTCATTTACTTAATTTAAACAGCAGAAAAACATAACCCCTGAATGGTACCAATGTAGTTGGCTACCAGTTATTCCAGACCTTGTTTTTTTTTACCTTTATTTATTTATGTTGAGAGAGCAAGAGAAAGGGAGGGGCAGAGAGAGAGAGCGAGAGAGTCCCAAGCAGGCTTCACACTATCAGCGAGGAGCCCGATGTGGGGCTTGAACTCGTGAATTGTGAGATCATGACCTGAACTGAGATCAGGAGTTTGATGCTTAACCAACTGAGCCACGCAGGCGCCCTGTAGACCTTATTGTTTTAAAACTGAAACTATAGTCTCTGTAGGTTGAGAAACTATTTCCGTGATACATTTTTTTAAAAAAAACTACATCCCCGGAGGACTGACAATACCCTCAATCCAGCAGATACAGCAGAATTAATATACCAGCCCAGTGAAATTTTAGATGAATTTCTCATTTGTGATTGTGGTGGTTTTTTTTTTAAGGTTTATTTAGTTTTAAGAGAGAGAGAGACAAGGGGGGAGGGATGAGAAGGAGGAGGGGCAGAGAGGGAAAGAGAGAGAGAGAGAATCTGAAGCAGCCTCCTTGGGGCTCGAACTCACAAACCATGAGATCACAATTTGAGCCAAAGTCAGACAGCTGACTGCCTGAGCCACCCAGGGGCCCCTGTGATTTATATTTTTAGCTTATTTTCTCTTGGATGCCTGCATTTCTTCATTACATAAGAGATTTATAGGCCTGTGGTTCCTAAGCAACATGCTAGCACACAATCATGGTTCCTCAAATCCCTCGTGGATATGCCACCAGTCATAATCAGTGGGCACCATTTACGATTTCCATGCTTGAATATAAATTATTTTATGACAGGGGCACCTGGGGTGGCTCGGTCAGTTAAGCATCTGACTCTTGATTTCGGCTCGGGTCATGATCTCCCAGTTCCTGAGATTGAGCCCCCATCAGGCTCTGTGCTGATAGCATGGAGCCTGCTTGGAATTACCTCTGTCCCTCTCTCTGTCCCTCCCCCCTGCTTGTACTCACATGCACTCTCTCTCTCTCTCAAAATAAATTTAAAAAGTTAAAAAATGGTTTTATGACAATGGTCGTCAGACTCCACCAACCGAGTCGTGTGGCATGGTGATTCACCTTGCTGAAAGAAGAGGAGAGAGTGATCAGGATGGTAATGAAAGATCCCATATTTACTGGAATGAGGTTTGACTTTTCATCTGGAGTCCACGAGAGCAGATCGTATTCAAAGAGCAATGCTGAGTGGAAGAGAGAGCAAGTGACCGATGCGGGAGATCAGCACAGTGAAGGTCTGCATCGTGATTTGGTTAAGGCTTTCAAACGCCCAGCCGCGGTTTTTCATATTCAAATGTTCGTCCGTGAACACAAAAATTTGGTACCTTTCGATATGGGAAGATTCACGAATGCGGTCGAGATTGCAGGATCTGTGGGAGCAATTTCCTTTGAATATCCTTAAAATATGACTTTCATGTTGCATCTTCTCGTACTAGGACCACTGTTATATGTGAGAGAAATCTGAATAAGTGAATTTGACCTCACTTTACAAGAATTACTCCTTTCAGACACCAGACCGTTTGATCCTCTGATTACCCCGTTTGGAATTTGTGCTTAAAGAAAGCATTAAAAAGAAGGCGAAGAGCTTGATGAATGCAGATGTTGAAGTGTTGGATGCCATAGTGCAAGAGTGAAACAAACCCCAAATCTCCCACCTTATGGGATTATCTCCCTGATGGAACATAAATTACAGGGGCGTTAAGAATGACAAATGTAGACTGTAAAATGCTTATGCAACGAGGTTCAGAGAAACCGAAAACCAAGCAAGCCTGATGATTCGCTGTGATTATAGTTTCCTAAAGTAAGTTGAGTTGATGGGACTGTGGGCATGTTTCTCTAGAGTTTTCTTAATATTGTCCATGTATGAAGTGCTACATTAAAATACTGTGTACGTCTGCCGCTCTCTCAAAACGTAGTTTGAGTTGAACTTCAGTTGCTCGATAAACACATGCCATTAATTTTCCTAATTGGTTTCAACTCATTTGATTGTCCCCACACTTTCCATTCTTCATCTGAAATGAGAAGGAAGTTACATATGGTGGAAGCAGAAATCTGGTCGTATTTGGATAGAAGTTCTATAATGAATAGACAGGCCTCATGCTTAAAACAGTAGTACCAGGAAATCAGTGGAATAGCTATAAGAGCAAATTGTTGTGGACATTTATTTCTATGGAAACTTTATCTCCAGCTGGAGAAGATATTCACCAACATAGAGCTGAACTTGGTTTTTTTCAATGAATGGCTTCAGTGGCTGGATGTGCTCCTTAACAATCTGAGAGATGATTGCGTATCTGCTTTCTGAATCTCACTCACCTATATCTCTTTGATATAACCACATTTCTTAGGAAGGTGAGTAAAGCAAAGTAGAGGTGACAGTGCCACACGGCCTCTTGTGGCTTTGGGAACCATGGAATTGCCCGCTGAGTAGGTCCCTGGAGGTCATTCATCCGGCGGTTCGTTTCACTGCAGGCTTCTGTTTGTAAATTTTCTTAAAGACCCCTTGATTTGATATGTTTATTCAATCCGTAGTTGTAGTCTTCTGGGGACACACTTCAGAATAGCCCTTTTCTTTTCTGTAAAGCAATGTTCAACCACTAGTTTCCTTCTGCTTCTCAGGAATGTTAGAAAACTCAACACTTGGTGAGACAGCAAAGATTAAAGTGATGGGGCACTGTAATGAAAATATTCTTTCATCCAAGGAGCCACAAGTTATTCACACTGTCTGATGGGTCGCTGCTTCATTACAGATGATTTACGTGCCATCTGAAATATAACCCATTTTTTTCAAAACCAGCAGGAAAAATTAAAATAGAGATGATGCATAATATTTTTAAAAATATTATTTTCTTCCCAATCATCTGAGTCTCCACCTTATTTTTCTTCAATCTGGAAGGTCTGTCCCAAGAGCCTGCTTGACAAGACCCTTTCTCCATCTGTTTTATGCCCCCATAATTCACACACTTATGCCAACTTAACTTCTCCCAATATTTTGTTTTGACAATGGCCAGGATGTTTTGGATGAGCTAGAACTAAGGTAAAAGCAAGATAAACGTTCCCATGTAAGGTGAGGTGCTATTGCTTATTTTATCTGCTGCCCGGCTTTTGCCACTGGGTAGAAACGAATAGGAAGCACCTATGTGGAGTAAAAATTTTACTGACCCCAGGAAACATTAGGTTCAGAGCTATTGAGATTTCCCCCCATTAATCCTGTGTGCAGCGAGTCCCCGTAACAAAATTAGCTTTTCAGTGGTGTTTCATCAATAGTCCAGGGGATTGGACTGAAGAAGGCATCGTTCCCTCAGATACTGAAAAGACCAGCTCACACAGGGCCTGTCCTCCAGATCTCCTTCTTGCCCAGGATTGCCTCCTGCTATCCCTCTCGTCACCTGCATGGTTCCTCTCAGCACCACATGCCGAGGCTAGCATCTGGCCTGGGACTGTGAATGCAAGATAGGAGCCACACCACTCTGAGCTGGGAATGCCCCTACCCTGTATTCTGTGAGCTACGGTGGCCTGGGAAGGGGCTGATTCCCACCATCCGCCCCGGGAGAGCAGTTTTCGCAGGTGGCATCGTGCAACTGGCCAATAGGAGGAGTCAAATCCTATTTACATGTGTGCCCAGCCGTGCAGCTATTTTTCACTATTCTGTTCCGTTGATCTTTTCTTCCTACTTAAGAGCTTGTTGAAATACACTTCAGGAAGAGACTTCCAGGCTTTTCCTCCGTGCTCAGAGTGGATAACTGACTCCAGAACAATGAAGTTGGCCAGCAGAGATTCAGGCTGTCTTTCAGTCCCTTGCCTTTTTATCGGGAAAGCTTACACCTCCGTGGCTAACAGAGGGGTGGCCTTCCATGGTGTACAGCTCCAGGGGGCACCCCTCTTAGGGAGGGTGCTGTGAGAGTTGACTCAGGAGTAGGTAAGTAAAGGATTTGGCGTTTTGTGACGAATGCACCCTGCTTTGGCAAGGTGAGTGCTGGGGGTGGATGCGTGAATGGGGATCCAACTGCCACCAGGCTCATGGCTCCCTGTCCTTGTAGGGACACCCCTGCTACCAAGGCACCTGCCTCTGGCGCTCCACAAATCTCCCCAAACAAATCTCAACCAACTGGCCTTTCCATCCGTGGGTATCTGCGCTCACCATTCTGTATTTAGATGAGCCTCCTTGAACGTTCCTCGATTCCTTCTTTTCTAGGGACCATGTGTTGGTTTAAACAAAGTCTCGGAGAGTTCACCTCTGAATACTCCGTATGTATTGACATGTAGGTCTGAACAGGTTTATGAATAGCTACTCTTTATGTGTGCAATAAGTGGGTAAGTACGTAAGTAGGTAGACAGATAGGCGTCAAGTAAACTGTTTTTTACTTGAGCCTATTTCCTGGGTACTTGAAACAAATGTTCAGGACCAGAAATTTGATGGATACTTTTAAAGTTGATTGAATGATAGCACCGCTATTTGACTGCCCACCCAATTCTATCTTGGAGTTCACATGTATTAAAAACTTGCCATGTATCGCTAACACACCTCCATTCATTCATCCATTCATTCATTCATTCAAAATAGTTAATGAGCGCCATATGTGACCTGAATGAGAGAGGGAGGCATCGTCCTAGCCCTCATGGAGCTACAGTCTAGTGCGGGAGACAGGTAGAGAAATAATTACAGTCCCATTGGATAAGTGCTATAATGGGGGCAGGCTTATTTATAAACCATGAAAAATCAAGTGCAGCAAGGGAATTAAGGGTTTACTAAAGCCAGGCTCCTAAATATCGGTAACCTAGTCGTGGCATCTATTGCACGGTTTGGATTGACATGTAGAAATCTGGAAACAACTATGCTGATTTAGCAAGCAGTGGAGGATTTGTAAATAAAGTCCATGGCTCTCTGTGCTTTTCTAAAAATTTTCGAGTGGTAGTCTTTCTCCGTGGAGACATCTATCTGAAGTAGATGAAGGCTGACTCTTTTGACTTCTCAATAAGCTCAGTCTTTTCTGTTTTAGCCCAGGAAGCAATAACAAATACAGCATTTGGTACAGAACAGTTTCATCTTCAGAAGAAATAAAATTACAAATGAAATAGCTTTCATGCTCGTGTAACTTGACCATTCTTAATACCTTAAACTGTTCAGTAAGTTCAGTATGGAAATATGGAAAAGAAACACATGGGAAATAATCCCAGAATATCAAATATACAGATTTTGATTGAAACATGTTCTCAGGACAGGTATGGAGAGGATGGGAATTTAGGGGGAATCAGAGGGGGCTTTGTCTTGGGCCCGCCCCCTTCTGTGAGGAATGAGACTGGACTTTGTCTCAGCACATATAGGTGCCCTGTGGGCAGTTTATGTGAAAGCACTTTGTAAACTGTAAAGGGTTTGACCAATGTAAGGCAGCATTATTATTATTATTTTTAAGAGTTGCCTTATCGCCTAGAAAAGTTAATGTGCCTCAAGAGAGTTACTCAAGCAATGGAAAAAAGTCTAGTTTCCATAATATCTCTTCCTTGATTATGCAAGGAATCCTCTACAAGCAATGGTAGGGGTGGATTTGAAGATTCAGTTCTGAAATTTTAAGGAATTTGAAATAGAGTACCATATTGTGTTTTCTTGGCTTCATAGACCGTAAATATGTCCACAGGATTTTTTATTTACTTATGACCTGAAATTATAATATAACTTCTCGTTAAAACTACAAAAACACTGTGCTGTCACAAGGATTCTCAAAATTTTAGGAGTCTAGTTACTCATGAATCTCATGTTGCCCAAGAAGCATCACCTTTGCTTTGGCAGTGGGTAAGGCATACATTTTCCAGCTTGGACAATTGTGAGTAAAACCAAAACAAAGACAATTACTCCAGCATTTTAAAATTACATCCCAAATCATCCAAGCTTGAGATCTTTTACCTGAAGATTATGTGTGTAAATGCAAACATTCATTAAAGTAGACATATCAAACATATGCCTGTAAGAAATCATCCAATTGAAAGCTCCCATTTCACAAATAATAAAAACAGGCTCAGAGAGATAAATTATTGACCTCAGATCATTCACCTGGTTAGTGCCAGAGTCAGAACCTGAATTCTCATCTCTTGACTTCCAGTCCGGTGGTGTTCCCACCAGGCTAACATGCAGAAGTTCAAGTATTTCTACAAAATGTGATATTGAGGTTAAACGGCTATGTATTCTCTGTTCCATAATTTTGTCTTGGGCGATATCCAGATCATACATATTTTTTAAAATTCCATAATATTCAAATATCTATGTTGGAGTTGATGCGAGGCACCTAGAAAAATTTCTCAGTTGCTAAGCGCACGTAAGAGAACCTGAGAGACTCTTCTGGGTTCCTCATTTGAGCATAAGCATGAGAATCAATTTGGAAAGTTAGGAAATGAGAATGGGCAACAAGATGACTGTGTGTTGTTGTTGTTGTTGTTGTTTGAAGATAACTAACTGTAGAATATGTTTCAAAATACTACACTTATTCTTCCCATCTTGAAGCATCCCCAAAGCCCATGCTTCTCGAAGGTGTTGAGTCTCTGAAGGTTCAGAATTGATCAACCGTGAAACTGTGACCTAATGTAAACTTGCTAAGAAATAGTATAATAATATCCTTGCCCTGAGGGTAAAACACTCAACTCTAGACTTTTTCTCTTTTATCCTTGCCCAGACTACAATCATATCTCTTTGTTACTGTTTCCTCTTTGCATTATGGTACAATTGACGTTGATAAATAGCTTGGAGAAACTGAATTCAAGAAGGAAAAAGAAAAAAGCTCTTGTCCTGTTGGCTCAAAAATAATGTGTCTGGAAAGCCCTTTAGCTGGCCTCTCCATTCTTTTTTCCCTTGGCCTGCGGCTGCTTCCAGCAGACACACTGAGCTATAATTTGGCCACATTTGGCTCATGTAAATCGTGATAAACAGTGAGCCCGTAACATTTATTTTAAAGATTCACTCAGTGAAGGTAAGCGTTCTTGACTTGTGTATACATGCAGGCGCATGGAAAGCTGCAGACACAAAGATCAGCTCTTGATTTCATGCCACACAATTAATACGGCCGCTTGATGCTCTATTCTGCACAGGTGCAGGGCTGTTGGAACCCTTTGAAGAAGTGTGTAGCTAATAGCCCATATATAATTCAGAAGAAAAAGCCTTCAATGGAAGACCCCCGGGGGAATGAACGGACAGTCTGTAAGTAAACAGAATGTCAATCCGAGGGAAAGAGTTATTACTTTTAAAATCATAATTACTATTTTTGTTGTAACCCGAGTGTCTGGAAATTCCTCAAAAGCTCTGTACCAATTTTTAATGATTTTAGAAGTTATGAATTAAGTAGTACACTATTTAATCAGCTAACCTAATTTATATCTGTCTCAGAGATACTGGTTATCAAAAGTAGACTTCTAGAAGAAAAATGCCAACCTTTATAGTATGACTTAATTACACCAATATGAATAATGTAGTTTTAAGGTTTCCATTTCCCTTTGCCTCTGGGAAAACCTATACTTGTCTCATAAAACTTGAGATGGATGGTTTGGATAGTCTGTGTGCATTTGTTATATGAATACATGTGTGCGTGTGTATCTTTAAAATGTGTGTTCGGTGTGGTCCTTTCACAGTTTGATCAACTCTCGAATGTGCTTTATATTAAGGAGAACCTTAGGTCTCTTAGGTTTTATTTCATTTGTTTATCTTGTGAGCAGAAGAGAAACGATTCAGAAATTTTCCTCAGGTTCATCTCAGGAAGAAAGCAAGCTTCCTTTGGCTCATCAACAAATATTCCCAATTAGAGGTAATCTTATATATAATTTTTGAGTTACTCAGAACTTGAATTAGGCAACGGATATTAATTTTTGAAGAGCATGTCTGTAAGCGAAAGTTGTTAGGGAAAACGTCCATGGCAGTATTTGGGGTGGCACACGTGACTTTGCCTTTTAGGTTCTCTGACCACAGGTGCTGCTTTCAGACCTGTGGTTTCATAATTCAGCTTTGTCCACAGTAGAATTGTTTTTCAGACCTGAAGTGTGATCTTTAGTAATGCTGTTGTGGTTCCTGTACATGCGTGTTTTACAAGACCTGTTGGTGTTATGCAATAAGCAGTAACTGCTAATGGATAAGGATTTTAATAACAAAGGGTCAAGTGCTATCAGAGTGCTTCTGCAGTCAGACTGTATGCAATTACAGGGTGTATTTTATGGATCTCCTAAGTCATCTTGTGAGGTAATTCACATAAAGCACTTCCAGTTCATTCCGTAAGGTGTAGTTTTTAACTTAAACAGGCAAAGGACCCTTGACCCGTTGAGCTTGTTTGTCCTTTTAAACTCCTGTAATGGGCCTGGTGTATTTGATTTTATTACGATGTTAAAAATATTTTTGAAGTGCATATGAACTATATGGAAAACTTAACTCGCTGAAACTACTTACTGTGCTCGTTTTTGTAACTTTTCTCCTTAACGTTGATGTAAATTGGTATGTGGGAGAATAACTAGGAAATTTAACAGTATCTGCAAATTCCGATAATTTTTTTTTTTTTTTTTGGATATTTTGTATTACACAAATCTAATTTAAGAATTAAGGGACACCTGGATGGCTCAGTCAGTTGAGTGACTGACTCTTGGTTTCAGCTCAGGTCATGATCATGGGGTTGTGGGATTGAGCCCTTTGTCGGGCTCCAAGCTGAGCATAGAGACTGCTTAAGATTCTCTTTCTCTCTCTCTCTCCCTTCTGTCCCTCTCTCCTGCTCATGCTGTCTCTCTCTCTCTCTCTCTCTCTCTCTCTCTCAAATAAAAATAAATAAAAAGAATTAAGAAATTAAGATCTGAGACTAAAATTTAAACAATAGGTAAAAAATACAATGATTAGGGGTGCCTGGGTGGCTCAGTTGGTTAAGCGTCCGACTCTTGATTTCAACTCAGGTCATGATCTCACGGTTAGTGGGTTGGAGCCACATGGTTTGTGGGTTCTGACAGAGCAAAGCCTGCTTGGATTCTCTCCATCTCTCTCTGCCCCTCTCTTGCTCACTCTCTCTCTCCCTCAGAAATAAATAAATAAACATTTTAAAAAAGATACAATAATTAAAAATATTTTTGTGTATTATAACAGTCGTGTTTATGGGGCAATCTCATTACATATCTTTTTGAGGTTTTTTCTTTTTGCTATGTAAGAGTGAAGCAGTTTCACTCTTTTGTTAAAATTTTTTTTTTTAACATTTATTCATTTTTGAGAGACAGAGAGAGACAGTGTGTGAGTTGGGGAGGGAAAGAGAGCGAGGGAGACACAGAATCTGGAGCAGGCTCCAGGCTCCAAACTGTCAGCATAGAGCCCGAAGCTGGGCTCAAACTCACGGACCGGACCGGGAGATCATGACCTGAGCTGAAGTCAGATGCTTAACCAACGGAGTCACCAGGCGCCCCATGTTCCTTCTTTCTTTTATTGTTAGGCTTATGAGATTCATCAGCGTCATTGCATTGAATCAGTATTTTGTTGTCATTGTTGAGTAGTATCTCACAGTCCACATTCTTTTTATAAAATACTAAATATATTTTATGCATTTCTCTGGGAACTTCAATTTCTACACCTATAAAATGAAGAGACTGAACTTCATTTAACCCAGTGTCTTTTTCAGCTTTATTTTTGTAATTCTTACTTTCTTCTCTGTAGCTCTTTGCTCACAGAATTACCTCCACTAATGACCTCTTCTAATAAGACTTCATACTTGTTTCCCTAATCAGATTTCTTATAGGAGTAGGAGTTTTAGTTTCCTCAGGAGAGAAATGGTATTTTTTTTTTCTTAATGAAAAAGCTTCTTGCGAGGTTTTAGCATAATATTATGAATCTCTATTGCCTTTGTAAACAGTGATTCTCAGGTCCCGATGGTTCCTTCTCTACTCCCTGGATAAAAAGATATGTGACTAGGTGGGAAAAGAGACAGCGAAGCCTTCTCCCCTCTTCCTTTAAGCCCTGGCATCTCGGCTGGGCAGGAGGCTCATAAGAGCCCCACCAGTGTTCTTTTAGTTCCTTGACAGCTGTGAGCCCAGAGGGTCTCCGTGTGGGAGAAACTGAAAAGAAATCCTCTGGCCCTCAGTGGTCAGTGAAGTGGGAATGGTCTTAATCTTGGTGCTGTTCTGCACTGTGAGATTTGAAACTCAGTTTTGAGGTGACCTGTGACACTTTGAGGGAGGGAAAATGATGATTTGAACATTAAAAAATATCATATTCCTATAATTTAGCGTCTTGACCCCAGAGGTGCTTTGCAAATGCAATGATCAAGTGACAAGGGACCATGGGCAGAGGTCCAGGAGCTTCTCATTTTGGTCCTCAGTCGACATAGCACTGGGCAAAAATGTTAAATCGTAAATTCCACTTGTCGTATTCTGAAATGTTCTGCATGTGTGCTTTCTACCTCTGGAAAGAAGTAGCTCATGTGATTTTATAAGCTTTATCCACTCTTCAGTTTGCCTCGCGAGGACAGAAAGGAGAGGAAGAGGTATATAGAGCTTTCCATCATGGTTCTGACTACTCCTCTGTCACCTCTTGTGGAGTCCTCATTCGGGGAGCAGAGCTCCACTGTCCCTCAGGAGAGCCACGATGGATCCTCTCTGAGGTGAAACACCTCTGAAACAAACATCAAAGAGCCAAGCAATGGCTGTGTCTTTCTGTTTCTTTGGTGTATGAGGATTTCTAGAAGGAAATCATGTCAAGATACGAAAAGCATCTACTAGCTCTTTGGGAAAAAAAAGCAAATTAAAAAATAAATCACTGTATTTTTCTTAGAAGCTATGAGGTCAGCAGTTAAAAACCCACCATGCAATCACCTGACCCTTGTATGTGAGTTAGGTAGACAGTCTGGTATCTTGAAAACCACATTTTACGTCTGGAGTCAGAAGACTTTGTATGACCTGGGGCAGATTTCCTAGCCTCAGTCTCTTCAGCAGTAAAACAGAGATGATCATATTTAACTACTGTTTAAAACAGCAATTTTGTAGGTAAGTAGGATCATGTATTTTCAAGTTTTTTAAAAACTGAGACGTGTGATATAATTATAATGCACTTTTATGGGAACTATCTCTAGAAAAACATAGTAACAGATAAAAAAATTATCTGGCCACCTGCAAGTTTACAATAAAATTTCAAAAACGCAACCATCATTGGTGCCTGGGTGGCTCTGTCGGTTTAGTCAGTCTGACTCTTGATTTTCAGCTCAGGTCATGATCTCACAGTTGGCGAGTTCGAGCCCTACATTGGCTCTGAGCTGACAGTGCGAAGCCTGCTGGAGATTCTCTCCCTCTCCCTCTCTCTCTGCCCCTCCCCTGCTCGCTCGCTCTCTCAAAATAAATAAATAAACTTAAAAAAATAAAAATGCAACCATGATACCAATGCCAGTTATAAGCACTAACGCTACATTTGTTTGGTCACGTGTTGTCAGCTGTGCGGGGAATCAGGTCTCCTGAGACTCTTCTAGAGAAATATTTTGTTAGAAATACTAGATTGCTAACTTGCTTTCATTATACAAATTTCAAATGATGACATTCTAAAGCTTTTTGGAATAAAAATATTTGAAGGCCCCATTGTATTTTTGTAACTATGCCTCTCATGTCTTAACTTATGGCAAATTTGAAATGCTAACTCCAGCTGTTGCTGAGATGCTGGATTTTACAAGAAAACCATTAAATAAAATATGTGTGTACCTTAGTCCTGTACTTGAAAATTCTAAAGATAAAAAGTGACTTTTAACCAAATTGGAAAAATGAAATATTTATTTTATTAGCAGAGAAGTACACCGTTGAGTAGAAGTTACTGAAAATAGTTATACAATACATGGGAATAAAACAAACTAACTGGGAAATTGCACATTAAATCAGGATTTCATTTATTCAGCTTCCCCATGAATGAGATGTTTTATAAGTGAAATTGTTGAGTGACTGAAATTTAAAATAGATAGAACTCAGTGGTTTTCAATTTCTTTCTTTCTTTTTTTTTTTTTTTAAGCAAGAGCATCTTATCAGAAGCCTATATTTGTTTCTTCAGGCTGCTGTAACAAACTGCCATAAAGTGAGTGGCATGAAATGACAGCAATGTATTGTCTTATGCTTCTGGAGGCCAGAAGTACAAAATCAAGGTGACTGAAGCCCATCAGGTACTTCTCCCTTGCTTCTTTGTTGCTTCTGGAGGTCTGCTGACACTCCTTGGCACTCCGTGGCTTACGGCTGTGGCACCCTGACCTCCCTCACATCATCACGTGGCATGCACCCTTTTTGGTGTCCGTGTCTCTTCTTCTCTTGTTATAAGCACAGTAATTACCTTGGAGCCCAATCAAATCATCTTAACTCGATAACATTTGCAAAGACCCTATTCCAGATAAGGTCACATTCACAGGTGTGGGGAAGCAGGAGTTTTAACATACCTTTTTTGGGGGGGAGGGAGCAATTTAACACAAAACCAAGCCCAATAAAAATGTGAGGCCTAAAATTAAACCTTTTCTAGTTGCCTACCCATCCCTCCTCTCATCTCGGCGTAACTTTGGTTTATTTGGTTGCACGTCATGGGGGTCACCATGAGCTGGCTTAAGCAAACAAAAGGGAAGTCTGCAAAAAAGAAGGAAACCAAGGAATCCAGGCAGTTTTCTTCCTGCTTTTCTCTGCACATGTCCTCCAGGCCCTTCTCTGATTGTGGGCTGGCTTTCTCTACTCCCCTTGTACGTCTCTGGCTTGCTGGGCCATCCGCTGTGCAGAAGCAGAGGTTTCGATTGGTCCTGCATGGGGCATGATTCTGTGGTTGATGGAGCAGGGAGCTGCAGCAGAAACATGGCAATTCCCAGAGGAGGGGCTGGGCAGACCACTCAGTAGGTGCTCCCTATGGCCCTTCGGGAAACCTCCTCAGAGGCACCAGTTTGAAACCACGGTTCTAGTCTTAACCTCAACATCTTATAGATGGGGAGATATAGCCCTTGATGTGCCATCACCTACATTCTGACCATTTGGATGGAAATCTCTAAGAGTGAATAATTCTTTCCTGATGAATAAAGGTTCTTTTTACAACTATCAGCTCTAAGCTGCGTCCGTAACATACTAGTTTTTCTTCTCTCCCTTGACCCTTCTGAGAGCAGTGATGCTTTCCATTTTCAGTAGTAGAGCTTAGAGCTGGGGCAAAAGTGGTTGTGATGCGTGCACAGCGAATAGATCCTAACCTGGAAATGGGAAGGCAATTAGGCAGAGTGAAGAAAACCCTGATGTGGAATCAGAATACCTGTTTTGGAGTCACAGCTCAAATACGGGGCCTTGGGAAAATTATTTCAGCTTCTCAGTCGCAATTTTGGGTTTAGCCCAGAGATAATAAGGTCTATACTGCTGGGTCTCTGTGATGAAGAAATGAGATTACTTGTGCCACAGCACTGTGTAAACTGTAAACCTATATGCATAGCTACTAGTTCCAAGCCCTTGGGGGCACCTTTCCCAAAGGCAGGACATTTTGAGTCACATATCCCTGCTTCGGTCTTTGCTCTGTACTGGGGCAAGTTTTGAACCCTCTCTCAGCCTTGGTTCTTCCTCGTTTGTAAAGGGATAGTAATACCTTCCTGGTATGGTTGTGCGGTTAGAAATAACGTCTGAAGGACATCGAGTGAGTAAGATCAGTTTCTGGAGGCTGACTCCCAGGGTTCAGGAGTGAGCTTTCTTGCTTCATGAACCGAGCCTTCTTGCTTCTACACTGCTCCGTAGAAGGTAATAACATGTCACAGGGTTGGTGTGCAGAGTGAACGAGATAGACAGTTTCTGTGACAGTACTTAGAATGGTGCCTGGCTTACAATATAATACCATGTCGGTGTTTTCGGGTGTCACGAATTTTATTTCCAACATGCCAGGTACACATGGGGTGAGCGCTTACACCACACAAGTTGTTATTTAATTGACATGGATTTGATTGGGGGAAGATGAGGTCCTACCTCCTAGTTTAATTATAATGGACACACATTCACAGGGTTAAGATGAGGTTATGCCTCGGGATGTCAGACCATGCTGGAAGGAATTAGGCACACTTTCCCCTTTGCACAGGCACGGCTGGTTTGGGCACATTATAGAGACCAGGTTGGAATGTGATCTGAGAGTTTGGAAGAGACTGGCCGTTAGCGTTCAGATTGGGCACCAGGTTACCAGCTGGGTATTTTAGGTGAAGAATAAAACCTAGACAGGAAAATTGCTCCAGAGCCAGGACAGTGACTTGTTTATATTTCTAGGGCCAACCACAAGGTCAAGCCCTTTACATGCACTCAGTAAACGTTTGTTTATCTGAGCTGGCTGGCAGCTTGTGTCCTGGTATAGCTCACTTGGTCCACAGGTACCAAACAGATGGAGCGTGACAAAGATGAAAATTGCTTGTGGCTGATGCTGGGAAGAAAGGAGAGAGGGCATCTAACCGGTCAGACTCACTGCCTCCGATCTGCCTCTGTCCTCTTACTAACTGTGGTTTCGGATCCAGATGTATATGAGCATCAGCAACGATACTATGTACGTCTCTCTCTTTCCAAGTAAAAGTACAGACTTTGGGACTTGGGTTTTTCCTGTGTGGTTTTGTTTGTTTGTTTGTTTGTTTTTTGGGTGTTTTTTTAAAAATGTTTTTGGAGGCAAGAAGGGCAGCTTAAACAATTAAAGGAAAAAAGAAAACCTCCTGGTTTACATCTCAGCTAGGGGATGACAGTAATCACCCCGAGTGTGGGCTAGAATAGGCAAACCATTTCAATATAGTAATCATATACTAAACTTTCTCTGTGAAAGACCAGACGGTAAGTATTTTGGGCTCTGCAGGTGAGAAGGTCTCACGTCTACAGTTGTGGCATGGAAGCATAGGAAATGCAGAACAGGGCCACAGGCTGATGTCAGTGCCGAAGAGAGACGGAGGCTCCCGCCATCGTTCTCTTGTTAGCACTTGCAGGGACGTCTACAATTGTGCCTCCACCCTTTTTCAAGACCTTTCATTTTGCTCCTCTCAGGCTAGCTCCGCCATCTTGGACGTGACTGCTTCTCTTCCTCTGGCCTCATTGTTTTCACTTATAAAATGAGGGATGGAAAAGAAGGTCTCTTTTGGTTCTAACAAAGAATGATTCTATTAGTGTTCATATTTTACTGGATAATCAAAGTTAGTAAAGTTTAGGCATCACAAAATAAGTATGCGTGATGGTCGCCAAGGCATGGGACAAAGGACCCATTGCTTTTTGCTACCTCACCAAGTACTCCGTTTGACGATCGCATTGCGTAGTTAGTTCCCACTTCTAAGGCCTCTTTTTTTTTTTTTCTCCTTTTGCAACCTCTTCATCCCTCAGTCAATGAATACTATTTGTAGAGCCCATAGTATCTCCTTATACTGGCACTAATATCATGATAAGGGTTCTTCACTGCCCATATTGCTGTATAATTTTGTTTATATGTAGTATCATATGCAAGTGCTCCTATGATTAATTTTAAAAAGTGCTTGGAATATAAATAAAGACGCACTTCTGCATCTTGTATCCCACTCCTGAATGTGTTTGTAGTGATTTTAAAATACGTGTACAAATTCTTTGATATGCTTCCCTTTGTAACATAAAGCCTCTTGATGATAACCCCTCCCTTTGGGTATGGTCTGGACTTAGTGACTCACTTCTAGTAAGCAGAAAAGTTAGCCCAAGTGGTATGACACTGTGGATACTAGGTCATAAAAATCAATATGGCTTCCTCCTTGCTTTCTCTCGAATCACTCACTGGAGGGAAAGCCTGTTGCCATGTTGTGAGGACAATGAGGCAGCCTTGTGGAGAGGACCATGTGGCCAAGAACTAAAACCTCCTTCTTTTCCTTCCATGTGATGGAGCCTTCTTGGAAGTAGATTCACTGGCTTGAATCCAGCCATTAGGTGATGCAGCCCCAGCAAACAGCCTACGTGCCTTGTCATGAGAGCCCCTCATATCCAGCAACACTTAGATACCCTGCTCCCAGATTTCTGACTCTCAAAAATTGTGTGAGATAATAAATGTCTGTTATTTTAAGATGCTAAGTTTTGGGGTAATTTGTTACACAGCAATAGATAATAAATACAGTGATCCCATCCACCCATTTTTTTGCATTAAAATGATCTTTACTCCATATTTTTGAATGGAAGTAAAGCTTGATAATATAACTATAGAAATAAAATATTGTATTGGTTATAGATGATATATTTATATAATACATATAGTTATATAAAAAGAATTAATATAACTCTTATTTTACCTATTGTGTTCACATGGAATCAATCATAGGGTTTTGTTTTGTTTTGTTTTGTTTTGTTTGTTTTTTCCCCTTCGCCTGCTGGGTACATTCAGATCTCAATTTATCTTTATCTGCTCCCCCCAAACAGAACTTTTTCTCCTTGACACAATAAATGCTTCGAACTGCTCATTAGTGTGTATTTTATTCTATGTTATAGTGTCCACACATGTATTCAAATCTGCTTGCCTTCTAGCCGGTGAGCTGTTCGAGGGCAGACAACAGAGGAGAGGAATAATTACTGTCCCTTTGACAATCAGACCTCTGTTTTGTACATTGTAGATGCAAAACAATGTTGTGGTTGATGCAGTGAATGAATGAATAAGCACAATTGCCTGGAGCGGAGATTTTGTAAACAGAGAGACATCTTCACAAGTGCTTGGCAGCTTTTGCTTCACATGGCTCCTGGAAACCAAGCACCTCTGGAAACAGACCAGAATTCAGCTCACAGCTTTTCCTGCTCTGCCAGGTTTCACGAAGGTAGAGGCACACGGAAAACAAACACCACTGCTGTGAAATGCATTAATTAGACCTCCGTTACAGGGAATTTCTGATAATTTGAGCAGAGAATGAGGTTCATTCTTACATATGTCCTTTTATGAAAATAGGATTACGAAAGAAAAGAAAGATACAGGCTAGTTTTACCTATGTAGATGCGTACGGAAAAATAGGTGGGCAAAACAGGCTGATAGTCCTATACCAAAAATTTCATGAGCTTTTGCAAATAAATCTTGTTCATTTGAGAAATTTTCCAAAGTGTTCTACTAGGTTAAACTAGATCAATTAATGTTTGTATTTCACAGGAATTCTTGAGATTTCTGTAAGAGGTCTCCCAAATTCAAACTGAACGTAAATCAGACTAAGATCGTCTTGTTTCTAGAATTTTGATTTGTGTGACCCTGTGGACATATACAACTATCTCACATCCATACAGCAGTAACTGAACTTGGGCTCTTACCAGTTGAAGTCAGGGGAGACCCGTGAGGATACAGAAGTGGGAGCGTGGGCTTGGCAGGTCACTGAAGGCTTGAGTCCTAACTCCATCGCCGGCCCCAGGGTGTGCAAATGTCTGTTCATCTCTGAGCCAGGGTCTTCATTTCTTAAAATGAGGATAATAGTTTAGTTCTGTGTATCTCAGAATTGTTGGAAGGATCAAAAGGAGAACATGAGTACATTTATTAAGCAAGATAGCAATATACATACGCATGTATGTGTTTGTCAAGAGCACATCTTAAAAAACAACAAATGCGTGTTTCTTCTAGGTGGTATTCAGACGCAAATTTCTGTGTCCTCTTTAACAATGTCCCTTCTTTTCGCAAGGGAAAGGAAAAAAAGAAAAGTTTAAATTACTGATTTCATTAATTTTTTTAATTTTGAAATGATGTGCAAAATGTGAGGGGATGCAAAGGATAATTGGTACTGGTCTGTGCAGATATTGAAATGAATGACTGTGTGCTCACTAATTCTTGTTTTTGTTTAACTCGTGTCTAAACTCATGTTCCTTTTAGGGATCCCAGGATTTAAGGTAACTTGATAGCTAGAAATTCTCAGATTTTTTATTCTATCAAAAATCATTTGGCAAGGTACATAGTACATGCCGATCTCGGTCTTTACTGAGCCTTTTGTATTTCTTTCAAAGTATTTACAGCCCTCTTGGGTGTTTTTCAAGAGTAAAATGTTGTGCTTTGAATAACCAGCTATTAACTTTAACCCCAGTCGTGTATTACAAGGATAAAAATAAATGCTAGGTTTTTTTATTATGTAAAAATAGTATCCAAAAAGAAATGCTAGATTATTTATTATTGAAATGATCTATTATTTAAAGGTCCATTTGTAATTTCCATTTACAAAAAGAAAAAAAAGTTTCTTGGCATAAGGCAATGACCAAATACACATTTTACTTCTTTTGCAGTCAGTGCTCAGATCAGTGATTTTTAGTGATTTGTCCATTCAACTTTCTGTGTAACACTTAAAAACATACATTTGTTATCTGGCTTCATCTGGTAAACTGGGAGGGTTAACTTTAATTTTTTTAATGTTTATTTATTTTTGAGAGAGAGAGAAAGGCAGAGTATGAGCATGGAAGGGGCAGAGGGAGGGAAACACAGAATCTGAAGCAGGCTCCAGGCTCCAAGCTGTCAGCACAGAGCCCCATGAGGGGCTCGAACTCACAAACCACGAGATCGTGACCTGAGTCTAAGTCAGATGCTTAACCGACTGAGCCATCCAGGTGCCCTGGGGTTAACTTTAAACATGGGTTAAAAAATACTTTGTGTATTTTTGGGTGTATGAAGTTATCTAACCTGAAAAATGTTTATAATTGGCTAAGTATGCCTGAATTTAACCACTTGTGTCCTCGAAATTGGTGGTGAAACAGAACCCAAACAACTTAAAACAATTTCATCCATAAAGCTGACTCGTTAAAGTTCATTTGTTAAGTTCAGCTTAGACATTAGAATGACTTATTTGCTCAGGTTCCAAATTGTTTGGGAAGCAAATATACTTGTCATTTACTATGGACTAATGAAATCAGATCTATATTTTAACTTAATCATTAGCATTTTATCTTTTAAAAAATGGTTGTCTTTCTGTTTGCGTAGGATAATTTTTTAAGTGCAGTGACTGATTCCAATCAAAATCAATAAACTCCTTACTGATACATTTGAAATTTAAACTGTGAGTCCGCCTGCCATCTTAAAACAATATAGGCAACAGATATTTTCAAATGAACCATGTGATCTATTTATAGCAATGAATGAGGACTAATTCACAGAACTATCAGCAATGACAGCAGGAGGAATAATGCACTAATTCACACAAGTGAGTTATGAGATTGTATGGTGAATTTCTCATCACTGGGAGCATTAGAGTCCTTTGAAAGTTGCGTGAACTTCTTGGACAAAAGTGATCTACTGGAATGTAAATGAAGTTAGTGGCTTTTACCTACACTGCCAATAAGAATTGAATAGATTTTGATATTACTTTGGAAGATCAGGCCCCACAATCTTAGGATGTTCTTACCTACCTTAAAAAATGAGAGAAGATAGTATAATATTAAAGACATTTGTAAAAGTAAAAATAAGGTCTATAATCCTATAATTTAAGGAAAAGTTCTAAGACGGTAAGTGCATTTTGCGAAAAAAGACGAAAGAAAAATATAGCGTGTATTAAATTAGTCAAGATATTGTTCCAAGAGTCCCTTTATGTTGTGCCAAAGAAGGCGTTTATATTGATAGCTAAATTCTCCATACGTTGTGTATTTTTAAGTCATTAGACCAGGAATGGTTCTTCAATATGTCAAGGTACAGGAAAACATGAAATAGGCTTATTTTCTTAGGAGATATCAGCTGGATGTATGTCCTTGGAGATGTTTGGTGTCTGGGCGTCACAACTGTGATGAAATAACATTTATTAGGCACTCACTATTCGGCCGAGGCTGTTCTAAGCACTCATGACTACTACTTGATAGTGTGCTGCAGGCTCCTGCATGGGAGTAAGGTGGAACTGAATTACCTCTAAAATCCCTACCACTGCTGAGATTTAGTGAATCCATGATTTATTACCCAGTGCTTAATGAAAGAGAGGAAGCAAGGCTGTAAGGATCAAGGTGGTTTTTCCATATTCAAGGAAGCAAAATGCATAATGCTCTCTGTGTTCCTTTGGGGTTAGCATATAATTTTGAAGAAAACTTGCTATATTTTTTCCAGAAAGGTTCACACAAAGCACATACAGATTAGACATACTGCTGATATTTCTAGCCATTTTTCAAGCCCCTTGTGAGCCCCCAAATATAGTAATCAAGCCCCTTTTTTCTTTCTAACATCTAACAAAATTACTTATAGACCCGTGATTAAGTAATATAAGCTGTAGCCTGTTACAAATTTACTCAGGATAATAATCTGTTCCTTTTCTTTCCTTCCCACCCCCCCCCCCCATTTCTCTTATTCTCTCCTTTCTTTTTAACAGAAGTTCAGATTAGGAGTTATAAATTTGAGCTTAAAATGGGAAATCTAGGTAATTACTTGTTGAATACGTCATAAAAACCCTTGACAATATGTGCAGCCTTGAGAGAAAACAGGGGCTTTGCTTGTGAAAGGTTTAGAAAAAAACAAAGCAATTTATCTAACTTTTCTTTGCAGTTAGGGAGAAAAATTAGTATGTTACATTTTGATGGTTTAAAAAAAAATATGCTGAGACCTTGTTTCCACCATTTAAGGTTTTACAGAAATCAAGGAATTCTGCAATGATTTCTCCGGGTAATAGATGCCTGCTTTTCCATGCTTACTGCATTCACAAATCTCTACAGGCAACCTATAGATGAATCTTCATTTTACCTTGGAATTTTTAAATTTCTCTTGTTTCTCTACATGTATGTGAATCGCTTCCCATGAGTAGTTTCACATTTTGAAAAATATTGGTCTGTATTTTCAGCTAAATTAGAATAAAACTCACAAACACAATCATCTTAATTCCATGTTACTGAAATGTAAGAGCAGTATTAAGCACAAATTTGGATATGACTGAGATCATCATTTCTGTAGTTTTTTTTTTCCTCATTATTTGTTAGTGCTGTTTCCATCTATTATTAATTACACTGTATATATTCTTTTTGATTCAACTCCAAGTAATGCTGGCTTAATTTGAGTTAGAAAAGAAAGATATTTTTAAAAAGAGGGGACTCAGGTATAGGATTAGGGGGATAGTTAATCTGTGTCCCATCTTGTGACAAATAATTTTTTTTTTAAATGCTTGCAAGTTTAGTTACATGTGGAGATTCACGGAATCTTGGGAACAAGAATATATTGGCAACTACCTACAAAGACCCTTACCTGCATTTGCTTGTGTAAGTTTTAGAATGACATGCGTTTTTAAAGACATTTTAAAAAAAATTCTTGAAGATACGATCCTTTGGGTTCATTTGTTTTTAGTGTAGATACTTTGGGATCTAAAAAACATCCCCAGCTTCAGTCTTGATTTCTAACCTTCATTACCTCTTTGATAGAATTAGCACAAATGGGGAGCTAGATTCCGCTCACTCAAACTGAGCTCTGGCCTGGGGGTGTGGAGGTAGGGAGAGGAAGTGTTCATCTCTTTCTCAGAGGTGTGGTTCTGTTTACTTTGGAAAGAAAAGATACAAGTATCTCCTAAAGTGGATTAGACATGGCAAGACAAGATGATACATTTGCACTATAAACTCTCAAGCAGCTGTGTGAATGCCTGATGTGTGAAATTTCTTACCTTCTTAAAAATCTTGATAGAGTTGTAGCTAAGCTCTTAACAGTCAAAAACAAACTGCCAATGAAGTTTATTTTCTTTTTTGCTGAGTTTTCTGGACCATTGTTCCGCTTGAGGGGCCCTGTTTGTTAGTTTTGGCTCAGAGACTTCTCTTCCTTCAGGATAAGCTCTCCTTAGGCACTTGTACAAGTCGGACTCAGGGGCTGCCTGACAGTTTATTCACAGCCCGGGCTAAAGCATAATTCAACTGCGTGACTTCCTGTCTCAGAGGAGGGGGTGGCCGACTTTGGGGTTTGGATTTGTAATGTAAATATATAGTTGATTTTGCGGAAAACTGGGACATTTTTGTTTGTTCTCCTAAAAGATTCCTGCCCACAGTTTTATTTTAAAGTTGGCGTTTAGCCTTTTTCGCTGTGGCTTGGATACTGATCTGATTTTCTGCTTTCATGGCCCTTTTGTAAAAAAAAAAATGTAAAGTATTTAATTCAACATTAACTGTGCTTACAAGCTACATAGCAGAATAAAATCACATTACCAACATTTGTAGTATTAGATTTTATCACCATTTATTTCTTCTAGCCTGTCCAGGGATTTCTTCATGTTCAGTAGAACTAATTTGCAGTCAGACACTGAGGTCTTCTAGAAGGCCAGCAGGCTCCAGAAATTAATTTATCCAAATAACCGATCCCTCCTAGGCCAACCATAGAGGGACACCAAAATGGCCTAAGAAGGCATAGCCTCCTTTTGAAGTCTGGAATGTTTTGACTGACTTGAGACAGGCGGCTGGAATGAAAGGGTAATTTTCAGTGACCCAGGGGATTTTTTTTTTTTTTTTGCCATTTTCAAATATTAGGTAAAACAAAGAGAAATTGCCTGCTCTAATTTAGAAAGACTTAGTAATCAGGAAGGCAACCAGACTGAGCATAAAGTTCCGAGGTATATAGCAGAAGCTTATTTACTCAGCTAGATTGCCCGCAAAAATCAAAATTATTATACCCTGACAAAAATCTCAGAGGGGATAATATCTGTATTTTCCTCACCTATACCTGCACTATTTTCTTCATATTTGAAAGAAGAGAAAGTTAATTGCTGTGATGTGTTGCCATCTAAAAACATTGCTACGGTTTTCATCTTAATTTTATTAAACAAACAAGGTTATCATTTAAAATTGCCGACTCTGCTAAATTAGTTTCCTAGAAACGCTGGGTAGGTATTTGTCTAATTTTCAAACAACTAATAGATTTGGAGGCCATTAGTTCTTTAAAGCAGACTGTCATATGAGCTGAAGTGTGGGACGAGCCAGGTGTAACAAATGTCAGAGGAACAAATCAAAGTCATTTTGAGATTTCTTCCTTATACTGTAGATATTCATTGTCACAGAAAAAAAAAAATACCCTTCCCGTTTTCAGTGAAGAAAGGGAATTAAAGATAGGAATTGGTAACCAAATAACTGCACATTAAAGATAGGAAATGCTTCCTTTTAAGCAACATGTTCCCTATCACCTACGGTGCAATCATGCTCCTATAGTATTAATTAGGGCAAAAAAAAAAAAAAAAAAGAAAAGGACTGAGTGATACCTGTAAATTTAAAGTTCTAGATATTGGATGTCGACTGACTTTATGAACTTAGGCTTTGTTTTGCAGACTTTGAGAACTGCAGTTATTTATGTGCTCACGAGGCCACAAGTGTGCCTATCCTGTTTCTCCCAGTGGGCCATTCTTTAATTGGTGAGCTATGTCCTGCATTAATTTGGAGAGAGCAGAAGTTGTAATTTTATTTATCTTGACTCGTTTTCAATTTGTTTGCTTGTTTCACATTGGGTGGATTGGTATTTTGTATTTTTATTATTGAAGTTGTCAATCCTTTCTTCTCTGAGTTCCATCTTTTTGTATCAGTTTTCCATTTAATCAGCTGTGCTTGCAAAGCCAAAGTACACGGTTAAGTATGAGAAATACCTCCGAAGGTAGAGTGTTCTAATGGGAGGCATCATGCATGTTATTCTCAGGTGCTTCCGAGAGAAACCAGTGTTGCCATTCTCCTTTGTGTCATCTCTAAGTTTTCCTTGTAGGTATTGAAATTCTGAATGAAAAAAATGTCAGCTCTTAAACAGGTTGTGGGAAATAACCTTGGGAAAAGAAGGAATGTGAGAAGTTTAAGTAATGGTTCACTGGGGCCGGCAATGTTGATGGCTTTAGGAGGGAGGGTGAGTTGAGCTATCTTTGGTAATAAGAGCTACGACTGTATGGAAGTCCAGAGCAGATTTGAGAAGTGGGCGTAACTGAAAGTGTAGGGGGACGTTTGGGACATAACAGTGGCTTATGCCAGTGGACTGCGAAGAAGAACATCTTCGGGCTTATAACTAGCCATGGGAAGAAAATAGGATTTCTAATTTTTAATTTCATCCTTTTAAAAACCATGTATTTTGTGTAGATTTTATATGCAATATTTTTAGTAAAGCACTATTTGTATATAATGTATAGATACATGTGTGCTCACTTTTTTTTATTGATGAGGAATTAATGTTTAAAAAACATTTAGAAGTGGTTAGTTGATTTTTCAAAAAATTTTTTACTGTTTATTTATTTTTTAGAGAGAGGGAGCAAGTAGAGAAGGGGCAGAGAGGGAGACACAGAATCCGAACAGGCTCCAGCCTCTGAGCTGTCAGCACAGAGCCCGACGTGGGGCTCGAACTCACGAACTGTGAGATCATGACCTGAGCCTAAATTGGATGCTTAACTGAGCGTCCTGCCATCTAGGCACCCCTAAATGTGGTTAGTTTTGACAATAGTTAGCTTTATATGCTTTATCCTGAATATTGCCCGTTAGGAATCAGCACTTGTATATGTTGATCAGGAATCTAAGAATAGTTGACCCTTGAACAGCGTGGGTATGAAGTGCATTTTGGATAAGCACAGTACTATAAATGTATTTCATCTTTTTTAGGATCTCATTTTTATTTTATTATTTTTAAAATTTTATTTGAGAGAGAGCAAGTGGGGGAGGGGCAGAGAGAGAGGGGAAGAGAGAGAATCTGAAGCAGGCTTGGCTGCCAGCTCAGAGACTGATGTGGGGGTGGGGCCCAAACTCACAAACCATGAGATCATGACCTGAGCTGAAACCAAGAGTCAGACACTTAACTGAGCCACTCGTGAGCCCCTCATCTTCCTTATGGTTTTCTTAATAACATTTTCTTCTCTCTGGCTTACTTTATTGTAAGAATATAGTATATAACATATGACATATAAAAATGTGTGTTAATCAAAGGTATGTTATCCGTAAAGCATCCAGTCAGCAGTAGGCTATTAGTAATTAAGTTCTGGGAAGTCAAAAGTCACACATGGATTTTCAACTTTGTGGAAGGTTGGCACCCTTAAACCCTGCTTTGTCCAAGGGTCAACAATAATGGAAATATGGAATTTCGCACCATGATTGACAAATGCATATATATTTTTTCTTTTTGGAGACATGTATTGTGTATTTTTCTCGATGTGTGAACAATATATCTCAATGGGACTTGGCCATATTTTGTCTTTAAAGCCCGTATTAGTTTTTTGCCTAAATCACTGTAATGTAAATGTATTACATATACTACCTTGTGTTTACAGATAGTAATGAGGGAACTTGGGTAAGAGTTGGCTCATTTTTCTTTGAAATTAGGTTAATGAACTTTATATAATAACTTTTCTTTTCTCAATATTCATTGTTTGATCATTTCTTTGTTTGGAATTACTGTAAATTTGACCTCTGGATGAATAGCACTACAGTTACTTGGTAATAAAGACTTAGTGATGACAGAGTGGTTTTTTACTAAATAGTCAAAGGATTTTCATGCAGGAGAAGACTTCATCTTAATATGTTTAACTACAAATGGTGGAGGCTAATGAGTTCATTTGGGGGCATTTTGACTCTGAGAGGTTTTGGAAATATACAGGTAATTTCCATAGTCTGTAAAAAATCTGGATATGGACTTCTGGAGTGGAGTGGCCTAAAAGTGTAGATTTGGGATCCATCAACAAGTACATGATACTGAAGCCAATATATGAGGTAACCCAGGAACAGTGTGTTGAGGGAGAAAAGGACCAAACAAGAGACGATTTAGGGGGCTGTCAGAGCCAGGGAGAAGATGAAGGGCCAACTATGAGGTCTGAGGTATCGTTGGAGAGTAGCTGGACCCGAAGACAGTGAGACAGCTCCCAGAAGGGGAATGGCCAGTGGCGCCAGGTTCCTTTGAGAGATAAAGTCAGGCAAGTACTGAATATAATGGGCAGGACACCATTAATCCTAGCAGTTAGAGTGGGATAGTGTAAGGTGGAATCTAGATTACTTGTGTTGATAAGTGAATGGGAACTGAGGTACAGGGGTTACAGTAGGGAGATTCAGCTACCCTTTTTAGAAGTTTGGCCGAGAAAAGAGTTATGGCCATAGGTAGAAGGAGATGAAGGACTGATGGAAGATGTTTAGAGGAGAAGGTGTTCATGCAGAAGGAGTCCAAGGAAAGCCTGCCCTTCGTCCTCTGATGCTAAACTACTTCTAATGTCACTGTGTCTCATGTGCATCATCTCTTCAGAGAGCCCAACTTTATAGGAAATGGGACCACTAATAAAGCTATAGCTATGGGAAATAGCTATAATAAAGCTAGATTTTGGCAATAGAATATTCATATTTGCATGGTGGCAAATAACCATTTATGTGTTATTGGCTGAGGATCCACTTGTACTAACTCTCCTGGTTCTAAAAGCTACACCTTGCTTCCTGGCTTCACGTTTTCTGTCCTTGTTTCTCTGCCTGGCAAGAGCCTCTTCCTCCTCCTGTTTTGAAGTCAGAGGCCAACCCTATCTGAAGTCTACTCTGGCAACTTCAGCTAGTCCTTTCTCTTCCATGATCCTTTAAGAGCTCTACTGTGACCCCTTAATAAGTTGATTTACAACTAGCTATTTACACATCTCTCTTGCAATGAACTGTGACTTCTCAGAGGAGCACCCTGTCCTGTCTCTTGATCACTAGCCCATCATGTTGCCTGGCCCTTAATGGCTCCTCAGTCAATATTGCTGGAATGAATGAACGAACAAAGGAGGACTTGAGAAAAGACAGTGTAAGCATTAGGAGAGGGCCAAAACACTGCCTTTGTGACTATAATAAGTTATTTCTATTCATTATACTCATCTATGTGTAACTGGCTAAAGGCCAACTTGATCTCCAAAGAGGGGATAATTATTACAGTTAATTGAGATTATATTTACACATCATGATCCCTGTTTATTAAAAATAGGAACATACTTCGGTTGTTAATCTCATCCTTTCGAAACGTATATATTTGTGTAGGATTCATATTGTAGTTAATAAGTCAACGTAGAGATAGGCTCAGTTTAGTATATTCATTATTTGTCAAACAAGAGAAAATAAATGAGGATTTCACAAGGAAGTTTGAATTGCAAAATGTCTTGTTGGGAGTATTTAGAGGATACGATTATAGTTTTAATAGAGGCTATAACGTTCAATGGACTATTGTCGAAACACTTTGTTTTTAATTCTTTTCTGTACAATAGTGGCTCCCGTTGCCTAAAAGTCTTCAGAATAAGTGGAATGCAAATTAGTGTAAAAAAAGACTTGGGTTGAGAAATGTTTTACGTAATTTTCTATGTTTTTCATCGTTTATTCCAACAATACTAGATTTGGCACTTTTCTGTCATGGTAATGCCCTGGTATGAACTGTATCAGCAGTAAAAATGTGCTACTACATAATGAATTAGCTTTTTCTTTTGATGTTGTTCAGATTCAACTTGATTTTGAGCTTGTGGTTAACTGCATACTTTTAGAGAGCCAGGAACTGAGCACTTTATTTATTATAAAAGGATAATGAGATTAATCTCTTTTAGAGTGAAAAAATTGGGAAGCAGAGGACTGGAGGGGGAGAGCATGACTCTGAAGTCATGTGACTTGGGTCCTCATCGGGACGTTGTCACTGGCTGGCTGTGTGAGCCGTATCAAGTTACTTATTTGGCCTTCCTCATCGAAAAAATGAGCTACTGAAAGGTCACGGAGTTGCAAGAAACACATTAAACAGTGTTTGACATATGGTAACTACTCAGCTAGCGTTCCTCTCTCTTTCTTCCAAGATGGTTTTGCTCTGCTTTCTTTTGCAATTAAATTTATGTAACTCATCGTCCTTTCTTTTTTACCTCACCACCAGGAAGGGAGATCAGAGGCAAGTTTAATGCTAATTATTGGGAATTGTCTCATTCCAGATCTTAGTATAGTTCTCCACTTTTTGTCTTTACTAATTTTTATGTTGTTTTAAGTTTTCTTAAAAGGTTGTGCAATTTTACACAAATAGTACATTGACAGTAAAACTTCAAGTGATACCATAAATTGTTGAAAACTAAAGCTAAAGAAAACCACCTCAAATCCTATTATTGAGAAATAACCATTGATAATATTAGATATATATCATTCCAGACTTCTTGATGCCTATGTGCAAATTAAAAATGATTTTGTAAAACTTGGATCAGTCTATTTAATTCTGTTTGATTTCAAACGAAGAAAAAAACCGAAGTAAGCTAGAGAAAGGCTGAATTCCAGGAAGCTGTTATTTTTTACAAATAATATCAATTTCAAAAAGACAATCTCAAATTGAGAAAAAGATGAATATAAAAGTCTCACGGGTTATTTTTTAACTATATGTACCCATTTTGGATAGGCCATTGACTTTTCACCCTAAAACCTGATGAAATTAGCCCACTTCTCACTTCCTCTTTCTTGACAGTTTGTGTTAGATACTCTTTCAACATTGTCAAGGTTTATGACATTCTTTTATGAAAATTCGAATAGTTGTTTAATCTGAAGTACTAAATGCTCTTTACTAATTCAGTGAATCCAGTGTCATCAGCCATGCTCTTTTGGTTTGTTTGTTTTGAAACTTTTAGTAATTTCTCAAGAGTAGCTCATACAGTGCTCTCCCTGATTTTGTGAAAGTTTGATAACATCTGTATTGCCTTCATACTTAAAAGGCAACTTCGAAGAGTGTGAGATTACTGGGTCTCATTTTTTGTGCCTGTAACTTTTAGACATCAGACTACTGTCTTCTGTTACTGCATGCTACTGTGAATGATGCTATTGACTTGATTTTTCACGCTTATGCAGCGTTACATTCTTCTCTCCTTGAATATTCTTATGATCTTTCTTTGTCCTTGAGGTTTAGTAATAACATGCTTGGGAATTGATTTTTCTGTATCACAATTTTTCCTCTTTTGGTGGCATATAGTGTGCCTTTTAAAAGTTATCTGTGGGGAGCCTGGGTGGCTCAGTTGGATAAGTGTCCGACTTGAGCTCAGGTCATGATCTCACGGCTCGTGAGTTCAAGCCACGCGTCAGGCTCTGTGCTGTCAGTTCAGAGCCTGGAGCCTGCTTCAGATTCTGTGTCTCCTCTCTCTCTCTGCCCCTCCCCCATTCACGCTCTGTCTCTGTCTCTCAAAAAATGAATAAAAGTTAAAAAAAAAATTTTTTTTGAAACAGTTATCTATGGGGCACCTGAGTGGCTCAGTCAGTTAAGCATTGAAATTTAGCTCAGGTCGTGATCTCGTGGTTCATGAGTTTGAGCCTTGCGTTGGGGTCTGTGCTGACAGCTCAAAGCCTAGAGCCTGCTTCACATTCTGTATCTCCCTCTGTCTCTGCCCCCACCCCACTTACGCTCTGTCTCTCTGTCTCTCTCTCAAAAATAAATAAAAATTAAAAAAAATTTTAAAACAAGTAAAATGGTTATTTACTAGAAAAACTTTATGCACGTTATGTAGGATTGGTGTCCCCTTTTCATTGAAAAGTTCAAATATAAATTTCAAGAGATATTTGTTTCATTATATTTTAAATTTTGGTCTGTTTCATTTGCTGAATTAATTCCTTCTGGATACTGACTGTGCATATGTGAGATGTGTTGTATCTGTTCTTCAGATATTTTCTATAAAATCCATTTTTAATTCTTTTGCATGTTGTTTTCAGTGATTTTCGTTAGCTTCTCTTTGGTATCCCTGATTGTTCAATTCATATTTACTTTATCTATTGTTGCTTCTATTGTAGCTTTTATCTTTGTAAAGAAACACTCCTAGTTTTTATTTCTTTATTTTTTCCGTTTTTTTTTAATGTTTGTTTGTTTATTTATTTTTGAGAGACAGAGTGATACAGAGCATGAGCAGGGGAGGATCAGAGAGAGAGGGAGACACAGAATCTTAAGCAGGCTCCAGGCTCTGAGCTGTCAGCACAGAGCCTGATGCAGGGCTTGAACCCATGAACCTCAAGATGATGACCTGAGCCGAAGTCAGACACTTACCCAACTGAGCCACTGAGCCCCACCGCCCCCCCCCCATTTCTCTTTCTTTCAGGAGTTCTGCTTGCTCACTTTCTATTGTCCCTTGTTTTATATTGTCTCTTTACGTTTTCTTGTTTTTTTCTTTAAGAAATCATAAGGTACATAAATTATTTAAAACTTCTTTTTCTGGGGTGCCTGGGTGACTTAGCTGGTTAAGCATCTGACTCTTGGTTTCAGCTCAGGTCGTGATCTCACGGTTCGTGGGTTCAAGCCCCACATCAGGCTCTGTGCTGGCAGCACAGTCTGCTTGGGATTCTCTGTCCCTCCCCCGCCCCCTGCCCCACCCCTTCCCTACTCAATGCTCTCTCTCACTCCAAAATAAATAGGGGCGCCTGGGTGACCCAGTTAATCATCAGACTTCGGCTCAGGTCATGATCTCACAGTTCACAGCTTTGAACCACACATCGGGCTTTGTACTGACAGCTCGGAGCCTAGAGCCTGCTTTGGATTCTGTGTCTCCCTCCCTGTCTGCCTCTCCCCGCTCGCACTGTGTGTCTTTCTCTTAAAAATCCATAAGCATTAAAAAAAATGAAAAGAAATAAATAAATAAACATTAAAAAACCCACTTCTTTTTCTATACTCTTTTTTCAATCTCCCTGCCTAATATCTCTTGTGATGTATAGAGCTCTGGGCTATTAGGTAGGTACCTTTCTGAAATTTTGTATTGAACTACGGTGAGCCTAGAAGACATGATCACTCATGAAGCCACTCTGAAGAAGTAATAGGGAAGCTAGTAATTTCCTCTAATAGGTCAGGGTTGGAATTCTGTAAAATACAATCTCTTGCATTTTTCAGGAATGCTTAGAATTTATGTAGCACTTTCCAGATTGGGAGGTGCTTTCATATGTATTACTTGATTATGACAACAAAAGATGAATACAGGAGATACTTCCTGCTTTTTATTCTGGAGGGGACTGGATTTCAAAGAGTATGTGAATCTTGGTCAGGGTCACCAGCCTAGTGAACCAAGCTCAGGGCAAGATACACAACTACTGAATCCCTGCCTCTGATTTCTAATTTGGTGGTGTTTTCTCCCTCTTCCTTTGCTCTTTGTATTGGTGGGAAGAAGACCCTTAAGATTGTTGCATTAATTGGGTAACTTCCCCCAATTTTTTATATAATCTTGAGAGCTGGCTTATTAAATAACAAAAACAGCAGTGGCAGCATGTTTTAAACAATAGCATAGAGCATGAAATTTACAGGCAGTCTAATGGCCTCATGAGTGGACCACCACCTCTCTTTTCCATGTGCACCCTTGATTCTAACCATGCACTTTGGGGCTGAGGCACCATTAATGCTCTTACATATGCTGTCTACTCTGCATTGACTCCTGTAAATCTCTTTCTGGAGTTCATTTCAACTCAACAAAACAGAACAAAAAAGGAGCGCCTGGATGGTTCAGTCAGTTAAGAAGACTTTTCTCTCCTTTTCACATATTTACTTTTAAAAATAATTAACTAATTAAGTAATTAATTTAAAGATTTTATTTTTAAGTAATCTCTCCACCCAATGTGGGGTTCAAACTTAGAGTCACACGCTCTACTGACTGAGTCAGCCAGGTGCCCCCCATTTTTTTTAATTTTAAGTTTTTAAATTGAGATATAATCGGCATATAACATTGTATTAGTTTTAGGCATACAAGGAAATTGGGTAAGTTTTTTCCCTCACAGATTAAAATTCTGTCCATCTTTCATGTCCAATTCAAAACTCTTCATTAATCAGCTTTGGCCACGATGATGCTGCATAACAAACTCCACATCTCCACAGCGTGTGGTAGCAGATACGTATTCTCGTTCTTGGATGTGCAGGTTGACGTTGGTTCGGCTGATCGAGGCTGGGCACTTCTGCTTCAGGCAGGGGATCAGCTGGATTTGCTTCTGGCTTTGAGATGGTTCAGATCTTCTCCATGTGCTTCATCATGCTGGGTCTAGAAACTGCCCGAGAGCAGCACAAATGTAAAAGCAAGCATGCTTAACGCCTCTACTCGTGTCACATCTTGCCAGTATCCTGTTGGCCAAAAAGAGTCACATAGACAGGCCTAACATTACTAAATATATTTTATTATATATTAAAGTAACAAAGAATTTGGGGGGGGAGGGAAAAATAGAATATAATTATACAACAACAATCCAAAATACCTTACCATCTTATCTACAGTGCTCTCAGCAAGAAACACTGTTTTTTGGTTCTGAATTCTCATGGCATTCCATTGGTGCATAGCATTTTTTCTTTGTATTATTAAAGCAGTAGCTATTTAAGGCAGAAATGACACATTAAGAGACAAGACAATGAGTTCTCCAATGGAGCAGATTCAAGTGTAATAAAAATGCTATTCATTTAAACCTTCTCTAAGTATATTCTTGAGGTAAAAAGACATTCTGTCTGTGTACAATTATAATGTATTTGTAGATGTATCCTTATGGAAACATGTAGAGATGTTTTCTTTTTATATTCTATTACTTATATTGGCTGAGAGACTCTTTGAGCTTTATATGTAAGCTCCTGGAGGTCAAAATGCATTGGAGTTCACTCAGAAAGGAGCATGTATTATCCAGTGCCAAAGAATTAGTTTTCTCTGTTTAGAATATTCCCTTCTAAACAGGTAATTAAGATATTTCAGGAATATTTAATTTTTCCTAGTTAAGCATACTTTCTGAAATAGCCTATTAGGCAGAAAGCAGGCTATTTTTGTATGACGGTAGTTTCTAAAGTAAATAATTTATTGCATGAATTATAAAGAGTTGACCTTATGTGAAGGGATAATGGCATTGAAGAAAGATTTGTTTTATTTTTTTTCTTTTTTAAAATAAAATATGCATGACGCTGTGTGATTTAAGCTACTTCCAGAAAAAAAGTGATATATTGCTTCAAGAAGCCAAATGAAATAAACTGTTATGAGAAATATAGTACATTAATATTTTTCTGGCCACCTTGGTTAGTGTAGTAGAATAACGGTGACAAAATGTATTTTTTTTTTTTTTTGGATAACCCGAAACACTGCCCTTTTGAAAAATCAGTTTGTTCTGGTGAGTTCTATAGGCTTATAAGTTGTCACTGAAGACCTGAGGGAGAGTGTGGGTAGAAAGTTCTGTATAATGGAGAAAAATGGGAATTCAAAGAAAGGAAAATGCCAAAGGTGAAGTGCAGAGCAGATGGTCAGTGGAAAACCGGTCACTGCCCTGGAACGGTGAAGTACCACTGCTATGAGGATGGTTCGTTAGGCAGAGCATCGCACTTGAACCCCACCAGACCACGATGAGATTACTTGACAAACTTGACTAGAATAGAGACTCATAAGAATACAATGAGCTCATATTTTATCATTTCGCTTTAACTTCAGAGACCGAAGGTGTATTTATTTGTCAGTGTTTCGATGTTATGCAAGGCTTTTCCCTTGAGAATGGACCCACGATTAGAATTCAGAATCCTCTTTTCTTGCTCCCTAAGCTACAATGATGATATATTCCTATTTCTTCTTCTTTCTATACAAAATATAGTTCATTGTGCACACTGATCTGAGCCTTGCTTTTTGCATTTACTATATCTTGGAGATAATTCTGTGTCAGCACAGAGAAGGCTGCTTTGTTCTTTTTAGAGTTCCACAGTATTCCGTTGAGTGGCTTTGTCATTATGATGGGCGTGGGGAGTTTTTCTAATCTTTTGCTATTTACAAACAACACTATGTGAATGATGATCTTGAAAACATGCCATTTTGCGTGTGTTCAATTATATACGTAGAAAAAAAATTCTCAGGAGTGGGTTTGGTGAATCAAGGGGCAGAAGCATTTGTAATTTGTACAGCCGCTTCTGGATCATCCTCAGTAAGTATTCTGTTTACACTGCACCAGCAGTGTTGTTAGCGTATGCCTATGTTTCCACTGCTTCTTCGCCGCGAGGGTATATTACCAAACTCTTTGTCAACCTGAGAGGTAAAAAGTTATAAAAATTTCAGTGTGGTTTTAATGTGCATTTCTCTTGTTAGGAAAGCAAGTGTGAGTAATGGGTAAAAACACTGACTCTGGAGCCCGGACGCTCAGGGTTAAATTCAGGCTCCACATTTACCGGGTCTGTCGCGCTGGGCAAATTTCTTCACTTCTTGTGCCTCCATTTCCTATGCATGTACTGCAGACAACACTATCTCACAGGGTAGGTTTAATAATGAAATATGTTAACATATGCAAAGAGCTAGACTAGATTCTGACACAGAGTGTTTTGGCTATTCTTGTAATTATTGTTAGTGGAGTTGAAGACCTCTTCAACTTCTGGTCCATTTTTATTCTTTGCCGATCTCTTTTCTATTACTTGTTGATCTTTCTCTTAAACATTTTTATGAGCTTCTAATATGTTAAGATTAGCTCTGTATATATAATCTGCTAATATCTTTGCAAGTCTGTCGCTTGTCTTTTATTTCTGCCAGTGATATTTTGTCAGGCACACCTTTGACCTTTATGTAAGTCATATTTATCCATCTTTTCTTCTATGGTTCTAAGACTTGGATTCCTGGTTTGAGAAGCCTTTCCCACTTTAAGCTTTTAAGGTAATTCTCCACAATAACTTTCTCTAGTAATTTTATGATTTCATTTTTTACATTTGAATCCTTAATCCATTTGGAATTTATGCTGGCATATGGTACAGAAAATATCATAATTTGCTTTTATCAACAATCTTTCCACAAGCACTGAGATCAGTTTTCAAGCACCAGCAACAACAAACTCTTTTCATGTACAGAGTGTATTTTATGTAATATAATTAAAATTGCGAAAGTACCACGACCAGGGTTCATGGACACACACACATCTGAGAAGAAACTTCTGCAATATCTGCCTTCCTGTTGTAGTAGAGAATAAGGATATACGTCATGTCTCATAGTTGGAGAAAAGAATGCTTTGCACGTGAGGCAAGTAAACAAACACATAAAACCAGGGCTACCTTAGCGGACCCACCTCACAAATTAAATGGAGCCTTGAATTGGTACTTCCAAATGCCGGCCTTTTTTCGCAAACCTTCTTTGCAAGTCAACTTCTTTCCTTTCCCAAATATTTCTGGCTTGGGATCTTCCTTCGACATACCTCCTCATGATGGTGGGGGTTTGATGCTTTGTGTGAGAGCGAATGAAGATTCCTCTTCTTCGCTGCCTGTGTTGTGATACACAATATCGCTTCTTGGCCTTTTGGCTAAGATCAAGTGTATCTTAACATAAAATCATCAAAATGGGGAAGGGGGAGGGATAATAAAGCTGGCTGTGCAAATGAACTCTGCTTTTGTGGTTTCTAAGGCATTTGAGGGACCAGTATTTCAGGAGGGAGCTGGCTGGGTTCTCTCAGGTAGCTGTGGCTGTTGCAGCACTCACAAAAATCTGAAGAAACCATGGCTTCTCTTATGTGGGTGGTCACCCCAAGGGTCACCTATTCCTGTCCCAAGTGGCCACGGAATGAAAGCTGAAGAGATTTCATAGAAGTGTTTTTGCTGGTGTTGTTACTCCTAACTAAAAGTTTTGTGAAGACTTATTCCGTGAGCAACATATAGAAATGTGTCACAGTATTCTCTACTCATTCCTCATATTTATCGAGCCAGTGGTTCTCCCCCTTGACTCTAGATCCAATCACCTAGGGCACCTGGCCGAGCTCCAGACCTAGTGATTCTGATGTGTTGCCAAGGTTGAGAACCAGTGCATAAATCTTCATTTTATTTTACTTTCGTGGGAAGTATCACAGTGGAAGACAAAAATCCAGGTTTCTTGAAATGGGGTCTCTGGTCCCCCTGTGTAAGAACCACGTCCTTTGTTATGATGAAGAACTGGGCCCTCCACCCCAGATTTACTAAAGCAGGATCTCTAGAGACAGAGACCAGAAGTCTGCATTAAGAAGCATCTCAGCTTGATTCTGAGGTACAGTAAAGTCTGAGAACTGAGATGAAAGTAAGTCCTGGAATACTTGAAGCGAGCAAAATCCAGTGAACTTTATGATGGTGAAGATAAAGAAAAAATGTGTCTCTCTCCGTGAATACACTTCAGAAGATTTTCCTTTACAAGAGATGAAAAATATGTATGTTGCCTTACCTAGGAGTTTCAGTGGTAAAAATACCCATCGAGGAGAGAATAATGGAAAATTCATTCTGTGGTTTGCAAAGCAATTGATGGTCATCTTAAAACGGGACTTGAAAAATCTAAATAAACCCATATTGTGCATATTTTTAAATTCCCTTGATTTACTAATTTGAAAGTTTTTCTTGATGACTTTAGGCTCATTTACACTTAAATGCAAGCTATACAGACCCGAAAATCCTTCTATGATTAGTAATTCAGTCAGTGATTCTATTTCTATTGGGTTACACTTTTAAATTAAAATTCTTAAGAGTAACAGCAAATGAAAATGTGATCTGTACTATTTGTCTCTCAACCAGAAAGAGATACCCAGCAAAGCAAGTACATGGACACATTTACCTCCTAAAAGATGATTTCATAGAAAGTAACATAAATAAAAACACTTATTTAAAGAAGTGATCATGTTACCTATAAAACCTTTTGATATAATTTAAGTGTCTCTCATTTTAAGGAGTAGCTGACACTGGAAAATCCAACAATGGAAGCATCATTGGGATGTGAGTCCACCAATGGGACTTCTGCTGAGTGGTAGTGAAGCACATGGGGTTGGAACCGGAGACAACTGGATTAAAGTCCAGATCTTGCTGTGTTTTGTGGGGATATTGGGTACATTATTAATCATTAATGCTAGTAATCATTTGTTATAGAAGTAGTACTTTTAGCATCAGACTAGCACCAAAGACTGTGTAATGTATGTGAACATATTTATTCTGACAGTGGTCATTTTATTGAGTTTTCCAGAGAGACAAAACACAAACCAGTGTGATGGATGGATATACGATGGAGATATATATATATATATATATATATATATAGAGAGAGAGAGAGAGAGAGAGAGAGAGAGAGAGAGAGAGGATAGGCTCATGTGTCTATAGAGCCTGAGAAGTCTCATGATGTGCTGTCTGTAAGCCGGAGACCCAGGAAAGCCTGTGGTGTAATTCAGTCTGAAGTTCGGAGTCTGAAGGCCCATGAACCAGGGGAGCTGATCGTGTAAATCCTAGTCTGAGGGCAGGAGAAGGTGAGATGAGATGTCCCAGCTCAGCAGTGAGGCAGGAATAAAGAACCAAGTTTTTTCCTCCCTTACCTTTTGCTCTCTTCAGGTTCTTAATGAATGAAGTGATGCCCACGTACATTGGGGAGCACAATCTGTTTCATTGACTCCACTCTCTCGAAGGCTAATTTCCTCCAGAAACACCCTCATAGACACACCCAGCAATAATGTGTAGCATGGCACTCTGTGGCCAGTCAGGTTCACGTCTGAAATCAATTATCACAGTACCTCAAGGATTACTTTGTGAAAGAGTGTGTTTCTTTGTTCAAGGGTTCAAGGTATATGGACCTCAAGGGTGGATGTACATTCTGGTCTTCCCATGTTTATTTTGGGAATGCCGAAGGCTGTCTCTTCCACTCTGAAAACTACCTGTCTGTTTAAACTGTTTGTTTTGGGGCGCCTGGGTGGCTCAGTCGGTTGAGCGTCCGACTTCGGCTCAGGTCATGATCTCACGGTTCGTGGGTTCGAGCCCTGCATCAGGCTCTGTGCTGACCGCTTGCTTAGAGCCTGGAGCCTGCTTCAGATTCTGTGTCTCCTTCTCTCTCTGCCCCTCCCGCTCATGCTTTGCCTCACTCTGTTTCTTAAAAATAAATAAATGTAAACTGTTTGTTTAACTGTCTTTAGATTTATTAAGTATTTAATGAAAAGCTACTGTGAGCCAGGACCCTGTGCTAGTCACTGAGGAAATGAATAGAGTTCCTGACTTCAAGGAATATATATACATACACACATGTATATACATATATATATGTGTGTGTGTGTATATACATATGTATATGTATATGTGTGTATATATATATACATATATATATATATATATATATATACTCTTGTTAGAAAGAAATATATATAGAGAGAAGCAATTATAATTAAATATTAGAGGTAATACAATGAAGGTAATAGTTAGCTAACAAGTTTATTATAAAAAAAAATTTTTGTTTTAATTGGGGGTATGGGCAGAATCCACCATTCAGTTATAATAAAAATACCCCATATACTTGGGGAGCCTGTGATGAGATCTAATCTGCTAAATAAAGGCAAGTGAATAATGTTAACCAGATGCTTTCATAAAGAGGCAAGATTGTAGACGAGCTCCTGACTGGGGGTTTAGAAGCCAGTTTGAGTTATACAGATCTCTTTATCTCCATGCTTCAGCCTCCTTACCGATAAAGTGGTTAAAATCTAAGTCATAATCTATGATTTTATCGAATGACTAGTATTGCCGTATACAATAGAGGACGTCTAGTTTTAATTTCAGACAAACAACAAGTAAAGTTTTTGGTATAAGTATGTCCCAAATGTTTCACGGAATATAGTTATACTGAAATTACTCATTGTTGATCTGAAATTAAAATTTAACTGGGCATCCTATATTATTTGTGAAATCTGGCAACCCCACGCATGACACAGAATTAGACTAAATTCTAATCCTCCCAGTGTCGGTGATGAGATCTAGGAAGACAGGTAGTTTCTTTCCCTGTAAAAGGAATATGTGGAGCACAGTGAGAAAGAAAACTACCTGAAGTCCAGGTGTAAGATTTACACAGAAGACAAAGTAATCACAACTCACAGATCTGGCGTTCCAGTGTTCATCAAAACCTTTTTGTACCATCTGGTCTTCTAGAATATCAGAGAGAGAGAAAGAATCTGGCATTGCATTATGTGAAGGTCCCAGCGGTTGACTTTTTTAGAGATCTATTTAAATTGGTTTTCTCTTTTCCTGGGTTCAGATTTGACAAATATTTATCAGGTACCTAATATATATCGGGTAGCACGCGAGGAACTTTGAAACGCATATGTCCTGAAATGAAGGATAGGGCGGGTAGGCGCGAGAATGGAAAGCTTTACTGGGTGTGAAAATTTATAGTACGAAAGAGACAAGGTGCAGACCCTGCTGTTTCTCCGGCTGCAAACACCCCAACACATTTGCACGGTTAGCCAGAATTTGAGCCTGAGAATTAGGAGAAGGCTTCCGTAGCTAAAAGGGTTAAGTGTACAATATTTGCCATTTCCAGAGAAACTGAATTACAGGCTGGGTTTTTAAAACCATATGGAGTTCTACAGTGCTTGCTAGTGGACGATGACCTTGACTCTGTGTAGCTGCAGCAGGCAGGGTCGCTACTGTATTTCAGTGTCCATTTTCCCCACGGAGCATGCTTCTTGCGCTGTAACGTCCCAAAGTTATTTTAGCATGCAGCATGCACGAGCTGAGAGTTTTCCTGCTTTTCTTTACATAGATGTAGTATAAAATATGGCCTGGTTTATGCTTTCAATCATCTAAATTTGTCCAGGCATGATAGAGGATGCCATACAATTTTCTTTTGGTAGTTAGAGCTTTACTGACATAATTGCAGCCCAATCACATTTCTAAGATAACTAGTACAATATGTACATATTTAATTCAAAGTTTCCTGGAGGATTTCAGGCAAATAATGACCATGTTTTAAGTCAGCTCAGAAAACAGAGACTCAAAAGTGAAAGCGCTTTTTCACCATCCAGGCGAAGTTGCTGTAGGCAAATGTGTTTATTCCTTCTGCTTTTGACATTTTCCTCCCACAAGAACCCCCGCTTTCCTTTTTTCCCAGACTTTGCTTCTTATTCTGCATCATTCTCTTCCTTCTGTCTCACTACCTAAGTTTAATATACCATATTATTCTTTTAAAGTCACATTACGTAACTTGTGAGTTAATAGAAGTTCATTCCATTGTGCTAACGAAACTTAATGGCTGGATGAGTTATTAGTCCAGATGACATATTTACATTTTAATAGTGACCTTTTTATGTCTTGACGCCAAGTGGAGGCCAAAGTTGGGATGTACGTATAAGTAGGGGTGGGCACAGATTAGGGATAGTTTTTGCGCAGGATCTCTCAACCTCATCAGACCACACCCCTGGAACTCTTTTTATCTGGCCCAAGTTTAGGGATGATAAAATGTAAAGATTATGAATGTGCAGCTGAGATGAGGGACCCATATTATTTTTAAAGGTCTTTGCTTTTTATAGCATAGAAAATAAAGTCATGATGAAAGTGCCTGTGTGTATGTGTGTGAACAAAAATGTGGATGCTGTAGCGAATTGGGAATAAAATGCAGAGTATAGACTATTTCGTCTCAATCTTTGGATCACGGACTTAATTGAAACGAGTATGTAAAAATACCAAGATTAAAGAAGACACGTATGTCTGTGTGAATGTAATCACTTAGTGGCTTACTCATAGTAAATACTGATTCGTGGCAGATCATTTCCTTTCTTTTTTACTATGGATATACACCCGACTTCTAGAGAAAGCAGGAAGATTCCAAAAGCAGGGATTGAGACACCACTGGAAAATTAGGAAGAAAAAGGACAAAGCAGTGCCTGCAGCAAAGTGGAGAAGGGGAGAGAGCATTCTGAGGAGGGGATACAAAATCCACAAGAATAACCCTGAAGATGCCACAAGAAGTCATCTCCTAGCTATGAGGTGTGGTAGCTTCTGACAGCAGTAGAAGTTGTAAGCCAAGCCTGGTTTCTATTTTCCCCATACATAGAGGCCAGTCTTTCAAATTAGGTTGCTTTTATGCATATTTGTTCCCTGGCAGTGTATCTAATTTTTTTTTTCTTTTAAGGTGGTTGCAATGAGTTAGAAAAATCTATCAATATGATATTCTCACACATTTATCTTCGGACCTCTACCCAGAAGGTCACACTCACACATTCAGATGCTTTCTGGGCATCGCTTGTGCATGGAACATGGAGAACTCATTCAACATGCCTGAAACTGACCTTATTGTATATTTCTGTTACACTCCCATTTCATCATGACAGTCGTCTTTTATTGCCACCTGCGATTCCTTATTTTTAAATCCAATCCATCCGATTCTGCCAGTTTTACTTTCATAATAATTCTTTTTTTTTTTAATTTTTTTTCAACGTTTATTTATTTTGAATAATAATGAATAATAATAATAATAATGAACGGGGGAGGGGCAGAGAGAGAGGGAGACACAGAATCGGAAACAGGCTCCAGGCTCTGAGCCATCAGCCCAGAGCCTGACGCGGGGCTCGAACTCACGGACCGCGAGATCGTGACCTGGCCGAAGTCGGACGCTTAACGGACTGCGCCACCCAGGCGCCCCTCACAAAAATTCTTAATCTGCTGCCAAATCCCTGTTGCCACCACTTTAGTTCAGTGAATTTGCTCCTTAAATTTCCTTGAATGGATTATTGCAGTAATTGACAATTTACCCATCTATCCTCCATTCTTGCACCTTTCATATCTAACTATGATATACAGCCGGAATAACCTATCTAAAGACAATTTTACTAAACCACAGTTAAATCCCAATGCGTTTGTCATGGGAAGCTCTCCATGGCCTGACCATTTCAACCTTTCGGCAACATCTCAGCCCATTTCTTACTCCATGTTTTGTGTTCCGTATCGAGTGAGATGCCCTATTCAGAAATCTGTTGTAGTCATATTACACTCCATTTAAATAATTTCTGGAGCTTTCTGTGACTTTCAACAACCTCCTATTCCTGCAAACAAGCCAGTAAACATGCAGGCAAAAATTCTCTGGTCTCCCAGTGGGCCGGGACAAAATCTTACTCATTTTCATATGCTTAGCCTAGCATAAAGGCTCTGAGCAGGTTCTGGAATCAGACTGCTTTCAATTCTAGCTCTGTCATTTTTGAATGATTGATCTCTAGTTAAAGTTATTAGAGCTTCTGTGCCTCAGTTTCTGCATGTGTGAATTAGGGATCATAGCACCTGTTTCACAGGATTGTATGAGGCATAAATGTCAGGCTTTAGGACAGTCAGTATCTGGCATCGAGTAGGCAGTCCACTGTTATATATTATCATAGAGTATGTGCTCAGTGTAAAACTGAAGGCATGTAAAGAGAAGTCATTGCGGGCGAAGGACCAGCCAGATTTGCTGAGAGTCTGATTCTAGTGGTAAAACTACTTTTCACACAGAAGTTTAATTAGACCGTATGTGCTGGTGGATATCATTTAGAGTCTGAGGGAAATCCCTGGGCAGAGGGTCTCCAGCTCCACACTCCACAGCTACATCCTGGATGAAATTGTATCCCAGTGTCCTTGAGGGCCAGCCTGTTCTATGTAGATTCTGCTTCTCCTTCTAGAGCTGACAGAAGACATTTTGTCTTTGTCTAAATTAAACCTGCCAAACAACAACCTGGTTCCTGTTTGGGAGGATAATGGATGCTTTCATCAGGAGGATGCTTCCGGTTCACGGCTCAACAGTGGCGTGAAGGTGATGGACATTTTGAGTCTAATGAATGATCATTCTTTTTGGACATATTTTTCCAGCGCTCCTCATGACCCCAGTATAGTCTCTGATGACTGACTCAAGTGACCTTCTGAGTCCTATCGCTGCCTTTCTAACATTAACGTAGATTGTATATACTTTAACAGACAGAGAGATTGATTTCCCAGTGGGAGAAGAGGTCTTCCCTGACTTCTCATATGGTCTCTGGAACTCTTCTCTGCTCAAATGTGAGGAGAGATCCGGAGAGTGCCCCTGCAGGGAGCCTCTCTAGCCATGTGGTCTGGGGGGCAGAGTATGGTTTGGTAGCTAATGCTCATAAACACTATGTCAACTGATTGTCGATGTTCTTGGAAGGAACGAAAAGGTGTTTTCCTGTGCAGCAGGCCCCAACATACGGTGGTTTGACTTAGGATTTTTGGACTTCGTGGTGATGATGATAAAGCAATATGTATTCAGTAGAAACCGTAATTCAAATTTTGAAGTTTGATCTTTTCCCAGGCTAGCTCTCTGGGGTAGATAATCTCTTGTGATGCTGGGTCGTGGTAACAAGCGGAAGCTCCCGATCAGCCATGTGATCGTGAGGGTGGACAATCAGTATGCTTCCAGTCACTCTGCACCCATCCAACCATTCTGTCTTTCACTTTCAGTACAGTATTCAACAAATCACATCGGATATTCAACACTTCCTTACAAAGTAAGCTTTGTGTTAGATGATCTGGCCCAACTGCAGACTAACACAAGTGTTCTGCACGTGTTTAAGGTAGGCTAGACTAAAGCTACGATGTTTGGTAAGTTAAGTATATCGAATGCATTTTTGACTTTTGATATTTTCAACTTACATTGGGTTTATGGGGAAGCAATCCCATCATAAGTTGAGGAAGATCTGTACTCTTCTTCCTTTCTCACCCACTTCTCAGTGGGTATGAAAATATTAGCCTCAGAGTGGTTCTGGGACCGGGATGGTCACAATGGGAAAAGGAAAAGTTTGAAAGTAATTCTAATCTAAATACAAGACTATTTTGGTGCCAGTAGGCAATGGCTCCCTCCTGGGCAACAGACTGTAATGTGATTAGATTTTAATTGGTGGCCCTTCTACCTTTTTTTTTTCCCCCTTTTCTTTTGTAGACAGTTTACCATGCTGGAAAAAGTGAAAAAGGTAAACAATGTGGGATAGATATCAGATTTTATGGCTCTTGCGAATGTAATCGACCAACAATAATTGGCGGTAATTGACTGATACAATTGGTTTCCCTGTGGTTCCCTGAAAAGACTGTGTGGTAAGATTTAAAGACAGAGGGTAAATTGGGGGACCATTTTGAAGTTGCCGCAATTCTTTTAGGCCACTAAGGTACCGTTTAGTAAATTAGTGTTTTGTTGATGAATTTTAGTTCCAGAGGTTAGTTCACAGAATAGGAGAAATTGGCTTAAAACATTAAAAAAATGCTGATATATTCTTTCTGTGGGTAACTGTAACTTCTAAATTGCAGCAAGCTTAAGTATTTTAAATTAGAAACAGAATAATCTGTTTTCCTATGAATATTTAACACAGTTTGAGCTATAACATTTCAGTTAGATATAAATAGAAATTACAACTCATAGTTAATTAAACAATTCAAAGATCCCTTCCTGTTTTACAATCTGTTTTTGGTATCAGGGTATAATCTGAGTGAATTAAGTGCAAAGACCCATAAGACAATGATTTGCATAAGGCTGCCAACAAAAATAAACCTGGCTGTGATTAAGGCTGTGACAATGGTGTTAGCTTAGCTATACAGGCTCATGGAAGCACGCAGAACGAGAGCAATTAGATTCACAAACTGATTTATTACATAGGCTGCAGGTGTTGAGTTTTATGGGCATTGGGGATTATCAGACTTGCCTCTACATAGTTCAGTTCAGTTATATGGCCTCTTCTTTAAAATTATTCACTGAAACATTAAAAAAAATAGACATAGTGTCTCAATTCGTGATTTTTTTCAAAGCTAATTTAAACATGTAACAATCTGGGTTTGGCTTTTAGCAATATCAGAATAAAACTCCCGTTTAAGAGCAATAATTCACTTCTCACCCATTGCAAACCTTTACTTGGAGAGTCTATAATCAAGTGAACAAAGCACCCTCATTGCTTATGGGGCCATTGCTGGGATGATCTCCCGGTAGGGCATCCCCTCTCACAGTGGGAGTTGGGAGGAAACTATGGGATATCGCCTGCTCACCAGGGAGGACCACTCATATTCACTAATTATTGAATTATGTTTGTCATTTTGATTGATTTTTTTTAAATAGAGGACTCCAGAGGGGTTAATTATGTTAGGGAAGAAAAAGGAATCGCCATAGAATGTTGACTTAAAGCTAAAATTAAAATGCTAGTAGTTCCAGTATTCCTAGAACTAAACTTTATTGAACTCCCAAAATAAATTTTACATCAAATCAGAGCTATTGCCACAGTTTGTTAGCTGTTATTTTTATTGTGGAAGAAACCCCACAAACCTTGTCATAGTAATTTTGAAGATTTCAAGCATTTTATTGCAGAAAAGAATTATCTTTTATAGCAGTAAATTTTAGAGAACCCACTAATGTTTATCCCTTTAATGTGTGGATTTTGCTTTTCTCAATTTCCTTTTTTAAAAAAAAGCATAAATTTGCAAGGTCATCAGCCTTGAGTTAGTGGTTTGCCTAACTACGTTCTGTAGTATTGTGGTATCTTCCAGAAGCACAGAAAATATTCACAGACTACTTAGGGGTCTTCTATTGCCGTGTTTGTAAATACTCTATTGCTTTGGCCTTGAGAAACAGAATGAACCTCACACAAATTTCAAAACTTATGGTTCGGTTTTTGTCTGTTAACTTATTTAATGAATATTTTATTGAGTTTGGCCTAAAAATATTCACATATGTGCTTCTCATGCTTAATTCTGTTATTTACAGGGTGTTTTCCTTCTACATATTTGAGATTATAAATGCTTGACTTAAAGCAGCTGTGTATGCACTTCATTTCTAGCCCTTGGCATGTAAGGCTTTGCTCCAGGCCTTGTCTTCATTTACCTTTCACCAGATTGCAAATGTGCAGCATTTTTCTTGCACTTTTTGAAACTGAGCAAATTATTCACAAATGTTATATGGTGACTGAAGCTAATGGTCTACTTTTCTTAAAATTCTTTTGCCTCTGTGCTTTACTTGAAAGAATACTGACTTTGGCTAGGGTGTACTTTGCTGAGGCCATAAGAATAATTGGAATGAACAAGTAAAAAGAATTTTCTTGGTAACCTATTATTGAATCTCCATTTAAATAATATGGCATTATTGTTACATGGTTGGAATTGCTTAAAATAACACATTGATTACATGAGGGAAAAATTGTGTAATCTAAAGAAATAAGCAAACTAGAATTCATTATAGTGTAAAGCATTTCTATATGCAAGGGGCCAGCAGCTTTTGTATTTTTGTTGTTGTCTTACAGTTTTGGTGTTTCTGAGGTTTGTTTGGAATCTAGGAAATGAAGCACTATCTAATTTCAGATCTACGAAGCCAAGCTTTGAAATTATGTGCAAAGCTATTCTGCCTCAATACTATAATTATAATTTATAATGAAGGTTTAAAAAAAGCAAAACTGCATTTTATTTTGAGATTTTCTGTAATTGGTCCAATTCAACCCTGTATAGACAAACGAGCCTCTTGAAATTCGCTACAGAAAGTTTCACTTGGAAAAATATAGTGTATGATATATAATGAAACACACAATATTGAAAATGTTCAAAAAATGAAAATACTTTTCTTCTCCAGTGGGAATAAAGTGATTTTACATGCAGTATTGAATCAGAAGTATTTCAGAAAGCTTGGATGACACACTTGTCTATTAGTAGTTAATTCCCCGTGGTGTTTTTATGTAGTAAGAAAGGTATAAATTCCTATGGACGATTTTGCTGTTTGTACACCATTGGCTATTATATTCCTATTTACTTGATAACCTACACCAATATAATTCCAATCTTCTGAGCTGTTAAGAGTGTACCTCAGTCATTGGGGCGCCTGGGTGACTCAGTCGGTTAAGCGTCAGACTTTGGCTCAGCTCATGATTTCGTGGTTCGTGAGTTCAAGCCTCGTGTTGGGCTCTGTGCTGACAGCTCAGAGTCTGGAGCCTGCTTCGGATTCTGTGTCTCCCTCTCTCTCTCTCTCTCTCTCTCTGCCCCTCTCCCACTCATGCTCTGCCTCTCTCAAAAGTAAATAAAAAGAGAGTATACGTCAGTCACGGAGGCAGAGTTGTGAGGCTGGTGAGTAGAGGAAAGGGTAAGACTGTGGGTTAGCAGAAGGGTGCGGCTGTTCCTGTGGAACAGAGGTGTGCGTGTTGGTGCACTCTCACATTATCATTCTGCGGGCAGGGGATGTCCTCTGCTGAGGACTGATGATTCCTCCCTCTCCCTGCTGCCATTTCTTCTCCATATCCTAATTCCATTGAAGATATGCTATATCCATTATTAGTCTATTAAGACAAGTTTCAAAAATAATTGAACATAAAAGGTGGCCAACGTGTTTCTTAGTACTTCTTTAACAGATCTGCATTTGGATGGTCTACTCTTTGGGGCGGATGTGCTCCCGTCGCCCCTCCTGTGCCCATGGCAGTTACTGCCACAGGCATTACTTCAGACACTATTCCTAAACCCAGACTCCCTCTTGGAATCAGTCTTAAGCATGACATTTCAGTCAGCTACTGATATGGATTACAGCTGGCACTTGAACTGAAACCCATCTACCGTCCTGCTCAGGAATCATAGTTCCTGATAGGCGATGGTTGTCATCCAGAAGATGGGTCCAATAGTTCCTTCTCCTGCGGATGTTGGTTGGTATTAACTAGATGCTGGGTACATTCAAGTCAGCTTTCCTTCTAAAGTAGAAAGACAGGGGCACCTGGGTGGCTCAGTCGGTTAAGCGTCTGACTCTTGGTTTTGGTTCAGGTCGTGATCTTATGCTTCGTGAGATGGAGACCCGCATTGGCAGCACAGAACCTTCTTGGGATTCTCTCTCTTTCTCTGCCCCTCCTCCCCCAAAATAAATAAACTTAAAAAAATGAAGTAGAAAGGTGGATTTGAGTTAAAATAATTGTAGGGGGGCCTGGGTGGCTCAATCAGTTAAGTGTCCGATTTCAGCTCAGGTCATGATCCTGCGGTCCACGAGTTCGAGTTCGAGCCCCGTGTGGGGCTCTGTGCTGACAGCTCGGAGCCTGGAGCCTGCTTCGGATTCTATGTCTCTCTCTCTCTCTGCCCCTCCCCTGCTCACGCTCTGTCTCTCTCTCTCAAAAATAAACATTAAAAAAAAATTAAAAATTGTATAAATTGGCTATGTTCAATAAGCTAAGTAGCCATAGCAAACAACATACATTTTACACCTTCGTCTACTGTTGGTAACCACCACGTAACTGGATTTGGGATTGTAGGTTTTATTTTGACACGTAGAGGCAGAAGGTGCCAATACGTGTATATTAGTTCACTCCTAGGGCCTGCCAGAACAAAGCACCACGCTGTGTGACTTAAACAACAGAAATGTATTTTCCCACAATTCCGGAGGCTAGATGCCTAAGATCAAAGTGTCTGCAGGGTTGGTTTCTTGTGAGGCCTCTCTCCTTGGCTTGGAGATGGCCGTCTTCTGCCTGTGACTTCACATGGTCTTCCCCCTGTGCCTGTGTTCTAATCTGTTGGTTTTATAAGGCCACCAGTCATATTGGATTGGGGCCCTTCCATGTGACCTCATTTAACCTTAATTACCTCTTTAAAACTCCTGTCTCCACATGTGGTCGCACTCTGAGGTACTGGGGGTTAAGGATTCCAGGGTATGAATTTGGGGGATGGGGTGGGGAGAGCAAAATTCAGCCCATAACAACCCGTCTTAGTCTCTGATTAAAAAGACACTTCTCTTTGCGCCTTATTCATCAGAATGGAGAGCCCATTTCCTCCTGGTCCTGCAAATAACCAGAATTCAGCTTCCTCAAACAGCACTCCTTTTTTCTCTTGCTGCCTTTTTTGAGAAATAAAACAAGACAACCTGGTGACCTGCAAAAAGTAGTGACCCAGGAAGCAGAAGTCCTGGGTTCTAGTCCTACTGCAGCCACTAATCAGCTGTACGGTCTTGGGGAGGCCACTTGGCCAGCCACTTGGCCCTTGGCACTTTATATTCTCTCTAAAATAAAGAGGTGGGACCAGATGACTGCTTAGGTTTCTCCTAGAGTTTATAGTTCAAGACTGTACCCAGTATTGTTTTACTGACCCAGACATTTATTCACTAATTATTTGAGTGTCAGAAGCGTGACCTACTCCACATGCCCTTGCCCCCCAAGAAGGCTCAGTGGCATCCGACTGAAGTAGCTGCTCACACATTGTAACTCCTCATTCCCTTTCTTTTTTTTTAACATTTTAACTCCAGTAAACAGTGTTATATTAGTTTCAGGTGTGCAGTATAGTGACTCAACACGTCCATTCAACACCTGGGGTTCATCACAACAAGTGCCCTCCTTCATCCCATCACCTATTTTACCCATCCCCCCACCACCCTCCCCTTTGGTAACCATCAGTTTGTTCTCTACAGTTAAAAGGCTATTTCTTGGCCTCTCTCTCTCTCTCTTTTTTTCCTTTGCTCATTTGTTTCTTAAATTTCACATACGATTCTCATTCCTTTTCTTGGTGCCATCTTTTCTGGTCAGTGATACTTTACAACACGCGAATCACTTCTGCAGTGAAAAATCTTTATGTTTCAATGGGTACAACTTTCTCTGCTAGATAGCGTTTCAAATCGTGGATTCTTTTCCAGTTAATCTTTGCTTCTGAAGCTATTTCTTAAACATGTTAAAACTTTTCATTAAAACATATTTTAAAACATAATTACTCAACAGTTTCTCAAAGGCTCATCTTATAAACTCCCTAAATCATATCCTTCTCTCATTTATATAGTTGACTCTTGAATAACATGGGTTTGAACCGTGAAGGTTCACTTATATACAGATTTTTTGGATCAATACAGGGAAGTACTATAAATGCATTTTCTCTTTGTTATATTTTCTAAATAACATTCTTTTCTCTTACTTTATTGTGAGAATACATTATATAATACATATAACATACAAAATTAATTGACTGCTTATGTTATCAGTAAGGCTTCCTATCGATAGGAGGCTGTTAATGCTGTGTTTCCCTTTCTCTCTGCCCCTTCCCCTTTCATACTGTCTGTCTCTCTCTATCTCAAAAATAAAATAAGAACATAATAGTAGGCTATTAGTAGTTTTGGAGAGTCAAACAAAAGTCACATGTGGATTTTAACTTCATGGGGGGAGGGTTGGCATCTCTAACCTCCATGTTATTCAAGGGTCAACTCTGTATGATATGCAATATACAGCCCTTTAAATGCTTCTTTTCAAACTGTTTCTGCTTTCTGTAAACGTTGGTATTGGCATATCCAATATTCTCAACGTTTATCACCAATCTTAAAGTATCTGTTTATAAACAACTCATTTTCTAATGGTCTCATTGAAGACACAAATTATAAAAGCTTTGATGGTCCTGTTTACCGTGCCGAGTAATATTAACACAACGAACCAGGAAGGTTTAATTCCGAAATAGCTATTCCAGCGTTAGCTACCCCATGGTTACTTAATTAAGCAAATCAAGAAATCTTGTCAGTCAGTTTTAATGGTGGAGAATCATCTCCCCTCAGGAAGTCTTGTGGTCAGTGGGCAAAAATGGCAACCAGCTTCTCAAAAGTTGAAGGCATTATTATGTACTAAAGGTCACCCGCAACTTTTATAATAGAGGGCCAGCTGTGTAAACTGTAAGATGTTGTCAAAAGGAAGTGCCAAGCAAAACTTTGGTGCTGTTTGCTGACTATGCTGAAGGGCAGAGAAGCTAAATTCTTGCCAGTAGTTTAGAAAATTGCTTAGAAAAGCGTAGCCTCTGGGAGGTGCTTACTCCCCAGGGCCTGGGATCCAGTCCTGTAGATCACACTTGGCCTAGCACCTTGCTCCTCAAAATCTTTTTAATGACAAGGCCTGGATCCTGCGGGGTCACGCTCAGGAAGCAGCTGGGCAGGCGTTGCTTCTAACTGGCCGAGTTAGGCTGCCAGTGTTTAAAACCTGGAAGTAATTCTTTAGATGGTTTGGAATCAGCATCAACTGTGATGTGGTTGCAGCATTGTCAACTGAAGTTGATTAAAATACGCGTCGTTCACTGTGACATTATAATTAAAATAACCCAATTGCCAAGTGGTGTGCGAGTTTTTGCAGGCCTAGAGCAAGAGTTCTTTCATGGTTCAAAAATGTGTTCATGCTCCGTGTCACATGATCTGAAACCATTGCCATTAGCTATAATTGTACGGAAGCAGTCAAATGGCACTGCCTCTGCCCCTATTGTCTACCTGAGACTCTTTAAAAAGTCACCCATGGGCCAGCCCCAAGGCGCGTATAGTGTAGTTAAGGAGATGAAATAGGTTTATGTGAAAAGGTTAGGGAGCAGAACAGGATTTAACCATGATGCCCTCCTTTACGTATGTGTCTGTACATGCATCTGTATATATTTTTCTATCTGTTGGTGCTCAATGTTGGTTTAAAACAAAGCATTTGTAGTGGTTGCCACATGGGACAATAATGAATAGTACAATATGAGAAAATACAAAGACTCCAAGGTGTAGAGAAAATAAGCATAGAGGTAAAATGGAGCCAGGGATAAAAACATTCCAGAGAGTTCTAAAAGAGGGTGGCGGAAAGGCAGAAAAGAGGAACAAGCAAATGGATGTGAGGTTTTCCCTTTTTGTTCTGACCACCAGGAAGTTCAGCTACAGGATTAACAGCATCCATCAGATAAAAACATATCAGTTGCTCAAGAGAAGCAGCTTTCCTGACCTGAGCACTGACAGAATTCTCTCCAGTGTTTCCCCATAAAGGAGAAATGATAGAACATGTCCTCAAACAATATTCGTTTTTTTTTTCAAACAATATTCTTTAGTAAAATAATATCAGACTTCACCTGGTTTCATATAAAGCCTTCCACATAAAATAGGAGATAATTATAAAACACAGTTCAGTAAATTTCTTTTTTTTAATCTTTTTAATGTTTATTTTTGAGAGAGAGAGAGACACAGAGTGCGAGTGGGGGGAAGGGCAAAGAAGAGGAAGACACAGAATCTGAAGCAGGCTCCAGATTCTGAGCTGTCAGCACAGACCCCGACGCGGGGCTCAAACTCATGAACCGCGAGATCATGACCTGAGCTAAAGTCTGGCGCTTAACCGACTGAGCCACCCAGGCGCCTCCCCGCCTTGTAAATTTCTAAATAGAGGCTAAGGTACACAGTACGGTTGAGAATATATGTAGATCTGCTTTCATTCAAGAGTAAAACTGGGACCATTTCAAGAAAGCAGAGAATAGAATATTCTTCATTTAATACTCTGGAATATTATTTTGTGAGTCTGGGCTTTTTTAACGGTCTTGTTCCAATGGAAGTACAACATACATGTAGTACAGTGTGTTAAAATCAAATATCAAATGTATGGTTCAATGAATATTTACATCCGCATAATTGTTTAAAACTATCACCCAGATCAAGATTTAGAACAACTCTAGCAACCGAGAAGGTCCCTCATTCTCGTTCCCAGTAAATACTCTTCACTGTTGATTTCTAACACAATTGATTAACTGTGCCTTTATGTGAGCTTCAAACAAATCCATTAAAACAGTATGTACTCTTTTGACTCTTGCTCAATATAAATGTCCCTGAGATTCACCCCCCACTCCTTTTTTGGCATAGCAGTTTTCAGTTTTTTTCATTGCTGTGTCATATTCTATTATACAAATATACCACATTTTATTTCTCTTTTATCCCATTGATATACATTGGATTGTTTCCCGCTTCTGGATTATTATGAATAACATGGCTGTGAAAACTCTCGTGCGTGTCTTTTCCTGGACATGTGCACTCATTTCTTCCAGGAATGGAATGGCCGATCATAGGGCAAATGCGTGCTTAGATTTAGATGACACTGCTAAACTGTTCTCCAAAACCAGTACATACTTCTACCAGCACGTTTGAGTTTTCCAATTGTTCCACAGCTTCGCTAATCCTTGCTACTGTTAATCTTTAGCAATTCTGGGGCACCTGGGTGGCTCGGTCAGTTGAGCATCCGACTCAGGTCGGATCTCGTGGTTTGTGGGTTCGAGTCCCACATTGGGCTCTGTTTGTGCTGACAGCTCAGAGCTTTGCATTCTCTCTCTCTCTCTTTCAAAAATAAATAAACATTAAAAAAATTTTTTAACCTTTGTAGCAATTCTGATAGTAGATAGTAGTATCTCATTGTGATTTTAATTTGTGTTTCCTTGATGAGTTGAGTACCTTTTCTTATGCCTGTTTGTCATTTGGTTAGCCTCTTTTGTCTGTTTTTAAAAATTGGATTGTCTTGGGGCGCCTGGGTGGCTCAGTCGGTTGAGCGGCCGACTTCGGCTCAGGTCATGATCTCGCGGTCTGTGAGTTTGAGCCCCGCGTCGGGCTCTGTGCTGACAGCTCAGAGCCTGGAGCCTGTTTCAGAATCTGTGTCTCCCTCTCTCTCTGACCTTCCCCCGTTCATGCTCTGTCTCTCTCTGTCTCAAAAACGAATAAGTGTTAAAAAAATTTAAAAAAAAATTGGATTGTCTTTTTCTTTTGTAGGAATCCTTTTTTTTTTTTTTTTTTTTTTTTTTACTGTGTCTTTATTCTGAGAGAGAGCTGAGGAGGGGCAGAGAGAGAGGGAGAGAGAAAATCCCCAGCAGACTCCATGCTGTCAGCACAGAACCCTACATGAGGGTCGATCTCACAAACTGTGAGACCATTACCTGAGCTGAAATTAAGAGTACACACGTGGGGCACCTGGGTGACTCAGTCGGTTGAGCATCTGACTTCAGCTCAGGTCTTGATCTCGCAGTTGGCAAGTTCAAGCCCTGCATCTCTGCTCATAGCAGAGCGCACGCTTCAGATTCTCTGCTCCCCTAGCTCTCTGCACCTCCCCCGCTCACTCACTCTATCTCTCAAAAATAAATAAACCTTAAAAAAAAAAAGATTCAGATGCTTAACTGACTCAGTCACCCGGCACCCCAGAATTCTTTATGTATTCTCAATATGAGTCCTTTGTTGGGTTTGTGTATTATAAGTACTTTTGCCCAGGCTATGTCTAGCCTTTTTACTATGTTAATATGGGGGTTTTTTTGTTTGTTTTTCATTTTTTGGGTTTTTGTTTTTGTTTTTTTGTTTGTTTGTTTTGTTTTGTTTGATGAACAAAAGGTCCTGAGGCTTTGATAGGAGTTGGGCAGAAAAAAAAGGATAGCAAAGGGTATTCTCTGGCAAGAATGTGTACTACAGCATAATGTTATGGTAAAATGCTTAAATTATAGGTACAAGTAGAAAACAAGAGAGTGGAGAATAAGGTGGTAATTGTATGGTAGGTAAGTGCAAGAAAAATCCGGGTCTTTGTAGACAGTTTGGGCTCAAAGACTTAGCGAATGTTCACACTGGGAAGGTTTTGGGGGATCATCTGCTTGAACTCCTCATTTTACAGATGAAAGTGAAGCCTAAGAAAGTTAAATAATAATGTGCAGTAATTAAATTAGACTTGAAGTAGAAAATGAAATTAGAGCCGCTTCTTAAAGAATATGTGAACTACACCTGGGAAGATTTTCTGTGTTAGTCCTCATGTCAAATAGCCATCCCATTGTCCTAATAATACCTTTGAATTTCGAAGATTGTTTCCTGGAACTAATTTTTTTTTTTTTTTTTTTTTTTTGGAAAGGAGGGAATTGGGAAAATGCGGTTACTACTGGCAAACCACCTACTCGATGTGTGATCGAGATGAAATCATTTAGCTTCTAGGAAACTCTTGCTGGGAATCGAAAGGACAATAAGGAGTCATTACCTCATTCCCCACTCCTGAATTTCGAACTACCTGAGAGGCGATGTGGGCTCACACACGTGGAGTTATAAAACAGCACCTCTATTACCAATAAGGCTGAATGGGAAAGCGTGAGTACTTACCACACTTGTAGTCTCTCATGTTTACACTCCTCTCCCTTCCCCCAGCGTGACCTTGACACAACCCCCTTGCAGGAGAGTTTGGGTGTGCAGGGACATATGCTTACCCAGAACCCCACCCTCGCGCCCTCTGGGGAGAGGAGAGAAGGAGGGCCACACCTCCAGACTTCCGATGAGAGGCAGGCCTGTGTTTGCATCGCACTTTTTCTAGGGTCAGGGTTCTGATTCTGCCTCCACCACTGCGGTGGCAAGTGCTCCACATCAGGCCCGGGGCCTGGTACCAGGTCTGATAGCCCTCTGCATGGTGGGAAGTCTTAACCAGAGCGGCCCTTCACTATGGGCTGTGATGATTCTGGCCCACCCCTCAAACCATGAAACCCGACACTACTGTGGTTCTCCCCAAACCATTCATACTAATTAAACTCTATTTCTGAGATCCTAATCTTTGGAGGCAGTGTAGGGACTTCACAGTCTCTTGAAAAGTTGGCAAAAACTCCTCTCCTTTCAGTAAAAGGCACAACAAACGCAATTTTCTGTATTGTTCCCCAAGATTCATAAAAGCCCTAAACTCACCCATGGAGCCCTTAGGATGACTTAGGCATCGGTGAAAAACCCCTGTAATTGGATTAGGAGAATGACTGCAGATTTTAATTTAAAACCCAATACACTTTTAAATACAATATAAAGAAAAACAAAGACCATAATCCATTTATCCAGAGCTAATTAAGAACTTGGAATGACAGCTTCTAAAACCAGTAAATTCTTTGTTCTCCTCATTGGCTTACTCTTCTACCCATTTGCACTTTTATTCCATAAAGTCTGTTCTCTCCTTGATTAAAAGTTCTTCCTACATGATTCAGAGGAACGAGAAAACTAGATGGATATAGGATTTTAAGTTCTTAACCTCTGATTTTTCTCCATTGCCATGCTCTTTTAGAATGAACACATTATTTGATTTTATATAGATTTATTTTTGGTGCTCTAAAGGGAGATGTTTCAAATAGGAACATAAAATTTTTATTAGTTGCACACATATGAAAACCCACAGTTTCTCTCAGTGTGAAATATTTGATCATTTAAAAAATTTAAATGATTCTTTGGATGAAAACATTTTATGTTGACGCTTTATGTAATATTTGTGAGTGTAAATTTGAAAAGCAATGTTTCCATCTACTTTTATTCACAAAAATAAATCCACAAAATTTAATACATACCAACAGCAGTTTGGAATAGAAATGTGTGTCAATCAGTCAGATCCTCCCCCAATTTTTATCTTTGGAATCCAGTCCCCCTTGTAAATGACCATGAGAGTGTTTAAGGGGTTTGGCAAACTCAGCTGAAGGCTGCTGAAAGGGGCACAGGGCTTTGCATATTGCTTACATGTGGCCTGCGAAGAATTTCACAGGCATGCTCCCAACCCAGCACCTGGTCCCTACCCTCTAGTGCCCCTGGGACAGGTCAGTTTGGAGCTAAGGCCTGTGCTGTCAGCCAGCAAGTGGAAAGGGGGTCGTGGTAAGATATGCTTCCCAGGACTGGTGTGGTGGTGGGCAGTAGGATGATGCCTGGTGATAGAAGATATAATACATCCCTGGGAGTGTAATAGATTTCCCAGGAGTCTTCAGTAAGAGGGCAACAGAGTCAGTATTTGCTACTGGACAGCAAAGCATGTATCTCTTGTAAGGGCCTTCTTGTAGATGGGCAAGCTAGACTGTCATGGGGTTACCTGGGAGAATCTCTGGAGCACCAAAAGGCAAGGCATCAAAAGTTGCTTTGTCTCTGTCTGGCCCAGTAGGACATAGGGGCTACTTTTTGGATGATATGTAGTAATCCCGTCCTGCAGATGACATGGCCTTGCTCCAGAATCCTAGGAATCTCAGCTGTGATTCTGCTAAAGCTAGCCATATACTCCCCATGGCGTCTTGCTCCATCGCAGATACCTCTAGTGCCATATACTTTCCAGTTGGGCTGCTTGAATCACCCTCTGTTTGCAAGGCATAGTGGTGATGTGGCCCAAGAAATGAATGAAAGCAGCATCCCATTGTGTAGAATATATTGTCTTCAAAACCTGTAGAAGCCTAAGAAGGGTTGTGCTTCCTTCTCAGTGATGGATGAGTGTAACTCATCCTTTCCTTCGGAGAGGATTTCCCCCATATGCCTAGGTCTCTGTACAGGCCAGCTACATGACTTGCAGGGCCCAGTGCAAAACGAAAGTGTGGGATCTTGGCCAAGGGTAGGGTTTGTACCCCTCCCATGTGCCCACCACCCCAACCCACAGCAGCCACATGACCTACAGGGATTTCGACCTCTGTGCCTGGACACAAGTGGTGCCTAGGTTGGGAATTCCCTCATTGCAAGTATCAAGTTGAGAGCAAACTTGTGACCCATGGCAAAACCAAGGCATGACAGTCAGTGCTTTCGTTTGTATGGTTCTCATGATCACTCTCCGAGGTAGGTGATAAAAGAAATATGTAACATTTGCCTGGCACTTTACAATCAGTATGTGCTTCCTGTTTCATTGACCAATTTGATGCTTACTCTCCTGTTCCTCATTCTTGTACAGTGCACACTTCAGCAAAATTGATTCTTAGAATTTTCTGAGCACAATATTCTGTTCTTTAGTTCATCTTTTTCCACAGGACATGGCTATTTGGAAATAAAAAGGTCCTTCCACACCTTTATCTTCTAAAACTCTCCTGAGACAAGCATCAGGTTTTTTTTTTTTTCCCTTTTCCCCGGTGACGATGGGTGGCTGTGGGTAATCGGGTCATCACAGCAGGGGTAACCTGCCCCAGTGCCTTCCTGGACCAGTGGAGTTGGCCAGCCGATGCGTGTGGCCCAAGTATAATTCAGTAGCTACCCCTGCATGTCTTTGGAAGACCGTGTGGAAGTCCCAGAAAGTTGGAGATGTTGTGGCTGAGACAACCTTCTCCTTTTTGTTAAACTTTATGCCATGACACAAGGAAACAATTAATCCTCTCACTTTGCTCCTTATTCACCCTTTGTTCCTCAGCCCAAAACTAGTACCTCATCCTTCCTCAGCCAAGCTCATTTCCTCAGCTTGAAGAAGAAACAAGAAGCAATCTTGCAGTTGTATTTGGGGGTCAATGTAAGGACACAGCAAAGGAAAAGCTCTTGTTAACTTTGCATTTGGGCCCATTTTTATGCATTACATCACCACTTTCAGTTCTTGCCTTCTATCCTGTATGTTTGCATACCCAAGAAAATGCACACACACACACACACACACACACAGTGGACACTACTGGGGATATGGTCATATTCTTCCCACATCCTGCTGGTTTTCCCCAGCTTCCCCAGAGGCCACATAAAAAGTCTTTTTGTATATTCTAAATATTTGCTGAAGACTAAAGGGGAAAGAATGTGAGTGAATTTTGCATTTAAAAAAAAAACCTGCTAAACGTTAGAAAAAGTCTAAGTATTTTTCTGTTTCTTGACCATTCACAGAAGCTCGGTTTCTTTTTGTTTCTTCTCCAGTGTTGTCAATCTGATTGTGATTGATTCCAATGAAATTCTTCCCACCACTCCTTCCAAAAAACCATGCAGACACAGACAGACAGAAAGACAGACACACACACACACACACACACACACACACACACACACACACACACGACTTTGAAGTTTTAAACAGAATGAATCAGGGTAGGGCTTGAGAAAGACGATGGCATTTGAACAAAGTCTTGAAGAAGGTGAGAAAGTGAGCTTTGTAGCTATTTGGGGGAAGAGCTTTCCCAGAAAAGAGGACAGTCAGTACAAAATCCCTGAGACAGGGATATTCAAGGCATGCTATAGTAGCAGCAAGGAGGTGAAGAAATGTGAAGAAGAGTGGGGACCAAATGGTGTAGGTTATTGTGGACCATTATCAAGAGTTTGCCTTTACCCTCAGTAAAGTGGGAACCACCTGTGGGTTTTGAGCAGAGAAACATCATGACATGGCTTATGTCTTCAAAGAACCAGGTGGGAAATTAGGAAGTATAATCACAGTGGGAGCATGAATTTTTATTTACATATACACCTGTTATAACCACCACTAAGAAGGGATAAAATATTCTCAGCACCTCTCCTGTATCCCCTCTTTCATTTGATACTTATGCACAAGTGCACCCACTACTCTTACGGATTTCTTTCGCCACTTTTTGATTCCATATAAAAGAAAATAATATATATGCTTTTCTGTCTCGTGTCTGTTGCTCAGTATTTTGTCTGTGAGTTTTGTCCATGGTGTTGCATATATTGGTGATTTATTCTTTTCATTGCTGTTCAGTATTCCGTTATATTGATAGGCACAATGTATTCACTCTATTGTTGATGGATATTTGTTTTCAATTTTTGGGTTTTTTTATGAATGAAGTTGCCTTGAAAATAGTTGTACATATCATTTCTTGAGCATATGCATTCATTTTCCTTGAGTTTGTAATTAGAAATGGAGTAGGTGGGTGATAGGTTAGACATATGTCTAACTTTGGCAGATACAGCCAGTGTCCAATGTAGTTGAACTGATTTAAATTTCCACCAGCAATGGGTGAGCACTCCAGTTACTCTACATCCTTAACAACACTTGATATTATTAGTCCTTTAACTTTAACCATCCTGGTAGATCAGCAATGGCATATTATTGTGGCCTAATTTGCATTTTCCTGATTTTTTAAAAAGATTTATTTATTTATTTTGAGAGACACAGAGGGAAAGAGGGAGAGTGTGAGTAGGAGAGGGACAGAGAGAGAGAGAGAGAGAGAAAGAGAGAGAGAGAGAGAGAGAGAGAATCCCAAGCAGGTTCTGCACTGTCAGTGCAGAGCTCAATGCTGGGCTTTATGTCACGAATCATGAGATCATGACCTGAGCTGAAATCCAAGAGTCCAATGCTTAATCGACTGAGCCACCCAGGTGCCCCTGCATTTTTGTGATTAATGATGTTGGACACCTTGCCATGTACTTATTGGCCGTTTGGATAGCCTTTTATGAAGTACCTATTTAGATCTTTTGCCCATTTTTAAATTTTGGGTTATCAATGTTTTTCGTTACTGGTTTGCAGGAGTTCTTTATATATCCTGGGTAGAAGTCCCTTGTTAGATACATGTTTTGTGAGTACCTTTTCCTAGTCTATCACTTTCCTTTTCATTCTCTTAATGGTATTTTTTGAGAAATAGAAATTCTAAATTTTAATGAAGATTAATTTACTAATATTTTCTTTTATGGATGCTTTCTCTGCCATGATAAAGAAAGTATTGGTTCTCTCTTAACTTTCTTCCTAAAGAGAAAAGTTAGAGAAATCGAAACAACTTTGGCCTCACTAGTTTTCAGAGAGGCCTGCGACTGAACCACCCACAAGAATATCTTGTCTCTTCTCCTCTTCTTTTTTCTTTTCCTTCTCCTGCTCCTCCTCCCTTCCTCCACTTCCTCCTTCTTTTTCGTTCTCCATCAGAAGAGAAATCCTGGCTTCAGTTTCCCCTGTAGCAACTAGCGATGCTGCTGATTATTTTCGGGCATGTATAGGCCTCCCCAGCTGGATTACAGGAAAAGTAGGGGGCAGAATATAACAAAGGACTCTCGCCGACCCACTTGCTTTGCAAATGTATATTAGGCTCATCATTAAAGGAATTGGCCCAGTTTTGTAGAAACCATGTGGAGACACCACCAGGCAAAGGCAGTATCATTTTTATTCCATACCATATACAGCACATTGCAGCGTCTTGGCACATAGTAAGCACTTGGAAAACATTTTTTTGAAGGATTAGTAGATTGATTCTAAAAAAAGAAAAATCAAGAAATAGGTTCTTGAATTCAATGTAACACCTTACAAGTTATCATTATTCCCGGTATAATGTGGGAGATAGTGTCATAAGTGCATTTCTGGTCAATCAGTGACTTTTATCTTAAAAATTATTGGCAGCTTTGGCTAGCACATGTTTCCTATTTTTTTAAATACTATTTATGCAAATACAATTATTTATTTTATATGTTTGCTACCTCATATGCTTACAGAGTGTTAAATTAAAAATATTTTAATGCTCAGCTTTATTGTTTATTATTTACTTTGTATATTCTGGTAAGTTATATGAATTTTTTTTTTTTTGCTTTTCTAAAGTAATGGAGTTTGTGTATAATTTCCTTTTTTATGTTCTTGCAGTTAATATATTCACTTAATATCTTACAACATTACAACAGGTATGTAACTTGTTGCCTAATATTTATTTAAAACTAGTTTTTTGTTTGGTTTTTTGAGAGAGAGATTAGAGAGGGAGAGGAAGAGGGAGAGGGAGAGGGAGGGGGAGAGGGAGAGGGAAAGAAAGAATCTTAAGCAGGCTCTATGCCGCATAGAACCTGACATAGGAATCAATCTCACAACCGTGAGATCATGGCCTGATCTGAAATCAAAAGTCGGACACTTAACTGACTGAACCAACCAGGTGCCCCCAAACTAGTTTTAATACTAGAACTCCAGGAACTTTTCTGAATCAAGTTTTGACATTAATTTTTGAAAGTTTTTTCATCAGAAAATAAAGATCAAGTTGTCTTGCACATTGAAAAAAAAAGCCATTTTTACCTCAAAGAAATTTCCTTAGACCTTCTAAAGCTTATATACACACATACAGGCGACATCTTTTCATTTGTATGGGGTAGATATATATAACTGATGTTAGTTTTAGAATATTCTAAGCAGGTTGATATTTTACTTAAAGATGTATTTAAAATTGAAGCTTAACAGTCCCTTCAGTTGATGTTTTTGGTAAATCAGATATAATGTTTCACTTCCTTGGTGCTAAATCCACTGACATGCATTATTTTGGACTCCCCAAGACTGGGAAATTAAGTTCAGGTTGGAAAACAAGAAAGGCATTCATGGGATTTTTACTTTTTGGCTGAAGGTACCTGCATTTTTTTTTTCGAGTTAGAGGGTAAATAAATTGCTTAGAGGCTAATCTTAATCTCTCACTTTTACAGACAAATCAATGGGATTTAGTTGAAATGGTTCAAGACAATGCGTGTGTACAAGTGACTTAACAGGTGAAGAGAATAGAAGACAGCATCTGCTCCCAGCCAAGTTATTGCTTTTGTACTGCTGTATAAAGGCAAACAAAGGTTGCTTACACAGCCTCATTTTGTATCCTGATAATCTCATGTCATATACAGATAATCGCCATTTACATTTTCACACATCTGTAAAAGAACATTTAAATAATCATGTCTTTTCTGTTGATTAGAACTGTCATGATTCAGTAGCCTTGGGTTTTCTTAGCCTGGGAATGTACAAGATTAGGCAGGAATTACAGACAAAATTGAGGAAATTTTAACAGTACATTATGGATAAACTTTACTTAGGAGTAAAGCACCAGGGATTTTTTTCTTCTCTCTCTCTCTCTCTCTCTCTCTCTTGCTGTTGTTGTTGTTGTCTGAGAGTGAAAGAAATGAGAAGATGAGGAAATGAAAAATTTAAGTGACTGCGTGTATTTCTCAAAATACCAGGGATGATAGAAAATAAGAGAAGATTTAGAAACATGGAGTAAAAACGATTCTCTTCCAGTTCATTGCTTCCGGTCTCTTTGGACTGTTTGTGGAAAATTCAGACCATTACACCATGAACATCTTACGTAGAAATAATTTTTGTTCACCCACATAGCTCACTGACAGGTATTAATGGAAGGGCAGAGACGGAACCACAGCTGAGTGGTGTTCAGGTATCTCAGGAAATACTATCCACTGTTGAGTGATAGGGTATCTTCACCCTCACTTCTCAGAGTCCGGGTGTAGTTGCTGGTGCCAGGGGATTCCAGCTGTGATTTTAGAAGCTCTAAAATAGTGTCCCCAAGGAGCCAGTCCCAGGGGACTTTCCTGTAAGGCAAGTATTCTAAAGGTATTGGTTTTGATGACCTCTGTTCCTTCAGAATAGGCTGGAGAGACGGCAGCAAACAATACAGACCAAAAATAAACAGATCCCTACCCTCATGGAGCTTACAGTAGGGGAGAGAGCATTGATGGGAAATACAATATAATAAATAAGGAAATTACACACGTTAAAATGGAACACGGAAAGGTAAAGAGAATTAGAGCAGGGTAAAGGGGAGAGGAAATGGTGGAGACCAGTCAGTCGGGTGTAATTTTTGGTAAGAGAGGCAGAGGAGGTAGGCCTTACTGATAAATCCTATTGAAGCCAAATCCTGAAGGAAGCGATAAAGGTGTGTTATGGAGAATTCAGGGGGAATCTCTCCAGGTGGATGGAACACCTACTGCAGAGGCCTGAATGACGGAGCTTGCTTGTGTGTTGGGGAACCAGCAAAGAGTTCAGTGGCTGCTGTAGAGGGGATGAAGTGAGGAAAGTTGGAGGTGACGTCAGAGAGATAAAGGTGGGTGCCCTGGGGGGGCGGGTGGGGCCTGTGTCCTACAGAGTCTCATAGGCCATTATTGTAAAGCATTTGGCTTTTGTTCTCAGAAGAACGGAGAGTCCGAGAGTCTTGCAAGGCTGTAAGCAGATCCTGTCGTTTTGCATTCCTCTTGATGCCCACAAAAGAATGTTATGCCAAAATATTCTCTGGTAACCCGAAGGTACCTGGTGCAGGGTAGGTGCTCAGTAAATATTTGTTGAATGGATGAATGAGAAATAGAGACACGCCCGTGCCCAGGTTTTTGATCAGTCTGAGGATAAAGTGCCTCATTGTGGGATCTGTGTGGTTTCTCTGCCCAGGGCTCTATGACTAATTAAGCTGTACATTTTCCATGGAAGTCCTCATGTGCCTCCTCTCACCCCACGGTGAATATGTTAAGGGTTTGGCAGCTGTTTTCTGTAGACCAGTGCACAATGACTTGAGAAGGATCTCAGAGCCACCTCTGCCTTTATGGCTGGTGTCCACAGCATGTAGGCAGGATTTCTCTTGCTAACTCTTCTCTGGCCGAGCGGCTGTTCATAGGTAGAGGTCCTGGAAGTGAGAACTTCATCTTTATGAAGCCCTTTCATTCACTTCCAACGTTTTCAGCACAGCCACGGGTTCTTCAAGGACAGCATTTCTTAGAGTGACTATTGAGCAAAGTATGAGCGTACTAGTCCTTTGCCGCCTCTCACTTCTCTGTCTATGTAGATGGCTCTATTGGACCCTCGCTAACTGTGTTTCTCTTCAGCGTCCGTGATAGATTTGCACTGGTGCATCTATATCAAATAATGTCTGTGGATACCTTTATTTACAAGTTGGGCGCTGATATTTTTCTACTTTCTTTACCTTATCAGTCTTTCAAATGTTCTTTTTTTTAAAATGTTTATTTATTTATGGGGGGGGGTAGAGGGAGAGTGGCTGAGAGAGGAAGAGAGAGAACCCTAAGTAGGCTCCGTGCCGTCAGCCCAAAACCCCACACGGGGCTCGATCTCACAAACCGTGAGATCATGACCTGAGCCGAAATCAAGAGTAGTTCAACCAATGGAGCCACCTGGGCGCCCCTCAGACGTTCTTAAAAATAATTGTTGCTGGGGCACCTGGGTGTCTCAGTTCGTTGTGCATGCAACTTCAGCTCGGGTCAGGATCCCACGGTTGGTGAGGTTGAGCCCCGAGGGGGCTCGTCGCTGTCAGCACAGGGCTCACTTTGGATCCTCTGTGCCCCTCTCTCTCTGCCCCTCCCCCACTCATGCTCACTCTCTCAAAAATACATACACGTTTTTAAAAAAAGAAAAAGAAAAAGAATTGTCGTTGACCTTTATTTCCCTCAGGTCTATCAGGATATAATTTACACCGAATGAAATCCACAAATTGCTTTCCCTTCCATTTTAACTATGTTAAAGTGCACAAGCCAGCGTTTCTTAGTATGTTCACAATGTGTGCGACCATCACCACTATCTAATACTAACATATTATGGTCACCCAAAAAAGGACCACAGAACCGTTAGCAATCATACCCAGTTCTTCCCTCTTCCAGCTGTTGGCAACCACTAACCTACCTTCTGTTTCTATGGATTTGCCTATTCTGGACATTTCATGTACATAGAATCCTAGAGTATGTGACCTTTTGTGTTTATCCATTTAGCATAATATCTTCAAGGTTATCCGTGTTGTGGCATGTATTAGTATTTTCCTCCTTTTCATGGCCTGATTATGCTCCAATGGACGGGTATACCAACTCTTTATTCATTCATCAGTTGATGGACATTTGCATTACTTTTTCCTTTTTTGGCTAACATAATGCTGCTATGAACATTCTCTTCCGAGTTTTATGTAAATGTGTTTTCATGTGTCTTGGATAGGAGTGCTGCCACTCTTAGGTATATGTTTATAGTTTCGTGTTTAATTGTTTGAAGAAAGACCAATCTATTATTCCACAGCAGCTGCACTGTTGTACATTCCCATCAGCAGTATATGGGGGTTCCAATTTCTCCACATCCTCATCAACCCGTTGTTTTTTCCTTCTCTCTCTCTCTCTCTCTCTCTCTCTTTTTATTATAGCCACAGTCATGCTAGTGAAATGGTACATCATCATAGTTTTGGCTTTTATTTCCTCAGTGGCTAATGATGTTGAGCACTTTTTCATGAGCTTATTGGCCATTTGTGTATTTTCTCAGAGAAATGTCTACTCAGATTCATTGCCTTTTTGAAATTAGATTATTATCTTTTTATTATTGCATGGTAGCAGTTTTTTACATAGTCTACGTACAAGTCCCTTATCAGATATATGATTTGCAAATATTTTCTCCTATTCTGTGAGTTATCTTTTCACTTTCTTGATGTTGTACTTTAAAATATAAATGTTTTTTTAATGTTTATTTATTTTTGAGAGAGAGAGAGAGAGAGAGAGAGAGAGAGAGAGAGAGAGAGACAGAGTGCTAGCAGGGGAGGGGCAGAGAGAGAGGGACACAGAATCCAAAGCAGGCTCCAGGCTCTGAGCTGTCAGCACAGAGCACGATGTGGGGCTCGAACTCACAAACCGCTAGATCATGACCCTAGCTGAAGTCAGACATTTAACTGACTGAGCCACCCAAGCGCCCTTAAATATAAAAGTTCTTCATTTTGATGAAGTCCAATTTATTTTTTCTGTAGTTGTTTGTCTTTTTGATATTGTGTCTAAGAAATCTCTGGTTAACCCAAGATCATGAAGGTTTATTCTTATTTTATTTTCGAGTTTTATAGTTTTAGCTCTTACATTTGGCTCTTTGATTTGTTTTAAGTTAATTTTCAGTTATGATGTGTGGTAGGGTTCTAAATTCATTCTTTTCCATGTGGATATTCAGTTGTCTCAGCACCATTTATTGAAAAGACTGTTCTTTTCTCATTGAATTGTCTTTGCAGTCTTTAGAAATCATTTGACCATGGATGTGTGGGTTTATTTCTGGACTCTCAATGCTATTGCATTGACCTATATGCCTACTCTTTGCTAGTGCCCCTTTGTTTCAGTTCCTGTAGCTTCGCAGAGAGTTTTGAAATCAGGAAGTGTCAGTCCTCCAGTTTGGTTCTTTTCTTTCAAGATTGTTTTGGCTATTCTGGGTCACTTACATTTCCATATGATTTTAGGATCAGCTTGTCTATTTTGCAAAAAAGGCAGTTAGAATTTTGGCAGGGAATTCATTGAATGTGAAGATCAATTTGGGGAGTGCTACCATTTTAACAATAATAAATCTTTCAATCTCTGAACATGGAATGTCTTTGCAGATGTCTAACTCTTTAATTTCTTCCAACAATCTTTTGCACTTTTCAATAAATGAGATTTACCTTCCTTGGTTAAATTTATTTCTAGATATTTTCTTGTTTCTTAATGCTGTTGGAATGATTTTCTTAATTTCATTTTCAGAATATGTGTAAATGTTACGGGTATAGTACAACCAATTTTGAGAAATGAATACACCTATATTGCTGTTCTTTGATAAATTAATGTAGCTAGAGATTAGGGTATGGCTCACTCTTCATTAGAATTTATCTAGATTATAGGAAAATCATAGTGATTTAAAGGAAAAAGTACTTTTGAATTTTTGTCATGTCTGTCCCAGAGGAATTTTTTGTAAAATTTTTGTATAAGCTCTGTACTCTTTCACACCAACAGATAATTCAAAGAATGTCATGATTTGTAAGAAAATCACCTGGTTACAATAAGTTTGAGGCACTGGGGGGCTGGGAGTTGGAAATGAGGACTAGAAACACAGATTTTTTTTTTTAAATTCAAAGATGTTTGTAAAATCAGCTGAACCAATGCCACTTTACTACCCAGGAAGTTTCAGATGAGAGTTTCAGGTGAATCATGACTTGGAAAGACTAGTATAATTTGATGTGCTTATTCTATTGAATGGCTGTTTAATATTGGGAAGTCAAATTTTAAAATATTCTCTGACTCTTAGGAGCATGTCTAGTAAACTCTAAAAAAAAGTCTTTAAGAATGTGTCAGTTTGAAATTCGCTTTTAGTTATATCAGTAACAAAATGGGTAATAATTTGAGGTTCTCTTTCCGGATAGACTGAGCAATAAGCAAATGAAAACTGTAGCCAGCAAAGATTTTTCTCTATAAAAAATCTCCAATCTCTAACCATATGCTCAGCTATGTAAACTGGAAAGGAGAAATTTAACGGCCATGGAAAGAAATTGGAGGAGGAACCAAAGCTTTTGACTTGCCTGCCAACAGATACACTTTTGTACTTATTTTGAGTCTATAGACTTTGGGACAGATGAGAAAAGGGAGCTAAAAATGTAATAAAGGAAAGTTCACCATGGTTTACTGCCTAGAAGTTTCTGATTTTACAATATTTTTTTTGCCTAGGTCTTTATAGCAAACAGTTAACATTTGGAACTAAGCTTAGTTTGTTTTTATTATTATAAAAAACATATACACATGGTTTAAAAATATTCAAACAGAAAAATAGATCAATCAAAAGCAAACCTTCCTTTTGCTGTAGACCTCCAGTCCCACTCCCCAGACATAACCCCTCAACTGGTTTTTATTTATCTTCAAAACATTCTCATGCATATATGTATACCTAACCTTGTTTGACCCAAACTACATGCACTATTATGGACTTTGGTTTTTTAACCAAACGGTCTATTTTGCTAGTTCCATGTCCACACATGAATGTGTATTTCATTATTTGTAGCCATTACAGACTATTCCATTGTTTGGGTGGACTATAATTTTTTTAACCAGTCCCCTGTTGCTAAACATACAGATTCTCTTTTATCTTTATTTTTAATTACAAATGATTATTACATATCTTTGATGTAGGAGAGTGCGATTTGAAACATATTATCTTTTCGTGGGCTCTAAAAATTATTCTGTGCATTCTAAAGTGTTTTGTGTGCATTATCATTTGCACCATTTTACATGAACTGCCATTACTTAATAGATAGCATCTTAAGGCCAATTATGCGTGGAATTGAAAACAACTTGTACAGTTGAGAGTATACATGATAGTTGTGATTTTGAGAGTGTAGCTTCTAGATAGAAGCTTTATCCTGTCATACTGCGAAACAACATGCTGTTCTGAGACGGCTGGCTGTCTCACAGCACAGATGCTAAGCAGAGTGGCTTAAAATATGTCCTCCTCTGCTGTTGCTCTTGCTTGTGTTTCCCTTCATCCTCATCCCTGGAGCCCCTCAGTATTGTGTCCCCGTCTGGAAAGTGACATCCTACTGAGAGGTACTAGGAGAAGATCCACTTGAGTCTGAGCTTTTCTTTTCCTAAGCCTTTCTGCCCCAACACACACGCGCACACAGACCATTGGACCTATGCGGTAGATGGGACCAGCATCCAGAATTTTGTCTAGAACTAATATAATGACTTGGGGCAAGTTATCCAAAAGATGAAGCATGAACAAAAATAGACTAGGGCTTCAACAACATTCAAATAGGCATTTGCCAGAATGAGAAAGCACATGTCCACTCTGAGTAAAGGCATTGAGCTGTGAGGAGTCCATTAGATCAATGACTACTCCCATGTCTTGCTCCATTTTTGGCTTCCTACTTGTCTCCACTTTTCCATCTGTTCAATGGATGCTTATTATTTTAAGGCTAATGAAGTCCCATCCTCTTCATGAAAATGTTCCCTTCTACCGAGATCCTTGGTGCACTCTCTTTCTCTGCATTCTGATGAAACCATTATCTATAGTAATAGTTCTCAACTTAAATGTTGTAATAAGATCAGGTATATGACGTTTGTGTGTAAGAGCTATTTCCAGTAACTTTTATTGATATTTTTATGGATTAGAACAGATTGGTAGCTACCCCACCTGTCTCTTGCTTTATCTCATACTGTGCTCTTTACTCCGCCACCCCTAAGTGTCCCACTTGAACCTGACCCCCTCCCAGCCACATTGATCTTCTATGCTTCTCATTAGCTTTGCTCCTTTCCTCTGGTGTCTTGGAACAACCTGTCGTCTCTGTCTGGAACACTATTCCATCATCTTTTTCTTTTTCATTTTTAAAATCTATAATCAAGTATTGCTACTTCAAGGGAAACTTGACTGATATTCCTGACAAATGCCTCTAGTTTATGTCCTCACAGCACTTCCTTTATAGCAGGGGCTTTGGCTAAAATTTTACATATAGGGTTATTTGATTAATGTCTGTCTCTTCCACTAGACAATAAACTCCATGAACACAGGGGCTTTGACTTTTTTTCTTCTTCGTAATTTCTCTTGGAAAAATATTTGTTGAATAAATACATGAATTAATCAGTCCACATTATAATACCATTGTTTTGTACTTGCCTTCCTTTGTTTTCTTAGGCAGGAAAGGAGGTGAATTTAAAGTGACCAAACTAGAATTAGACATTATCTGGGCTCATTTTTATCTAAGCTAAAGTCTGTCAGTTGAGAGTATGTTTTGCAGATAAGTCTTGCTGGAAATGTATTTTTAAAACACTGCTTTATACTATTAATTTGACAATTATGTATTCCCCTGATTATATAGTTCTCTACTCTTTTTCTGTCTAGATCATAAGCTGGCAAGACAGATAAATATAAAAATATTAGCATAGATATATAGATATATTCAGAATGCAATTATGCACAGACATATAGATACATGTGTATACATATACATGTGTATTTCCACAGCTACATCTAAAATACATGTACTCAATACATGCATGGTGTACTAGTTGAGTGTATGACTTAGGCAGCCCGAGTTGTACTTTGGCAATGGTGCCACTTAATGACTCGCAGTTACCTAACACAGGAAACTTAGTCCCTCAGAACCCTAATTTCTTCATTGTAGAAGAAAAATAATAGTATTACCCTGAGTGGGTTGCTGTGAGAAATAAATGATATTATTCACTGTAAAGGACGTAATGCCTATCATAATAATAATGCTGTTTTTTGAGTGTTTAATAATTCTTATCTATAATAACTAATGAATATATGGTCATCACCTTGACCTTTTTCAAATAATACAGGGTCAGGTCAGCAACCAAAAATATAGCAAAAAAATTGAGAATTTGGGGGGCCCCATTCCAAGAAATGACCTATAGTGATTACGTACTAAACATCACCACCATCTCAATAGAATTTCTGTGCTACTTGAGTTGAGTGAGGCTCCCAGTTTCTTTTTAAAGGTGTTGGAAACATTGCATTTAGTCATGTTCTTTTCCTTTAACAAAAATGTTGACAGAGAGAAAAGGACAATTGGCTAGAAGTAGGCAGTGTTTAAAATTGGCCTACTGCCTTGTTTTAAAGTGAAAAAAGAAACCAAACTGTAAACACCAGACTAGCACAGGCTTAAAGAATGATTTCACAAAAAAGAGAAATGCAGTTGCAAAAGAGGGTAAATGTTCTTATGGTTGGATATAAGACATCTATTAAGCTCCAAATGAGCTTTGTTTCTATTAATTCTCCTGGGACAAGCAGGAATCTTGGTTCCTAGCAGTGACTCCTTCTGCAGAACTGGACGTGTATCTGGAGGAGGCTTGCAAGCCTTATCATAGCATACAAAGGGTGATTTTGCATGTGCCAGTTTACGTGATCAATTTATAATGGAGAAATAGTGAGCTATACAAGAGATATTCATGATTTGAAATGAAAAGCAAAGTTTGGATGTTTGATAACCACGAGTTTGCCACAACTCCAGAAGTTTAGTTTCCATTATATGGTAACATCCCCTTCTCTCATCCTGCCCTTGCGTCCCACCAACCACAGTACGGCAAGAAACAAAACAAAACAAAATCCCTTTTATACTTCAGGGAGTTGGAAGCTCCTTTCTATAAGGGATATATCCATAATCAATTAATTTGAAACAATTAAAAAATTATCTTACTCTGGGGTGAGAAAATAACGAGGACAAAATTTGTCTAGAAGTTGAGTACTATATAATAAATTTTCTGTCTTATTTATAAGAAAACAGCTATTATCCAGGGGCGCCTGGGTGGCTCGGTTGGTTAAGCGTCCGACTTCAGCTCAGGTCATGATCTCACGGTCAGTGAATTCGAGCCCCGCGTCGGGCTCTGTGCTGACTGCTCAGAGCCTGGAGCCTGTTTCAGATTCTGTGTCTCCCTCTCTTTCTGCCCCTCCTCTGTTCATGCTCTGTCTCTCTCTGTCTCAAAAATGAATAAACGTTAAAAAAAATTAAAAAAAAAAGAAAACAGCTATTATCCAGAATTAATTTATATATATATGTTACACACACACACACACACACACATATGTATACACACACACCTATATAAACATAAACTCTTGTACATATACAATCCTTGTACACACTCACACAATCATTATGCTAAAATTATGCATATGTATGTCAATAGATATCAGCTTATTATGTTAGAGTTTGCTTTGTATAGAACTTATAATAACAAACTATGTTTGCAGATAATAAGGATTACATCTGTCATTCCCAAAATTAATTTAAAAACCCAATTTGATAACAATTGTTTTATATTTGTGTTCACATCATCTAAATGATTGGAATTCTGCTCCTTTCCCCAGAGTAACAGGCAATTCAGAACCTATGCTAATTGATTCCTGTGAGTCTTATGAAATACCAGTTTTATTATATAGATTGCTTTTCTCTGGGGCTTAAGTAGCACCACCAAATGCAAAATTCTGAACCACACATTGTTTAAGAAACTCTAACATCTCAAGTGAGTTAAGTAAGAGTAGTTAACTTTTTAAAAATGTGGGAAAATGAACATAAATGTCTTAAGAGTAAGGTCTTTCCTTTTCCTTTTAAAAAAGTTTTTTGGCACTGTTGTTTAACATGTTACAACATTTGGAGCAACCACAGAAACAGCTCTAGTCAGAAATTAAAGGTAAATCGAACATTTTTTTTATCATACAATATTAAGTACATGTGACTTCTTTAAAAAATGCTGCATGTGCCTTATAGTCATGTAGTATGAGGTCTGTATTATTACACAGATGTTTTCCTCCTTCATCCTTGAATATTTAGGACATTTGAAAAAGTGAAATGTCTTTGCATGTCTTACATGATTAATGTTTTCTATATCCTATTAATATTTTTTCTGTGTTCTATTGATCAATGTGACAGGATGAGTTAGCCAATGGAGGCCCCCTAGAGACTATTTAGTCCAAACACCTCACCTTCTACAGAAGGGAATAGAAGCCTTAGGTTCTTTTAGTAAGTTCAGAGTTGGTTCCCTTTTTCTTGTGAAATTCATATGCCGGTTATGAGTTAAGTCAGAGAACTATCATTGTTTCTATTAATGATGGGGAAGTGACCTACCTAAGTCTCAGATGTTGAAGTAAAAGCTATGGTAGGGGACAAATAATTTGAAACCAAATATACATTTTTCCATTCATTCTTTAAAATTTTGTTTGAGATCAGTTGCATAGCGTAATCAATTAGACCACATTCAGGGATATTCTCACTGGTTTTGGTGGGAAAATAAACCATCTGGCCAGCACTAACAAAAGGAGAATCGTTTTCCAGTATGAAGTTTTTTGTTAGTTTGCTTGTTTTCAAGTAACAGTTACTGACTGGTAACTGAAGTGAAGAGGGGGTTTATTGAAAGAATGCTGTCACAGCTCATAGGATCAAAGGACTTGCTGAACACCCAAACTGTCAAGTGTAGCACTTGGGGCAATTCAGGAACCATCACTCTAAAGTTTTGCCATTTAGGGATTCTCAGTTTCAAAGACCTCCCATTTTTCTGTGTCTTCATTTTAATGATCAATGCTCCAGGGAAAGAATCTGATTGATACAACCTAGAACATGTATTTACCCTCACATCACTTAGTTATGGCCAAGAGGAAGGTCAAGGGCACTGATATGATATCCACTCAAAGTCCACATTGCATATTTGGCCATTCCCAAAGAAAGAAATCTCTCAATCCACAAGCTGGAGATGCACCTGACTGGCATCTACTAAATCCCAAATGTGCTTAGAGATAATGTGAAAACAACTGACTGTGTAGGACACACACACACACAAACACACACACATACATACACACACACACACACACACACACACACACACACACACATTCTCATGCATGCCCATACACATCTGATTCCAGATTGCAGAAAACAGAGCATAGTTTTGGTTCAGAGTCATATTCTAAGGCAAAAAAAAAAAAGGAGCTAATATTTATTAGGCGTTTACAACATGCTTAGCATAGTGCTAAGCACGACACATGCATCATTTCATTTGATTCTCACAATTCCACTGAGATGGGTACCATTTTCATGACCATTTTACAGGGGAGGAAGCTGAAATGTTAGAGAAGTTGTGTATCTTCAAGTCTGAATTAGCCAAGCGGTAGGAGTATGTATATCCATATTTAACTACAGAGCCCACAATTTTAAGGAGTCATTGACATTTCTCCAACGTAAATAAATAAATAAATAAATAAATCCCACCCAAAATGCTTACCATGTTGAAATATAGTTATTTGTTTATAGCTTTTCTCTCCCCCTAATATTTGGGCAACTTGAGGGCAGGTTGTTTTACTTATATCTATGTTTAACACCTAGAAGAGTGCCTGATATATAGTAGGAATTGTAATTAGTGTGAATGAATAAAAGAATAAATCAGTGAACATTTGACCCAACCAGATACCAAGTTCCATTCTAATAATTCTCACAGTAGAATTAGCTAAATGACATGTTGACTTAAAGAATAATTTGTTTAGTCCGTACTAACTTCAGGACAGACAGTCCTAGCGAGAGTATATGGATATTCAAAGAAATATAATGCATATTGTGTCCCATCAGAAGGCTTATAATTATTCAGTGATAAAATTCATAAAAACAAATGGAAATATATGGTAAGCATTAAAATTGTGATACTATTAAGTGGACATCAATAATGTAATGGCTCAGAGGAGTGTGTTTTATCAGAAAATAGGGCTATTGGGAAAAGTGTCATGGGGAACATGGAACTCACCCGGGCATTGAACTTGTTGGACAGCTGGAGAGAAGACCTTCTAGGTGGAAAACAGCACTGACAACAGCACACCCTTAAGAAACTTTTGTAGCATTAATTTTTTTATTGTGGAAAAATACACGTTATAGAATTTGCCATTTTAACCATTTTAAAGTGTATAATTCAGCATCATCATGTATGCTCATGTTGTATGTTTGCGATATTTTTGGAAAGCAATGATCTGATTGATTCTAACTAGTTACCTGCTGGAAATTTTCTTTAGACTCGTGTAAGTTTTGATTATATGCCATCAGTCCCCCCAACCCCCTAATTCCAGCTCATTCCTGAAAAATTACATCATGATTTCCACAGACCTGGAATTGCAGAGCTGAAGTCTAGATGGTGAAGTGAAAAGATATAAGATAAATCATACCAGGGACACCTGGGTGGCTCAGTGGGTTAAATGTGTGACTTCAGCTCCGGTCATGATCTCACAGTTCGTGAGTTTGAGCCCGAAGTCAGGCTCTGTGCTGACAGCGCGGAGCCAGGGGCCTGCGTCGGTTTCCATGTCTTCTCCTCTCTCTCTGCCCCTCCCCTGCTCTCTCTCCCTCTTTCTCTCTCAAAAATAAATGAACATTAAGAAAAAAAAAAAGATAAACCATACCAAATGAGACAGCCGTGAAACCCTACTGGATAGGCAGACCAGAAACCAAAGTTTTAAAACAATAGCTCTGCTATTCATGGGTGTGTTCTATTGCTTTTTGGGGGTAAACTTAGGCCAGTTACTTACATCTCTAAGATCCCTTACCAATAGCAAATCTAATGAATCCACGTGTATTAAAATGGCTTGTGAAAAAATGTTCTGTGTTTTCTCTGAAATTGGGAGTCATTTGGCCTTAGTATTAGATGCAAAGGTCAAATAGTTATCTAGTTCAGGTGTGCACTGCCCTTGGAACAGTTATGCCACCAAGACTTTGCCTTTGGGCAACTATAACTTCAAAGTCAGGGCTACAGACACCTCTCCCACTAATGTTCAATTCAGAGTGGCGTCTGTCTATTGAGACTTAGTAAATCAGCTAGCCAAAAGGAAGAAAACTCCAACTGTTCAAGACTTAATATAGCGAAATACTACAAAAATATTAGTGAAATTTATGCTGTGGCTATTCTAATGTACCAAATCATCATTATTATTACCAGGTGATTAATATTTCAGATAATCGTGCATGTATGCTCATGTAAAATAATGTTTCGTTTCTTCTGGTATCCATACAAACCAATGACCACTTCAGATATTCTGTATTTTGATAGGCTTTTTTCCCTAGTCGATGACTCTAATGGGAAGAGGCCCTTAGGCACTTAGAACCATTTATTAAGAAACTCTCAAAATTAATTACAAAATAGTGAGTTTTTAAATGGTACCCAAGAGACACAGAAGACCTTTGATGATTTCAAAGGTACCAAACTTCCTTGAAAGCAGGAAATAGCTTGTAACTAGTTTACCATGGTAAACAAAATATACAAACAATTAAGATATACAACAACAAAAATAAATTTACTTCCTTTTCCTGGGTACTGGTAATTTTTTTTTTATTGTTGTTCCTTCTCCAAAGGAAATATGCCACAAATGAAGGATATTGACTTATAAAACATTTATTAAAACTCTGCAATAATATTCTAGTTGGCAAACAGCTAAGATGACTCTAATGCCAAATTTATTAGACACTATGTTAAAAAACAAGGGATATTAAAAAATATTGGGCTCCAGAAAGCACATTAATTTGTGTATGTTTAAATACAAATATTAAGGTTGTTTATTTTAAAAATCCTGAGATATTTCTTAATGCAGGCATAGTTCTATCTCCCACATTTAGCTACTTAGTACTTTTGAGATAAGAACTGGGTTCCAGTTATTAGAATGAAATATGTTTATAACTTTTACTAGCCTAAAAAGCTTGAAATGATTTAGAATAGGACTGTGTACCTATTTATTCCCAACTGGTGTTTCTTCTGATAATGCAAATAAATGCTATCAGGTACATATAGGAATTCCCTCATTAGTAAGCATCAAAGTTTTTTAAAAGCCATTTTTAGACCCAGGGCTCTCAGTGGCTCTTATGTTAGTGCTAAGAAGGAGAGATGAAAGGCCCCAAGACCAGTAATGTGAGACTGTTTCCTGAGTCTTTACTTCCTAGGGTTCTCTTTGCCTCCAGAGATTCTGCTCTAAATATACAGAAATGTCTTCTCCTTACTCTATTATTTTTATTTCCTTTTATTAGGAAAACAATAACATGTTTAATTCAGAAAATGACTTTTAAGAAAATGTTTACTTTTGAGAGAGAGAGAGAGAGAGAGAGAGAGAGAGAGAGAGCCAGCACCAGCAGGGGAGGGGCAGAGCGGGAAGGGGACAGAGGATCTGAAGGGGGCTCCACGCTGATAGCAGAGAGCCCAGTTCGGGGCTCAAACTCAGGAATCGCGAGGTAATGACCTGAGGCAAAGTCTGATGCTTAACGGGCTGAACCACCCAGGTGCCCCCAGAAAATGACCTTTAAGGTGCTCCATTGGGAAACATTTTGTCAAGAAGTACAAGTCTCTGGTCATAAATTTATAGTGTGTGCAGCTGCCTTAACACTGATTAAGATTTCTATCTCTACACCTGCTTACATAAAATTATATGTATTCTCATTGATATTTTGCAATCACTTCAAGTTATTATTCTTGTTTTTCAGGGTTTGAGTGTGAATATGAGGCATCAAGTTACTATATATATGTATGCACAGTAGTGCATATTACATCACTCAATGCAAAATGTAATTTTCATTAAGTACTAGCCTCTTCTCCCAATGTCAGAGTTTCCAAAGAGTTCCACTGCACAAGAGCTGCTGTTGGTATGTTTTGTGTTTGCCTGTATATGCACAAGAATTTTATTGTTCTATAAACAATAAAATCACCATCAGCACCATGTTGCCAAGATATTGTTGCTTGGAGATTTTCATTTTCATTCTGAGGCCACCACAGTTTTCAGCGCTAATATCTACACCATGGCAGAAACATTGCCAGCTCTATCCTGAAATGTTTTTATTAGCATTTTAATAAAATAAAAAAAATATTTCACTGAAGAAAGGCATATCTTTTCAGAGCAAAAGGCTTCAGCTACTCATCTATAGCAAGATGTTTGGGTAGACCATTTTTTTCATCTGTAACTCTTTTTTTTTTTTCTTCTATGAAGTATGAAAGGGATCTTCTGTTTTGTTTTGTGGAATTTGTGTCCTTTCATCACTTTGGAAATAATAGGTGACCAATAAATATTTAAATAAATGGATGAACAGATAGGATACAATTTTGTGAATAATTTTTCCTTGCCTCTTCTTGATTTCAAAATACTTTCATAAATATTTTCTGACTCTATAAATAGCATCTGTAATCTCCAGCAGATTTGGGGAAGTGTATTAGGTTGATGAATACTACCCCCGCCCCAGTTTTATTGAGAAATAATTGATATACATCATTGTTTAAGGCATGCAGCATGATGCTTTGATTTACATATATTGTGGAACGATTACCACAACAGGTTCAACTAGCATTCTTTTTCCTGTGTCTGTACAATAAGAAAAGAAAGGAAAAATGGGAAAAAAAATTACCCTTCTGATGATAACTTAGGATTTACTCTCCTCGCCACTTTCCTGGATCATAAAGCAGTATTGGCCATAGTCATCATACTATAAACTACATTCCTAGTCCTTATTTATGTTACAGCTGGAAATTTGTACATTTTCACTATCTTTCTTCAATTCTCCTCCCCATTTTGAGTTAACTTTTGTGAGTAGTGTAAGATATGGGTCCAGTTTCATTCTTTACATGTGAACTTCCAGTTATCACAGCACCATTTAGTGAAGAGATTGTCTTTTGTCCGTTGAGTATCTTTGGCTCCCTTGTCAATTACTAGTTGACCATATACACACTTGGGGTTATTTCTGGGCTCTTGATTTTGTTCCACTGGTTGTCTATTTTTATGCTAGAACCATACTGTTTTGATAACTGCAGCTTTAAAAATTTTTTTCATTTTAATTCCAGTGAAGTTAAAATACAGTGTTCTATTAGTTTCAGGTATATAATATCATGATTCGACAATTCTATGCATTACTCAGTGCTCCCTGTAATAAGTGTACTCTTTAACACCTGTCAGCTATTTCACCCATTTTTGCACCCACCTCCCCTGTGGTAGCCATCAGTTTGTTCTCTATACTTAAGAGTCTCTTTCTTGGGGGACGCCTGGGTGGCTCAGTCCATTAAGCGTCTGACTTTGGCTGAGGTCATGATCTCACAGCTTGTGGGTTCGAGCCCCATGTTGGGCTCTGCCGTCAGCTCAGAGCCTGCAACCCACTTTGGATTCTGTGCTCCCCCCACCATTTCCCTATTCATGCTCTGTCTCTCTCTGTCTCAAAAATAAATAAACATTTTTAAAAATTTTTAAAAAGAGTCTGTTTCTTGGTTTCTCTCTCTTTTGTTCCTTTGCTCATTTGTTTTGTTTCTTAAATTCCTCAAGGTGAGTGCAATCATATGGTATTTGTCTTTCTCTGACTGACTTATTCCATGTAGCATTACTCTCTATCCCCATCCATGTTATCGTAAATGGCAAGATTTCATTATTTTTATGTCTTAATAATATTCCATTATATATATATAGTGAATCTTCTGTATCCATCTATGGACGGACACTTGGCTACTTCAAATGGCTATTGTAAGTAATTTTGCAATAAACATAAGAGTGTATAATCCTTTCAAATTAGGGGTTTTGTATTATTGGGTAAATACTAGTGTGCTTACTGGATTGTAGGGTAGTTTTATTTTGAATTTTTAAAAGAAAACTCCATATTGTTTTCCACAATGGCTGTACCAGTTTGCATTCTCACCAGCAGTACACGAGGATCCTTTTTCTCCACATCCTCATCAACACTTGTTTCTTAAGTTCTTCATTGTAGCAATCCTAACAGCTGTGAGGTGATATCTCATTGTAGTTTTGATTTGCATTTTCCTGATAAGGAGTGATATTGAGCATCTTTTTTGTATGTCTGTTAGCCACCTGAATGTCTTCTTTGGAGAAATGTCTGTTTATGTCTCCTGCCCCCTCTTAAATTAGATTATTTGATTTTTAGGTGTTTAGTTGTATCATGTATTTATATTTTTTGGATACTAACCTTTTATTGGATATGTCATTTGCAACTATTCTCTCCCATTTAGTAGACTGTCTTTTAGTTTTGTTGATTTTTCTTTACTTTGCCGGGCAGAAGCTTTTTATTTTGATGTAGTCCTAATACAGTTATCTTTGCTTTTATTTCCCTTGCCTCAGGAGACATACCTAGAAAAATGTTGCTACAGCTATAGTCAGAGAAATTACTGCCTGTGATCGCTTCTAGAATGTTTATGGCTTAAGCTCTTACATTTATGTTTGTACTCCATTTTGAGTTAATTTTTGTGTATGGTGTAAGAAAGTGGTCCAGTTTCATTCTTTTGCATGCAGCTGTCCAGTGTTTTCAGCATCATTTGATGAGGAGACTGTCTTTTTCCCATCAGATATTCTTGCTTCCTTTGTCAAAGATTAACTGACCATATACTTGTGGATTTATTTATGGGCTGTCTATTCTGTTCTGTTGATCTGTATGTCTATTTTTGTGCCAATACCATACTGTTTTGATTACTACAGCTTTGTAGTATAACTTGAAATCAGGAATTTTGATTCTGGATTAAGGGTCTTTTGTGGTTCCATACAAATTTTAGGATTATTTCTAGTTTCATAGTATTGTGGTCAGAAAAGATGCATGGACTGACTTTGATCTTTTTGAATTTGCTGAGACCTGTTTTTTGTCCCAGTATGTGTTCTATTCTTAAGAATGTTCCATGTGCACTTGAACAGAACATGTATTCTGCTGTTTTAGGTTGGAATGTTCTGAATACATCTATTAAATCCATCTAGTCCAATATGTCATTCAAAACCACTGTTTCCTTGTTGATTTTTGTTTGCATGGTGTGTTGTCCATTGATGTAAGTGGGGTGTGCAAGTCTCCTATTATTATTGTATTATTATTGATTAGTTCCATTATGTTTGTTATTAAATATTCTAAGTATTTGGGTGCTCTCATGTTGTGTGCAGAAATATTTACAGTTGTTACATCTTCTTGTTGGATTGTCCCTGAGTGATTTATGGTGTCCTCTGTCTCCATTACAGACTTTATTTAAAAATCTCTTTGTCCAATGTAAGTATTAGTACCTTGGTTTTCTTTTCACATCAATTTGCATGATAAATTCTTCCCATCCCTTCAAGTTCAATCTGCATGTATCTTCAAGTTTGAAATGCATCTCTTGTAGGCTGCATATGGATGAGTCTTGTTTTTTATCCATTCCATCACCCTATGTCTTTTGATTGGAGCATTGGGTCCATTTACATTCAAAGGAATTATTGATCTGTATGTATTTATTGTCATTTTGCTACTTGTTTTATGATTGGTTTGGTAGTTCTGTCTTCCTTTCTGCCCTTATTCCCTTCTCTCACAATAAGTTGCTTTCTCAAGTGATATATTTAGATTCCTTTCTCTTCGTTTTTGCATATCTATTGCTGGGTTTTGATTTGTGATTACCATTCATTTTATATACAATATCTTCTCTATTAACAGTCTATATTGAGTTCATGGTCGCTTAAGTTCTTAAATTCTTTACTCCTCTCCTCCCCATGTTTTAGGTATATGGTGTCATACTTTACATTCTTTTATTTTGTGAGTGCCTTGACTGATTTTTGCAGATATACTTATTTTTCCTCCTTTTGTGCTTCCTACTTTTCTGATTCTTGCTTATGGTTTTTCCTTTCCACTCAAAGAGTCCCCTTTAACACTTCTTGTAGGACCATGAATTCCTGTAACTTTTGTTGGTCTGGGAAACTCTTTATCTTTCCATCTATTCGGAATGATAGCTTGACTGGGTAGAATATTCTTGGCTTCAGGTTGTTTTCTTTCAGCACCTTGAATATATTGATTCCACTCCCTTCTGGCCTGCAAAGTTTCTCTTGAAAAATCAGCTGATGGCCTTATGAAGTTCCCCTTGTATGTAACTACTTTCTCCCCCACCCCCTTCTTACTTCTTTAAAATTCTCTCTTTATCAACCACTTTTTGCCATTTTAAGTACTATGTGTCTTGCTGGGGACTTCCTTGTCTTGATTTTTTGGGGGGATCTCTGTGCCTCCTGGATCTGGATTTCTGTTTCCTTTCCCAGATGCAGGAAGTTTTCAGCTATGATTTCTTCAACTAAATTTTCCACCCCCTTTTCTTGTTCTTTTTTTTCTAGAATCCCTCTAATGTGAATGTTATTATGCTTGGAAGCATTACTGAGTTCCCTAAATCTGTTCTCATTTTGCATATTTTTTTTCTGTCACTTGTTCAGCTTGATTCCTTTTCATCAGTCTGTCCTCTAGGTCACTGATTCATTCTTCTCCTCTGTCTAATCTACTATTTATTCCATCTAGTGTATTTGTTATCCCATTTATTGGAATTCCATTTATTGTGTTCTTCATCTCTGGTTCTTTTTTTAAGTCTTATTTATAAGTGTCTCATTGATGTTCTCCACTCTTTTCTCAAGTCCAGTGAGTATCTTTATGATCATTATTTTAATTTCTCTATCAGGCATTTTACTTATCTCCATTTCACTTAAGTCTCTTGATGTAATTTTGTCTTGTTCTTTACTTGGTACATATTTCTCTATCTCCTCTTTTTGTGACTCTCTGTGCCTGTTTGTGTGTGTCAGGAAAGACAACTACTCCTGCACTTGAAAGTAATGGCCTTATGAAGAAGAGGTCCTGTCGCGCCCTGCCGTGCCCCGCCGTGCAGCGTTCCCTGTTCATCAGAACCTGGCGCTTCAGGGGTGTCTCCTATGTGTGATGCCTGTGCTATTGTGGCTGAGCTGTTTTTTCCTTCAGACCAGTCATCTACAATGACTCTCTTTGCCTATTGTGGGCAGTGTTTGGTACCAGTCTGGGGCTGCCTTGAGCATGACTTGAGTCAGACCAGGCATTTTTTAGAAATGCGAGAATGTGGAACTGCAGGGAATTTTCTCTGTGCTGTCCCTGGAGAAGTTTTCATTGGTGGGCAGAGCCTGTAGTCACAGAGTTGCCTGCTGCCACGCTACTACTGGGGCCATACATACTCTGACTGGTGTGTATGGTTATCTTCCCCTCTCCCCAGGGCGGGGGTTACTTTGGAGTAGTGGTGGCCACTCAAGGGACTCCTTCCACATTGCTAGGCCTGTGGCACCACCCTGTGTGGGCTCTGACAGAGCATGTTAGGGAGGCAGATCCACTGAAGCCATAGCATGGGGTGGGGACAGGGGTAGCAGTTACTAGCCAGTTTTGTGCACCCCTGGTCCTCTGTGGGAGGGGCCCTGCAGCCCCCAGAGGTAGGTAGGCTGTCTGGAGGGTTTGATTGGCAGAAACACAGCACAGGTGTTGGGGGGTGGGCTTGGCAATGCTGGCAAGTTAGGTAGGTGGCAGGGTGTTTTAGCTGTGGGGTCCGGGAAGAAAATGGTGACTGCCAGTTTCTTTGATCCTAGAGGAATTCCTCAGTCACTTCTGTCCCTCTGGAACATGCTCTGAGATTAGTAAACAACTCTCCTTCCTAATCGCCCCCAGGCACCTTTCAAACTGCTTCTTCTATGCTGCATCTCTGTGGGATGTTTGTGCTATCTCTTTAAGTTGAAGACTCAGTTTTCTCTCACCCTCCTGGCTCTCCCATAGCTGAGCCCGCTGATTTTTTTTAAACTCCAGTTCTTAAAACCCACTGGTGGTAAGAATTCATTGGATTTGGCTCCTCTGGTTTTCAAAGCCGAATGTTATGGAGATTCTTTATCCTCGTGTAGACTCCCTGGTGTAGGAGTGTGTTTCTGTCCCTTCTCTGTTCCTGCAGCATCCTTCCCTCCTGTGACTAGTCCTGAGATTTCATTTATTTCCTGACTGGGTCTCTGCCCTTCCTACCCTCTTATATGTGGCTCGTCTCTACATTTAGTTGTAGAATTTATTCTGCCAGTCTTTGGGTAGTTTCTGGTTATGTACACTGGTGCGAGTGTTATCAAGTTGTATCCATGGGATGAGCTGAACCTACTGTCCTACTCCACCATCTTCCCCTGAATAAAAGAGGTATCTGTTGGTGACTATAGCTTTATAGTAATAGCTTGAAATCAGGAAGTTTTTTTCTTCTTTCACAGAAATTCTTGGACTATTTTTTTTCAAATTTTTAATGTTTATTTATTTTTGAGAGAGAGAGAAAATAGAGACAGAGTACAAGCAGGGGAAGGGCAGAGAGAGAGAGGGAGACACAGAATCTGAAGCAGGCTCCAGGCTCAGAACTGTCAGTATGGAGCCCGATGCAGGGCTGGAACTCACAAACCGTGAGATCATGACCTGAGCTGAAGTTGGATGCTTAACCGACTGAGCCACCCAGGTGCCCCTATTTAGGGTCTTTTGTACATAAATTTTCAAAGTGGTTTTTCTACTTTCGTAAAAAAAAAATGCCATTGGAATATTGATAGGGATTGTATTAAATCTATAGATGACTCTTAGTAGTGTTGACATTTTAACAATATTAGTTTTTCCAATCCATAAACAATGAATATATTTCCATTTATTTATATCTTTGATTTATTTCATCAATGTCTTACAGTTTTCAGAGTAGAGATCTTTTACCTTCTTAGTTTATTCCTAAGTATTTTATTATAAATGGTATCATTTATATAATTTATTGTATTCCTAAGTATTTTATTATAAATGATATCAATTTCTTTGTTTTTCAAAAAATTCATTTTTAATGTATTCAATTTTTTAAACAGCACTGATTTTTGTGTGTTAATTTTGTATCCTAAAACTTTACTGAATGTATTAATTAAATCTAACACTTTTTTTTTTTTTGGTTGAGTCTTTAGGATTTTCTATACATAAAATCATTTCATCTGCATATAAAGACAATTTTACTTTTTCCTTTTCAATTCTGAAAACTTTTATTTCTTTTACTTGCTGCTTGCTCTAGCTAGTACTTCTAGTACTATGTTGAATAGGAATGGTAAGAGTGGACACCCTTGTCTTGTTCCTGATCTTAGAGGAAAAGCTTTCAACCCTTCACCATTGAGTGTCATTAGCTCCCTGCTTATCATATATGGCCTTTACTATGTTGAGATATATTTTATATTAATTCTATGCCTAATTTGTAATTTGTAAAGGGTTTTTTTTAAATCATGAATGGATGTTGAATGGATGTCAAATAGTGAAATGATCATACAATTCTTTTCATTCATTCTATTAATGTGATGTATCACATTGATTGACTTTCCTCTATTGAACCATCCTTGCATCTCAGAGCTAAGTCTGATCTACTTATCATGGTCATTATGGTGAATAATATTTTTAGCTGATGCTGAAATGGTTTGTTAGTATTTTCCTGAGAAGTTTTGCATCTATATTCATTACATATTGGCCTTTAGTTTTTATATTCTAGTGTATTTTTCTGGTTTTGGTATCAGTATAATGCTGACCTTATTAAATGAGTTTGGGAATGTTTCCTCTTCTAGTTTTTGGGAGAATTTGAGAAGGACTGATATTAATTCTTCCTTAAACGATTGGCAGAATTCACCAGTGAAGCCAACTGGTCCTGGGGCTTGCTTTGTTGGGATATTTTTGATTATTGATTCAATTCAATTTGATAATTGATTAATGATTACTGCATTCCTTACTTGCGCACGTATTCCTTACTTTCTGAAAGTTTGCATTACCACTTTGCTTTTATGAAAGACCTGCATTAGTATCTGTCTTTTGCTAACCAAAAGAAATCCAAAAAGAATTTTTGATTTTACAAATAAAGCTGTTAACATACTATTGTAGGTCTTTTCTGCTCTAATCTTTATCATTTTCTTTCTTCTGATAATTTTGGTTCAGTTTGTCCTTTTTTTTCTAGTTCCTTAAGGCATAGAGTTATGTTGTTTGTTTCAACTTTTTCTTGCTCCTTAATGTACCTTTATAGATTTTTATTTCTATAAACTTCCCTTTTAGAACCACTTTTGCCAAATCTCACAAATTCTGGTATGTTGTGTTTTTATTTTCATTTGTCTCAAGAAACTTTTCATTTCCCTTTAATTTATTCTTTGATCTATTGGTTTTTCAGGAAAGTGTGGTTTAATTTCTATGTTTTTGTGAGTTTTCCAATTTTCCTCTTGTTATTAATTTCTAGTTTCATGCCATTTTGGTCATAGAAGTTACTAGGTATGATTTCAATGTTCTTAAATTTTTAAGACTTGTTCTGTGGCCTAACATATGATCCATCCTAGAAAATGTTTCATGTGTGCTTTAGAAGAATGTGTATCCTGCCATTGTTGGATAGAATGTTCTGTATATGTTAGGTCCACTTGATCTATAGTATTCAAATCAGCTTCCTTATTGATTCTCTGAATGATTTATCTATCATTGGGAGTGGGATATTAAAGCCCCCAACTATTATTGTATTATTGTTTATTTCTGTCTTTATTTTTTTTTTAGTTTTTGCTTTATGTATTTAGGTACCTCAATGTTGGGTGCATAAATATCTACAATTGTTTTACCTTATTGATGTATTGACCCCTTTATCATTATATCATGACATCTTTCTCTGTTCATCATTTTTAGGTTCAAGTCTACATTGTCTTATATAAGTATGGCTACTCCTGCTGTTTTTGCTTTTCATGTGCTTGAAATGTCTTTTTCCATCCCTTCACTCTCAGGTTATCTATGTCTTTAAAGCTAAAGTGAGTCTCTTACAGGCAGAAGCATATGGTTGGATATTTTTTGGTCCATTCAGCTATTCTTTGCTTTTTAACTGGAGAATTTAATCTGTTTATGCTTAAAATAATTATTGATAGTTAAGCATTTACTATTGACATTTTGTTTATTATTTTCTGGTTGTTTTGTAGATCCATTGCTCCTAGTTTCTAATTGTGCTGTCTTTTGTTTGTGTTTTGATGTCTTTTGATATCAATATGCTTTGACTTCTTCATGTTCTTTTGTGTAATTCTATGTGATATTCCCTTGTGATTACCATGAAGCTTACATAAAGTATCTTAAATTTAGAGAAACTTATTTTAAACTGATAGCAACTCAACTTCAATAGAATTTGTAAACTTTACATTTTACTTCTCCTCCACCCCACATTTTAGTATATTACTATTAAAATTTACATGATTTTTGTATTGTGTAACTAATAACAGATTACTACAGTTATGGTTATTTTTATTATGTTAACTTTTTTCTTTTAAACTAGAGTTTAAAAAAATAAATAAATAAAATAAACTAGAGTTTAAGTGAGTTATGTACCACTATTGCCATATTGCAGAATCTAACTGTAACTACATATTTACCATTACCAGTGAGATTCACACCAGTTATTTTAAAGTTTTTATCATGTTAATTAGCATTATTTTACTTCCACTCAAAGAAGTCCCTTTTGCATATTTCTTGAAAGGCAGGTCTAGGGGTAATCAACTCCCTCAGCTTTTGTTGGTTTGGGAAAGTCTTGATTTCTCCTTTGTTTCTGAAACACAGTTTTGCCATGTATAGAATTCTTGGTTGACAGTGTTTTCTTTCAAAATTTTGAATATGTTATCCCATTCTCTTCTGGCCTGAAAAGTTTCCGTTGAGAAATCCAGCGACAATCTTATGGAGATTTCCTTCTATGTAAGTTCTCTTTTTCTCTTGATGCACTTAAAATTACTTATTTACCTTTCAGTTTTGACAATTTAATTATAGTGGTCTCAGTATAGCCCTATTTGGATTCAACATATTTGGAATCTTTTGGGCTCATGGATCTGTATGTCCATTTATCTCCAAATTTTGGAAGTTTTCAGACATTATTGCCTTAAATATGCTTTCTGTGTCTTTTTCACTTTTTTGGATTTCCTATAATGAGAATATTATTTAATTTCATTGTGTCCCATAATTTCCATAGGCTTTTTTCACTCTCTTTAAATTTTTCTCTTTTTGCTTCTCTAACTAGGTAGTTTCTTTTTTTTTTTTTTCAACGTTTTTTATTTATTTTTGGGACAGAGAGAGACAGAGCATGAACGGGGGAGGGGCAGAGAGAGAGGGAGACACAGAATCGGAAACAGGCTCCAGGCTCCGAGCCATCAGCCCAGAGCCCGACGCGGGGCTCCAACTCCCGGACCGCGAGATCGTGACCTGGCTGAAGTCGGACGCTCAACCGACTGCGCCACCCAGGCGCCCCTAACTAGGTAGTTTCTAATGTCCTATCTTCCAGTTGCTGATTCTTTTTTTCTGTATGGTCAAGTATACTTTTGAAACTATTGAATTCTTCATGTCAATTTTTATATTTTTCAACTCTAGGATTTCTATTTGTTTTTGTTGTTGTTTTTTGATCAGTGCTGTTTCTTTATCAAACTTCTCATTTTGTTCATGCATTGTTTTCCTAATTTATTTTAGTTGTCTGTGTTTTCTTGTGGTTCACTAACCTTCCTTAAGAAGGTTATTCTGAAGTCTTTTTCTGACAATTCATAGACCTCCATTTCTTTAGGGTCAGTTATTGGACCTTTATAAGTTTCCTTTCCTGGTGTCATATTTACCTGATTTTTCATGCTTTTTTAATTCCTTACACAGATATCTATGTATTTGAATAATCAGGTTCCTCTTCTAGACTTTACAGGTTTGCTTTGTCAGGGGCAGTTTTTCACAGGTCAGCTATTTGGATTTTTGGATGTGTCTTCTGGTATTGTCCTTGTATAGATGGGGCCTGCTGTTATGGTCTGTTTTTAGGTGAGTCAACTAGTTGGGTTCTGAGGATAAGGATGAGGGTTTTGCTTCTGTCTGTAAACAGTTAGATAGGACTGCTGGCTTGATTCTCTACCAAGAGGCTGTAGCATGAGCTTTGTGGTTGCCTGGATTTCTGATCAGGTTACTAGATACTCAGGACTGGGTACTATATTCAGTAATAGATGGGGTTATGAGTTAGCCTCCCTGCCCTGAGGGGCAACAGGATGAGACCCAGCGCCTATGCAGCTCAATGTTTGAGAACTTGAATCGGTCCAAAGAGTGCACTGAATTCCTTGGTCAGGTGAGTCCACCAGCCTTGCTCTGCAGATGGTGGAAGCCACAAGCTGTGTTCTCTGTTCAAGGGCAGTTGAATGGATTATCCAGCTTCCCACATGCTCTGGTTAGTTTTCCTGATTGAATAGGCTAAAGGCTGTATTCAGTGATGAAGAGAGCTACTAATTAGATTCCCTGCCTAGGTACAGTGGGAGAAATAGCTCTAAAATGGGGAAAGCTCTTTATTTGTTGCCTTAACTCAAATTGAACTGCACTCAAAGTTCTTTCACTGAACAGGGCCACTGGCTTTGCTCTGCACACTATTGGTTCTGTCCGCCTCTCAGCTTGAATGCTGCTGGGCCACATAGCTTTCAGGAGTTGTTGCCATCCCTTCTGGTCAGATGGAGCCAGAAGGCACTCACACAGTAGGTGGGTCTGTGTCTCAGCTTCCTTGCCTGGGTGGGAAGGGTAAGGGTCACTGCAGGCTACTCTCAACTTCCCAAACAGGCTCTCTGGATAGGAGCAGCCAAGAGCTACCCTCAATCTTGGCTATAAATTAATACTTGTACTTGTGTGTAGCATGGGAATACCCTATAGCCAGTACTGACTTTATTCAGGGGGCTGTCAGCTCTCTTCACCCACCTCTCAGCTCAAGCACTGCTGGGTCACACTGCCTCCAGGAATTGTCACCATGTTTTTCTGGTCATATGGGATCAGGAGACACTCTCCACAGTGGGTAAGGCTGTGATTTAACTCTTTGCTTGGGTGTGGGCAAACTGGACTTTAGGGCCAACAAAACTCCTCATTTGAGGATCTGAATCAGGCAGATCTATACCCTGCTGAGTTCTCTGGTCAGAGTGTACCCCTGACGTGTTCTGATGATGAACAAAATTGATGGTTGGGATTATTACTTGGGCCCTGAAGGTATGAACTCTGTCTGCCAAGATCCAAGTACTGATTATTGCAAGCCCCTCCCTTCTTCTCAGTCACAGTCAGATTCCCAGAGGTTGAGCCCCACGGATTCCCCTGCATTCCCTCTGGTGTGAGATCAGAGTAGGAGCTCCCACAGAGTGACCCACAGTGCTGGGGGTGGGAGCTGGTTATCCCCCCTGGGCTTTCTCTTCCCACTAGAGGAACTGGAAGTTCAGGGAAGACCACTCTGCATGGTGGTGCCCTGAGGGAGAGGCAATGTAGTCAACATGTAGCCACTTACCTTATCCTTTTAATGCAGTCTGTCTTAATCTCTGTGGTACAGGGGGATGCTTCAGCTTGACTTCCATGTTCTAAGGTTCTCTCAGTGGTGTGTTATTCTTAAATAAATGTTCATTGTTCTTGTGATGAGGAGTGAAATCAGGAACAACCTATGTTGCCATCTTGCTGACATCACTCCCTTTACTTTTCTAATAGTGAGTTGTTGAGCCTAAAAAAAGAATTCCTACTTTCTTTAAGGAAACTGAATATTAGCAAGTAAGATTTTTTTCTCACTGCTTGAGGATCTCAATGTAATGCAATGAATGACCTCAGTGAAACTAAACATAATACAGGAGTGGCAATGGTGCAGTCACAGTGCAAAGACATGCATAATACAGATTTTAACCAAAAAGTGGAAATGTAGTTGCCATGTTCATCAGAATAAGTGTTCTGATTTACACGAGTGAGTTGGTAAGAAACATTCACAAGAGTCTGGCCCCTTACGCGTCAGCAGCAGGACTTTAGTGTTGACAGTGTGGTTCTTGTAATTTGCTGACTGGCTGGGAAGGCTTTGCAGTGGAGATCTGCAGGGTTGCACACATTCTGTCTGCAAGTGCCTACATGTTTTCTTGTTATTTTTTCTTTTTTCTAATTCATATCTTTTCCTGATATAAAATTGTTTTTTTCTTTCATTATTAATGAGTAAGGAAAGTAACATAACTTTTTCTTGATAAAGAACAAGTTGCTACCACTTAGATAGGAAAGGAAAGTTCCTGAGATTATGCTGCTGAGGGCAGGAGATACAGGGACAACTAGTGTCTCTGGCCTGAGGTGATCTTGTGAAGGAAGGTGTGGATCGATGTGCTGATGAGACCTCCTGTCTACAGGAAGGGCTGAATGATGCTCACCCACAGGGGATGGGTGAGTCATCATTCATTATGCGTGCTCATAATTAACTACCACCACCTTAGTGCATACTGGCAAAGCAAACCCATGGTGAGAATGGTGGGCTATTATCTGTGCATCTAATTTAAAAGTTATTTTTATTGTGGAAAAGATCATATATGCAAAATCATGCATAAAATATATCTATACTGTTTAGTGAATGATAAAAACAATTTAGATGCTGAATACACAAAGCGAAGAAATGGAGGCCTACCGGTATCTTATATTACCCCTCTCTGATGACGTCTTATTCCTACAACCTCCCTCCTAGGAGGGTATGTTACCCTGATTTTATGTTAAATATCCTATTGTGTTTCCTATGTTGTACCTTTTATGAATATACCTATAAACATAAATTAAATTATATTAACTATGTATTTAAGTGCATTTTAACTTTTTTTTTTAATTTTGTTTTTAATGTTTATTTATTTTTGAGACAGAGAGAGACAGAGCATGAATGGGGGAGGGGCAGAGAGCGAGGGAGACACAGAATCGGAAGCAGGCTCCAGGCTCTGAGCCATCAGCCCAGAGCCCCACGCGGGGCTCGAACTCACAAACCGTGAGATCGTGACCTGAGCTGAAGTTGGAGGCTCAACCAACTGAGCCACCCAGGCACCCCGCAATTTAACTTTTTAAACTAACAAAATATAAAATTAATATCCAATGCTGGTAACGATTGGAACAAATTGAAATTTATTGTGCCGGCAGCTGTGTTAAACAGTACTACAACTAAATTCTCTACATCCTTGTATTTTTCCATCTCTCTTGTGTTATCAAAAATACAAAATTATATTTTACGTATTTATTTCTTCCACTGCACATTATAAAATGTATCTACTCTCTTATAGAGTTTTATACATAAAGCCCTATATGTGGCACTATATTTTACAGATATAAATCTACTGTGACAAAAAGCAATTTGGTAGTAAATATTAAAAACCATAAAAGCTTCATATCCTTTGCACAATTAATTCCACTTTTGGGAATTTATCTTAGAGATATGTGTTTTTATTATCCTAAAAAGGAGTAAAGTTACAAGGTAAATATTTTCATTGCAGTATTATTTATGTTCTCTAAAAGTTTAAAATAAGCTATATGTTGAATAGGGAAGCAGTTAGATAAACTGTGCTATTTCTTTTCATTGGACTCTTGCAGTAAAGACACATAACAGTGTAAAGACTACATAAAAATATGAGAATGTGATTTAATGTTAGGTAAAAACA